>NW_005054350.1:3553854-3592611 GCF_000277835.1 Geospiza fortis | reverse complement strand
GAAAAATGTATCTAATTTTTTTACCCTTTTAAATCACAGAAATCTCAGAATAAAATGTCAATCTTTGCAAAGATGCATACATTATCTGAATCATTACAGGAAGCATATCCTCATACATCTTTCTTAATTCAGTCCTTGAATTTAGTACAACTGAAAGTACAATGCACAGAAATACATGTTTTTAACACAATGGATGTTGTCAGGCTTTCCCATATGAACTAATAGCTGAAAAGTTTACTATCCTGAAGTTTGTAAATGGGGTAATTCTTGATATATTTAAACTGAGATCTCTTTCTCAGTTTCTGCTTATCAAGACTTAATGATTTCTTCTTGTAGTGTACTCCTTACCTTCAAAGAAGCTTGTAGTTCTGCAGATCAGATCACCTTTTATAAAGGTATGTATGTTCATTGATTGTTCTTTCTTCACTCTTTGGTTTGAATAGTTCTGCTGGCAGATACTAAATGGCCTGGCAAAAGTATTTTTCTACTTCATGCTGTAACACCTTCTGCAGTTGGTAATGTTTTACTGATTTCTGCATTAATTTGAGACATTTTGCATCATCAATTTTGGCATTTTGTTTTTCCAAGCCCCACAACAGCAGCCTGTGTTGGTAGATTTTAGTGTAAATATCTCCTTAGTTATTAAGAGTCATGAAAATACAAAATGGTCTGAGTTTTGTCTGTTTATTTTTTTCTTTACATTTATTATTTTTCTGTGTTCTTTGTAATAGCTTTATTTTTTTTTGTGTGTGTGTCATGCCAATTTAATTATTTCACAGTATTCTAGATTCATTTTAACAACACTCATTTGGTTAAAATGAGAAATTTACTATTACTCATTAACTGGGTTGTGGCTATAACTTAAAATAAGCAGAATGCGATGACAGAAAATTGTGGTGCTGTATTTTAGCAGTTCAAAGTGTGGAAAAATACTGTGTGATCCTGCCATCCCATCTTGCTGTAAAGCTTTTCCCCTTAGTATTAACAGCACACAAAACAGGTGGTACTGTTGTGGTTGGCATGGCCTTAATGATAATTCTTGTAATTCTACGTGTAGTTTTGCTTAAGTAAACAACCAGGGCAGTTCTCTGCTTTCTAATAATATATATGGGGCTGAAGACTAAGTGGATATGAAGAATAATTTACATCACTGCCAAACATTATATGTAACACCTAGTATTGTTAAGGACACATTAAATTTTTCACTTTTTTGTCTGTGTCTTGGCACGAAGAACAAGTACAGGCCATTCTGTGAAACCCTGCTCTCTTGGGTGAAAAGCAGCAAATGTGCCAGGGTTGTCCTTCTGTCCAGCAGCCATGCGTACCAGCGCGATGATGAGCAGCTTCTGGGGTATGTTTGTGTCCTTGAAAGACCTAACTGATGTTTCTGGGCTTTTTTAACTGACATATTTCCCTCTGCTTCCGTGTCCTGAGTACTTTTGACAGGTGCTTCTGCTTGCATGTGTGCATTGGTCATAAAATGCTTAGTATATTGTTAAAACATGACATATTACAGGATAAGTCACTGAATTTTCTGGGTTACTACTGTCAGAAGTACTGATCAAATGAAAAGTTGTAAGCAAATTGCACTTAGCCTGCATTGCCTCAGTTTTAACTTCCTGTGGCTGCAGGCAATTTCAGGGATTAACTGCTGACATACAGGTCACAGGTTAGATTTTTAATAGTTGATTGCAGTAGTGGTTTTTTTCTGACCTCTTTGGCATCATTCTATATTTGAAAGGTTTTCTTTCATACAGTAAGTTGCCGTTCTTTTTTTTTTTAATAGGAAGTTATCAGTTATTATTTTTTGGGAGGCAACTGCAAGGATGCAATTGCAGTATTTTTTTACTAGATATTACCCATCCAAAAACCAGGCATTTCTTGATGATTGAGGGCATCATAATTGGTGATTTAATGAGAAACAAATAAAATCAGTATTTCTGCAGTTGTTATCCTTAGGCTCTATAGATGTATAGGGCCTCAAAGGAGGTTTAGATCTATGCACATCCCAGATATAGTGGTAGATCCATACAACTGCAGGATGGCCAGCTAACATAGAATGAAATGAGAGGTACTGATGGTTATTTGGTGAGGTCTGAGTGATAAGTTGTGATTTAAACCCTCCCAGCTAAGGGGAGCACTACAGAACAACTCCCTTATATCAGAGGGGAGCACTACAGAACAACTCCTCCTCAGCACTACAGAACAATTACCTTATAGCAGATTTACTAAAGAGTGAGGGTAGTGCATTCAGAAAATACTTTTAACTTGACTAAAGTCTAAATGTATTAGTAGTGTGAGCTTACTAAAAATACTGTGCCATGGTGAAGTCTAAGTTTACCCAAACAGATTTTGAATTAATCACCTCCTATCTTAAGGAAGAAAAAGCACATTTTATTTGTAAATTATTTTAACAACCATAAGCAGTTTCCCTGTTTAGGTGCTTATGTATTTGGCACTTGCCAGTTAACTGAGCCCCTGAAAGGGTACCTGAATTCTATTTGTGGCACAAAGTTGAATGGTTTGTACAGTTTGGAGGCCACAGACTTACTTTCTAACTTTGATCTGAAGAGGGAGAGAATGTCAGAACAGTTCTTCCCTGCAGGTGTGAGGTCCTCAGTGCTGGCACCTTCTGTCTGCCACAAGTGCCAAGTGGGGCAGTGTCCTTCCTTGGCAGACTGAGTGCATCCTTGACTTGTTTCCAGGACACCACTGCGCTACCTGCTCACACCCGATCTGGAGAAAGCAGTTGGAGGCCGCATGAAGGAGCTAAACTGGAAAGAAATGGAAAAAGTAGCAGCTTATCCTGGTATAAATGATACAGACAAAGTTCTGCATATACCTGGAGGTGGCATCACAAAACTATTGTTTACTGAGAGGTGAGTTGCCTAAAGATAAGCACAGAAAGATATCAGAAGTCTTATTTTTAGTACTTGGGTAAAATTATCTTACAAATTGCTATGTTATAGGAAAAGAAAAGTCCTTCTGTTTATAGAACAGGGGTTTATAGCAAAAGAATTTCAGGTCAGGCCCATAATTAGCAGGAAGAGAAGTAGGGAGTCCTGAATCATAAAGTTAGAATAAGATAAAAATATAAGGAAATAGGCTAAAGGAAAAGAATGAAGTCTTTACAGTTATGATCACAATCAATCTGGTATCTGATAATATCCAAACCACTATTTGTAAATAGTAGAATTCCTGTACCTGTGCTACTTTAACTAAAACTGTTTCCTGAGGCAAATGGTTCCAATGTCAGTTATACGAAAAACTCCAAAAACCCACAAACAACTCTGAGCACTATGAATGAGTTAAGATTTCAGGGCCAGCAAAAAAATGAGATGTGGGGGTTTTGTTAAAAGCTGCGTGCATCACAAGTTGTGCTGAAAGCTGAGTTTTTTAATTTTAGAAACTAATACTTACTTACAGCACAACTGTGTGGTTCTGCAAAAGATGCATTGTGTCCAGTGGAAAATTGACTTTTATTTTTTAATTATTACTTTTGACACCTGACCACACTGTTGCATTCAACAGCAGCAAAGTTACTAATGCCATGCTTACATTTATACTGACTTCAGAATGGAAACAATAAACAATTGCAAAAGAAAAAAACTGCCAGGACTTGAGATAAAATAATTTAAAATAGCCATCCTAATATCTCAATTTAAATAATGAGAATATTCTGAGTGAAGTACTGATATGCAACCTGCAAAACTGCTGGTTTAAAATACACAGAAAGATAAGGAGTGATTGCATCAAAGGATGTATATAGGCACCTCACCAGCACAAAAATGCAAACTAACTATGTAAAAGGTCTGAATACTCTTGCAAGATGTAGGATTCTTGCCTTGCAAAGTATTGACCAAATTCAAGACTAAGCAAAAAAGCATGAAGTGTGAAAATGTGATCTAGGAAATCTGGAGGAAAAAGAATATACACATACATTTTTCCTTTTTGGTTTTGGCTTCTCACAAGATACGTGCATGTTGTTGCTGCTCTTAATACATAAATATAATTGTTGTGGATCTAAAAACAAAATATAAATGGCTGCTCATTTCTGTTGCAGCTGTTCAGAGGGAATCCAAATGGCAGTTCTTCTGAAATTTTGCTCAGAAGGAGACAACATCCCTGATGCATTTGTTCTTGTTAACTATCTTAATGAATGGCTCCAGCTAATTAAAAGTGAAGTAAGTACTGTTTGATCTAAAGTTCTTGCTGTCATATTTTATATCCCTTATTTTCATTTTTCTTCAGTCCAGATGGGTTCATTTTTGGCTCTTGGTCGTCAAGAATATGCCAAATAAAATATATATTTGTATTAAAACCTCAGTGGGAGTTTCCCCACCTGAAAAAACAAATCTGAACACCAGTTCTTCTGTTTGACAGGTGTGGGCAAAAATTGTGTAAAGGTTTGAGTTCTCTCTTCCAGTGCTCTTTTCTAAAGTAACCCACTGTGACACTGACATTTGTACTGCTGCCCATTATTTTAATACCCAGTTACATCATTACTACTTAAATCTTTATTATTATTATTGTTGCAGAGCAACGATTCCACAGATCCTTCTTCACAGTGGAAGATACCGAGTTCCTGGCGCCTGCTTTTTGGCAATGGTCTCCCACCTGCCCTTTTCTGATCAGCTCTGAGCTCACTGTGAGTCACGTGTGCAGTCACAGATGTCCCTTGAGCTGGTGATTACAGTAATTGCCAAGGAACAGCAGCTTGCTTTGGTGTCTGTCTACATAAATGCTTTAGTTAAGAAAAATTCCTTTTGTGTATGTGGGTAGCTAAAGAAATTAAGGTAACTTTCACAAACTCACCAAAGAAATATGTTTTGTACAGTTGTTTATTGAGTAACTTTGGTTGGAAGTTTTTTCTAATAAAATATTTTTTAAGAAACTTTTTTCCTTGGTTAAGTGTTACTGCCACGGACAAGCTTAAGGTGCTCCTTTCTAATGCAGCTGAGAACTGAGAGCGATGTGTAGGCATGGATTTTCTTGGAAGATAAAACCCTCCACTTCCATGTCAACTGTGGATCTTAACTTTTTTTTCAAGACTTCCTGGTGAGGTAAGTGAAGGTCAGAAGTGATCTGATTTTGCCTTCTTTTCCCAATGCTGCTGTGGTAGCTTCAACTGGGGAGACTGCAAGCAGTGTAACAGCCTGCTCTGTATTTTCTGTCTATACAGAGTTGTAGAATGGTGTGGGTTGGAAGGGATCCTGAAGATCCTCTAGTTCCAACCCCACTGCTGAAGGCAGGGACACCCTCCACTAGACCAGGCTGCTCAGAGTCCCAGCCAGCCTGGTCTTAAACACTTCCAAGGATGAGGCATCTACAACTTTCTGGGCAACTTGAGCCTGTGCCTCACCCCCATGAAAGTAAAAAAAATTCTTCCTAATACCCAACCTAAACCTACTCTTAGTTTGAAGCAATTTCCCTTTATCCTTTCACTACCTGCCCTTGTAGAAAGTCCCTCTCCAGCTCTCTTGTAGGGTCCCTCTGGGAACTGGGAGGCCAACTAGGAACAATTCGGTTACCCCTAAGCTTTCTCTTTTCCAGGCTTCTGTTCTATTTCCTGAAGCTGAAACTAAAGCATTCTAGGTCAATGAGCCTTCTTAGACTGAACATTATTACAGTGCCCTGAAATATAGAGGAATCAGGAAACCTTGTCTGATATCAGGCAGTCTGGTATCTGTGTATTTTACAGGCTTAGTCTGAGAGAGCAGCTGAGTGATGGATGGTTCACATGTTCCATGTTTGTCATGGTACCTGTTGCACTATAGTATTTAGCTATGCGTTCCGTTTTGACCTTTTGGAAGTGCTTGGTCACATCAGCCGATTTAAAAACAACTTTAAATCATGGATGCAAAATGGTCAGTTCTAGAGTTGAAAAGTGAGAATTAACCACAATACATTTTTAGGAGCTCCCACAGGTATCCAGACTGGTAAATCAAATTTGGTGAGTCAAAATGCAGATGTAGTCAAAGAATGCAGACAAAAGGCCATATGTAGCACAAGGCAAGTCTGATAAGCCTAAAGCTAGTTGGAAAAATAACCATATTCAAATTGAGCCAAATGACTACAAGGTGTATACAGAGCAGGAAAGCAAATGAAGTCTTGAGGAGCTGAAGGAGCAGACAGAACCAATGCCTTCTTTTCCCAATGCTGCTGTGGTAGCTTCAACTGGGGAGACTGCAAGCAGTGTAACAGCCTGCTCTGTATTTTCTGTCCATACAGAGTTGTAGAATGGTGTGGGTTGGAAGGGATCCTGAAGATCCTCTAGTTCCAACCCCACTGCTGAAGGCAGGGACACCCTCCACTAGACCAGGCTGCTCAGAGTCCCAGCCAGCCTGGTCTTAAACACTTCCAAGGATGAGGCATCTACAACTTTCTGGGCAACTTGAGCCTGTGCCTCACCCCCATGAAAGTAAAAAAAATTCTTCCTAATACCCAACCTAAACCTACTCTTAGTTTGAAGCAATTTCCCTTTATCCTTTCACTACCTGCCCTTGTAGAAAGTCCCTCTCCAGCTCTCTTGTAGGGTCCCTCTGGGAACTGGGAGGCCAACTAGGAACAATTCGGTTACCCCTAAGCTTTCTCTTTTCCAGGCTTCTGTTCTATTTCCTGAAGCTGAAACTAAAGCATTCTAGGTCAATGAGCCTTCTTAGACTGAACATTATTACAGTGCCCTGAAATATAGAGGAATCAGGAAACCTTGTCTGATATCAGGCAGTCTGGTATCTGTGTATTTTACAGGCTTAGTCTGAGAGAGCAGCTGAGTGATGGATGGTTCACATGTTCCATGTTTGTCATGGTACCTGTTGCACTATAGTATTTAGCTATGCGTTCCGTTTTGACCTTTTGGAAGTGCTTGGTCACATCAGCCGATTTAAAAACAACTTTAAATCATGGATGCAAGATGGTCAGTTCTAGAGTTGAAAAGTGAGAATTAACCACAATACATTTTTAGGAGCTCCCACAGGTATCCAGACTGGTAAATCAAATTTGGTGAGTCAAAATGCAGATGTAGTCAAAGAATGCAGACAAAAGGCCATATGTAGCACAAGGCAAGTCTGATAAGCCTAAAGCTAGTTGGAAAAATAACCATATTCAAATTGAGCCAAATGACTACAAGGTGTATACAGAGCAGGAAAGCAAATGAAGTCTTGAGGAGCTGAAGGAGCAGACAGAACCAATGAAAAGGGTGTTACTTGCTTCACAGTGTTTTTCTTAAGTGAGCTAAAGATGTTCACTGCCTCCTCAAGATGCATGGCCGAGCGAAACCTCGAGAAGGGAAGAGGAGAACACTGGGAGTACTTTCTGAAAGAGCAAATCTTCAGGGCTTTCCTGTTCCCTGTGAAGAAGGTAGAGGGCACTTGGATCCTTTTGGGAGGAACAAAGATGCAGCTTCTCCAAGGCCGGCAGTTTGGCAGGCAGCGCTGCTCTTGGCCCCGAGCCACTCCTGCCTCCAGTGCCCGGGACAGCCCAGCACAGCCCAGCACAGCCCTGCACGCACCAAAACCTTCCTGCAGGACTAAGGCTGCACCTTTGCCGTGCTAGTCAGATCACCAGCAAAAATAAAAACACCTCTGCAGCACTGCCCTTGATCATGGAGATAAGAAATGGCAGTCAGTAAATCACAGCTTCTTCATTTAGAAAGAAATGCCTTTCACAGGTCTGATCATTTTAAAGCCATTTCTTTAAAGGCTACAATTACACACTCACTTGGTCCTTTCTCTCCCCTTCCTTCACCTTTTCAAATACGCTTTCTCAACAGTTGTCAAGAATTAGGGCCTGAATTAGAAATAACCAAGAATTAGAAATAACCAAACAAGTATAGAGGTCAGAAAGCAAAACAGCATTCAACCAAACACAACAAAGCCCTGGTTTTGGAACTAGCCTATCTTGATCTCCTTTGCCAGTGCATCAAGTTGGCTGACGTCAACTTTATTCCAGCATCTCAGTAGTTGAAAACCATTTAAAAACTAAGGGCAATCAGCATTTTATTGGGATATTCAGCTGTTTATGCCCCACAAGATAAACTAGTTGCATCTGATAGCAGCAGGTAGAATAAGGCAGCACTTGCACACTGCCAGTAGTCATGCACTGCGTGCTTCCTCACAACTCCAAGAGGGGGAAAATAATGAAAACCTAAACCATAGCTAAAGGTAAAAGGCATGAACAGCTGAAAGCCTTATCCAAAGATGTCCCAAGTGGTATAAACAGGCCCTGTTCCTGTAATCAACAATAGCAGGGTTTGTTGCAGTGGTTTTGGCAGAGCTTAATCTCTTGCTATAAACACTCCTGGTTTCACAGCTGCACCAACTTGAAAATGAAAACTGAATCAAGTCACAATGTTGTTTTCTCCTCCAGCATAGGCTCAGAACAATGGTAATCATATAAAGAAAAAAAATTTGGCCAAACAGACTGGAAATTTAGACTATTACAGGATGGTGTCAAATGTGTCTTCAGCTCAAGTAATAGCATTAAGTACTCCCCTGCTTCAGCTTCCCCTTCAAGTTCAACACAACTCTGAATATCACTGCTTTCATGAACAGCCCTCAAGACCAAGTTCTGATAAGATTTCAGGCTCCTACCATGTAAAACCCCACCACATGCCTGTTTAGACAGTCATAGTAAATATATGGTTTTGTGAGTTAAGGTTTATCCAAAACCATCACAGAACAAGTGCAGAATTGAGATCAGCTCTGTTACAGAAGGCACAGGGCTGGAAACCCTGCTGACCTTGTTGAAAGAACTCCTTTAAGCAGCACTCTGGCTTACTGATTTTCAATCCATCCTGACTATGTCAAGGAGAAGGCTGACAGAAGGTGGGAGATGTGAGGAAAATACTGTACATAGAACACATGGCCATGGCACAATCCAAAACCTGTTTAATTACAGATACCATTGACTTTTGTGCACTTCGTTTTTGTTCCTCAGCTCCCATTAACTACACAGGACTCTGGGTCAAGAAAGGTCAGGTTCAACCTCTTTCTTCCCTTTAAAGCTATCACCAACAGAACACTTTCCCGTCACAAAGTTACTCCGAACATTTTGTGCGTATTTTATAGCAAACATAAAAAGAATTACCAAACCAACTGGTCAGATTATTAAAATAATATTCTTAGTGGTGTATTACAAAAGAAATGTACAAGAGTTCCTCCTAAATCAAACTACAATACTTAGCATTAATGAAAATACTTGCAAAAAGCACACTCTAATAATTTTGCCATTTTCCAGTTAAGACAGGTATCAGGAAACCTTTAAGGCAAAACCCTTCTTTTTCCACAACACACGCTCTTAACAGGTTCTCCCTAACATAACGCGCACACAACAGCACATCATCAATTTAAAAAAATATTTAATGCTGCCAAAAAGTATAAAAATACAATAAGAATGGCAGTACAAAACAAAATACTTCCTAATTTAATTCTTTTACATCTTTCTACATTAATACAGGCATTATAAAAACACAAGATGGCAAATTATTTCGTTTTGCAAAGTAGCACACGCTGCTGGTGGTCTTCATCCCCTCGGTGCAGTTTACGCTGTAAACAGATAACTGAGGTCCTCTTGGTACTTAACAGACCTCACTTTTTGTTCCCGAAGAGGGGGGGGTCATGTCTTGCTTTGCATGTCAATAATTTGCAGTTTATAGCTGCAGAATATTCCCAAGTCTCGAAGGCTTAGGTGTCAGTCAGTCTCGGCCTGCGACATACAACCAAAAGAAAGTCACCGATTCAGTACAGAGTACGGGGATAAAATCAACAAGAAAAAAAAAGAGCTAAGAACTGACAGTAGGTTTGCAGCTCACTGTCAACACCAAACAGCTTCTCATGAGTTCCCTGGAGCAACTACTGCCTCTGAGCAAGTACTCTTGGAAAGCCGTTGCTTTTCCAGAAGGTATTTCCACGTTACAGTGTAAGGCACATCCTTGCTGGAGAGCTTCAAGTACAGGTCTCAGTCCAGCAAACCACTTCCTCACACATGTAACCACAAGCACTGCAGAAGTCTCCTTGGGCCTCAGAGGGACTATGGCAGGCTGCATCTCAAAACACATCACCTCCCACAGCTTTGGAGGCCAATCGTGCTACAGCGGCTCAAAAGTAACTATTTCTAGGCATAGATTTCCTGTAGTGAGAAAAACACCCCAACACTGGACATTTTGTTTTTAGGCAAGGAAAGGCTCTACTCCGAGTCTACAGAAAGAGACTTTGGTGTTCACAGCACCACACACCCGAGCTACTACAAGTAAAATGCATTTGAGTTCTGCAAGCACTACACTGATTCATAAAGCAGCTTTCCTCCACCAGGTATGACACATTGAGAGAGGGCTTCCAAGTATTTATCCTTCCAATTAAATAAAGACTCAGACAGAGATGCAATTTTGAACACGTTTATTTTTTGTACATAAAAATGAAAGACTGACTTAAAACTTTGGGGGCAAACAAAAAGGCCCAGGAAGACTACTGTATGTCACGTCACCTTTGCAAATACCGTCCTCTAGCTTAAGCCACTTGGCCCTGCAGAAGACTTCCTCTTTTGTCATTGTTAATTTAGTTTCTCGTGCAGTCCTCAAGTGTCTCAGGTTTTACTATAATGCCAAACAGCAAACTAAATAATTTGGTTTACATTCATTAAACATAAAGCTAACCAGGCTTTTTAATCGCCTGCATGATCCAGTCACACATATATGCATACACATTTACGCCTCTTCCCTTTTCAGGGGGACATAAACTGATGTCAGTAAACCATATTACTCGAGGTTTAACAGAATAAGCCACATTTCACTGGCAACATCTCACTTCCATAACAAATCCAGAGTTTTTTTTTCCAAATTGCTATTTCACACTGAATTAAATTATTTTACTTAATACATTTCAAAGAAAATACAGATGTACCGTCACTAAGGGGACTGTCCCTGCACCAAGAACACAAACAGGAAACCTAGAAACCTAGAGGATTAATTCCAATCTTGCAAACCCCTTGCACTGGAGGTCCAAATGTTTGCTAGGTATTTCTTTATGAAAACGTGCGTGATTTGTACACAAGTGTTCATCTGAGAGCCAAATGTTTAATCAGAGATGCCCACTATGCATCAAATATTTTGACTGATGCATTTCCAGAGAAGAGGAGGAAAACCAACACCAACCAAACCAAAAGCAATTTTGAATTGAGCCCAACTACATTTTAGAAGTAGCGTGGGACCAGGCAGCAGTTTGCCAGAACTCAGGCATGGGGAGAGAAAAGGGGTCAGAAGGCATGTCCTTCAATTTCACCCTTTAAGCATTTCCTATGATAGAGATGACTGGGATTGACAGTTCTTCATTTTGGCCCAAATTTGTTCCTATTTAACATCCAAGCTGTGCAAAAATGCTGCAAATTTAAAGCCTCCAGAATAACAAAGTATCACAAGGGCTTAGTGTGCATCAAGGAAAACAATCCTCCAGATTTTGGGTTTTAAGGATTAGTGATGGACCAGAAAGAAGATTTTTATCCAAATTATTTCCTGGAATGTAAAAAGAAACCAATCATTTGATTTTTCTTACTATTCTCAGACTACCATAAACAATTCACTGTTCAAAAGTTTTGTCCAAGGCTTGTACTGGTTCATCCTCCTTAAATTATTAACATTTAAGACTCCCAAGGTACTTGCAATCACAGAACCCAACTTTTACAGAACAACTGCTGAATGTGCAAGTCCTGCTTTATTGCATCAAGAAGGTAACAGAGTATGAGGTGATCTGAATTGGCTGCCCCCTGCCCTGCCCCACCCTGAACTGAGGAATGCTTACTCAGGATCAAGAAAACTGAAAAGCCAGAATTTAGAAGATGGAATCAGGAAAAAAAAAATCAAGCGACAACTTGACAAGCTGCAGTTAGAGCTCAGTGCCTGTAGGATACTGGTAGCCCAGGAAATCCTCCTCATGCCAAAAGAAGGGCAATAAATAACAGTGTGGTATCAGTCCAAGTTTTGCCTGCACTTTTTCCTTAGCTGCTTTTAAGTATCTAGAATAAAATCTGGAATATTTCTGTTACAAAAGCATTTAAATTACATTCCATGTATTTTTCCATAACCAAAATATCTTTATAAGGCACATACATTTACACCTACTATCAGTTACAGCTGATACTGAAAAACCTATTCTCAATTTAAAGGAAAAAAAAATCTTTTGACAGTCTTCTTGCTGGCTAAAAGTTACTGTGATTGTAAAAATTGTGAAATGTCTTAAAATACATGAGCTGCCTGCCTGTGCTATGTCCCAGCAGTTAGCTGTCCCAGCAGTCATTCTGCTATTTGAGCTGCACAGTTGGTCAGCAATGCCATGGAACAAACTGTCTTGTTCTACTGACGCACAACTTCCCAAATCCAGTGCTCCACAAAACTACATTTGTTTTGCTCATCTGGACCCTTCAGCATTTGTTTACTATACAAACAGCGTGGTCCAGAATAATATTAGCTATTGTGAAATGAGAATTTTAAAGAGTAAACTGTACTTAGCTTGGTGTAGTAAATGTCAGAGGAATTGGACCCCATGCCTCGTATGTGACTACCAAGTCTGGACGTAGAAAGCTTTGAAGTCAATTCCTTTGAATAAGGAACAAATAATCATCCAGCTCTTTTGAGTATTTTTAAGCAATAAATCCAAGAAGTGCTTTACAAAATGGAGGAGGGGAGTGGAAGAAAACCCCCAGGACCCCACACCCAACATAAAACAACCAAGCTTAGAAAACGGAAGGCGAAAACTTAACTTCTCTGAAGTTACCCAACAAGGCAATGCTTGAATAAATAAAACTCCCATTTCAAAGTACAATCCAATCCTACAAATTACTAAATCCTAGCTTTAACAACAAGCTACATTCAGCCATATACCATCTCTGTATTCAAAGGTAATTTAAAGGGCAGAAAGTGGTTTGTGTTGGATTACTATTTAGGAAGTGTTACTACTCAAGTAATGGAAAGGGAGTGCTCAATAATTTTAAAGGGGCTGTAGCACAGATACTCCCAAAATATTAGTCCTTAAAGTGTTTTACTAGCACGTCTAAAACAGTGCTGGGAAACCTGAAAAGCAGTTCTAGACTTTCTGAAACTACTAAAGTGGCTCATACAACTGAAAACACTGGGTATGGCAGAACACTACCAACATTTCTTTTCTATTAGAGCCACCCTTGGAAGTTCAACTACCATTTCCTTTGATGTGTTTCCTACAACTATTACTGGTGAATTAATTTTATTCGTTCTAGCAATTAAAATCTATAGACACACAAAACATTATGTTTTACATTTAATGGAATGTCAGAACTTGAACAATGTTGGCCTTCAAACAATAGCTGAAGTCTGAATACATTAATCAACAGTATGACTTTCAGTGGGGGCTAAGTTCTCAAAAGCCTTAAAAAAAA
The DNA here is from genome assembly GCF_000277835.1 of Geospiza fortis. Lineage (NCBI taxonomy): Eukaryota > Metazoa > Chordata > Aves > Passeriformes > Thraupidae > Geospiza > Geospiza fortis. The sequence continues at coordinate 3,579,210 of NW_005054350.1, read as the reverse complement.
TTCCAAGTCTTAAATAATGAAAACTACAAAAAATAAATAAGGAATGCAAATTAACAGAGTAGAAATTGGCAAGTGCTTCATCAGACCCCTAGCTGCTCATTTCAAACTGGAGAGTCAAATGTGGGGAATGGTTGCACTATTCTTTTCATGCACAAATTATAATTACATTTAGTTTCAAAATGAAATTCTTTTGGTCAGAAATTTGTACAAACTGAGCTTTTAAAAGTACAGTGAACTACAAAAAGATTAAATATGCAATTATAAAATATATTTATCCTAGGTCGTAAGAATATAAAATGTTTATGTTCATGTCACTAGTACATTACACAGTACACATATTTAAGGATAACTTCTTTGCATTAATAATGTAAATGATACAACACTGTTTATTGCTTATGTCAGGCATGTAAATTTAAATCCAGATAGCCTTCAGTAGCTAAACCTCCATGGTTCAGCATTTGTTCAAGATCTGGTAGAACACCGTTTTAAAAAGTGTATAAACAGTTGCAGCAAGTTTGTACCTGCTCATATTAAACAAAAACCATCAATTCTGTGGGGGGCAGCGGTTCATTTTTCTAAGTACCTGCAGTGGAAAGTCCTGAGATGTCAACATGAGATCAAGTTTACATCACTTCTCTATTGTCTGTAACAGTCTGTACCCATTCCAGGAATAAGGAGTTTATGCTTAAAATCCCACCCCTACTCATTACCTTCCAGCAAAATCAGCTGTTGGAGCAGCCACACTTACTGTTCACTTACAAGGAATGTTCTTGAAAATACATTTTCCAGCAAAAATAAGCACCAACTAAAAACAGTGTACCAAACCCAATCTTAGTGAGAATAGGTTTCCAGTATAACCACCTTTTTCTTTTTCTTTCAGTCTCATTTAGCTTCTGCTTCATCTGCTGCAGCTTCTGTGCTGTTTGCGCTCTTCTATCCTCCCGCAGTCGTTTTCGGACAGAACTTAAAAAGAAAAAAAGGTGACTCTTACACTGAAGAACAGGAAAAAAGGCTATTATAATATTAAAACAAACCTCTTTCCAACACTCCCAATAGTTAACCCAGCAGCAGCATATAGCAGCGGTATAAAAAATCCAAACCAAGCAATCTTTTATTATTTTTAACCACCTTGTAGAGAGTTTCAGATAGCGAAGACCCACAAATAAGTACATGACAGACGTAAAGATGTATGTGGTACTTCATCTACGAGTCTGACAGAGAACAGAATTAGTTAAATTATCTGAGCTGAGTCTTTCACCCCTGTCTGTGCCCCATTTGGTGACTGAGATGTTTTGTGTGGAGGCTGCCTTTATATGCAGTGCCAGGTACCACGTGCAAGTGTCCCAGTATTTACACGGGTGCCTCCACTGCAGAGTTCACAGCAGCCTCAATGATACACTGACTCCAACCCCTACTCACAGCTGCATGCTGTATTAAGGGTACTCATCTCAGGATGCAAACCAGATCCTGATACAGGACACACCATAAACCAAGTTCTGTGCGTTACACTAGCAGGACAGCCTTGTAATTTGTGTCTCCAAAAGTGCCCTTGAAATCTCTAAGACAGCATAACTGACACAAAAACCAACTTTGATTGACTTCTAACACACAACCCCATAGCCTCACCCCTTCTTGTGAGGGGCTCCTTCAAACAACTACAGAATTGCTGTCATTCTCTCTCAAAACACTCATGAAGACACAGGAAGAAACTCATGGGGGCATTTATTTAGCTGTTTTTATAAGAGCTGTTATATTAGCTGTTATTATAACAGCATTAACTGTTATTTTGCAATTCCAGCCTATCTACGCTGAACTGCTGTGTCTCATCTCAAGCTGCAGCCCTTTGGGACACACCCTGCCTCCTTCTGTGCACCACATGGCTCAGCTTGGCACAGCCCTGGCCCAGTTTCTGGCCATGGATCAACATGTGGCAACCCACATGTGGAAAGGCCCAAGTGACACCGTGCCTCCCAGCTGAGGCATCAACACTCCTGAGGGAAAGGCAAATTCACCTGACACGGCTAAACCACAGGAACCTACTCACAGCAGGCAGATTTAACATGAACAGAGGGTAATACATGGCTCCAGAGATACAATTTCAACCACGACAGAGAAAGTGGTATGTGATAAAACCTTTGTGTTTCTGAGGAACCATGTAATTTTTGAAACATAGGTCAGCATTGTATTTAAAAATCAGTATGAAATACTGGACAATTTTAGGACCTCATTCACACTTCACAATGGAGTTCACTGAATCTGTTAAGAAAATGCTTTCAAAGTGTGAGGTCTAGCTGCTTCAGTTAGAGACACTTGCTTTTCTTCTCTTGACTTCTGAATAATAAAACCAAACCACTAGGAATCATTGAGGTGTTATTTTTAAAATCATTAAATAAGACAGTCAAATACTGCCTGTTCTCCCTTGCTACTGCAGGAAGATCTTGAATGTTTTTACAATAAGCAAAGCAGCCCAATAATTCAGCCTTTTGAGAGAGTGTATCTGCCTTTTGAAGTTTCATTATCTTGCCTACTTTTCAATGTTCCCATCTACGATATCTTGAACCTTAGTGGACAGGTCAGTGTTTATTTTCTCCATCTGATCATTGTTCTCCAGGCCTACGCTGTTCCCATTGTATTTCTCTGTGGTTATTTTGGTTGGGCGTGGAGGAGACTGCTCGGAACTTGGCGCTTGGTCCTCCTTAGAGAGCTCCTTCCACCGTTCCTGAAAACAAACAGAACACATTTCAAACATTCCCCTAATATTAAAGGGCCCCCTTGCCAAGATGTCTTCCAGAACAACAGTCACAGAAGTAGATTAAAGGAACTACCAGATCAAGAAAAAAATTTGCCAGATGAAGAAAAAAAGTTAGGTCAAGATGTGTCTTCTCCCACAGCCATCAATGATCCTTTTTCCTATTTTTCCAGGATGGTGTCGCTGCAAAGGCATGAGGCCTCTACCTTCAGGGTTTATACTGTCCACAGCAGCTCCACAATTAAGAAGCATTGTGCCCTATAAAATCCTGCACTGTCCTGCACTTCCCATCTCCCTCTACTTGCTACAGGCCTGTGCTGTGCTATTACCTTTTACGGCTTCAAAATACAGCAGGACCTTGTATACAAGAACTGCCTAAAAACAGAGAACTGGGAAAATTTAACAAAGAGTTATCTATGCCAGAGTCATGGCCTACTATTTCACTTAGTGGCCCGTTAGCCCAGAGATCTGCAGCAGCATAAAACAGTTATTCATCTTGTTTTGAGAAGTAATCTGAAATAAGATGGAATAAAAAAAGAAATTGGATGTAAACCTGTTTTGCTAGACCTCTATCCTAATGATAAATAGTCTGAAGAACTAATTGCTACAATAAAATTTCATGCAGAAGCCTAGAAAGTGCACAGGAAGGAAAAGAATCAGCCCTAAAAAATAATCACTTTTCTCACACAAATCAGCCAGTGCCCACAGAGACATAGAATACCTTGTAGGAAAAAAAATCAGTTACTTTTAGAAGTCTATGATAAAGTAGATGAACAGAAAATTGAATCTTCTCAAACCAAGCAATAGACTCCTGTCCGTGGAATGATTTCAAGACTGCTGGCCTAAACTAAATATCAAACTCAAAGTGATATAAAAAATCAGCTACTTATAAATGGACTGCTGGCAAAATGAGTTTTAACAATGAACTGACTCCTCCATTAAAATCTAATGTTGTGTTTGCACAGTTTACTGCCTTCCAAAATCCAAGGAGATATCAGAGATGAACATTTGGCTAATGTTAAATAAGAGAGGCAATCAGTAACTTCAGGCCCTCTCCACCAGTAGCAGAGAGAAGTGAACACCTCTCACACTCTGAAGAGTCAACCATTCCTCATGGAATAAAAATGACCTAGCTGACCTTGAAAGAGAAATGTGCTTTTCTGAGCACTGCCAATTGATTTTCTGCACATAATGCCAAGGTCTAAAGAGAGAAGCATCAGGACAAATGCCTTGCACTGCAGGAAACACTGATTTAAGGAAGATCATCTGAACAATCGTAACAAGAAAAAGAGAACAAATGAGAAGTGTGCCTTCCTAGGCATTCTCTTACTATGAATAAATAACACACTTGAACATGACAAGCAGTATTCTGAGTTGACAATGCTCCCTTGTATCCAGAAGTAAGAAATCCTGTGATCTAGATGGGTAAGTATTGGAACCAGAGCTGCTCACTTTGGAGCAGGCTTCTAAAAAAAGCAAAGCAGAAAAATATTACTAGACAGAATACCTCATACCACCAGAAACAGCTTCCACCAAATGAAGAGACTAAACTGCTGTTAGCATTAGAATGAATCATGAAGTCTTCTTGACGTATGGCACAGGTACCAGACCAGCAGCACACTATCTAGGTGTTGATTAGCAGTAGTGTAAAATAATTTCTTTATTTACACAGCAAGTCAAGAAACATTTGTCAAAGGGAAGAATCAGACCCCTACCAATACCACAAAGAAATGTGTTTTAGCTTATCTGCTCTATTCATGATTTCAAGAAATCAACAAAATAAAAGAGCCCTAGCATATGAAAGCACAATTAAATGTGTTTCAAAGCCTCTCCTCCCATTTCTCCCTCCCACCCAGGCTAGCCACTTAAAGCTGTAAGCTGTTATGTCTGCAAGCTGCACCGATAAAACAGTGTGATTTGGTAATCTCTTTGCACCCAAAATCATTATACTTGGCTAGATTGTACTAACTGTAACACAAATTTTAAAGGCTATGAAGCAACAAGGCAACTTTACCAATAAATATTTTCTGTAGCATCAGGCAACTTATCTGCTAGGAAAATAGCAAAGAAATTCTAAAACAGATCCTTGCTATCTTCAGAGTGATACTGGGCATTACCTTCCCTTTTTGGTATTGAAAATGTCAATTGAACCATTTTTTTCTTTAAACATTTGGACAGACAAATTATTTTCATATTTTATCTAAGAGGGGACGTATATACAGGATCAAAAGTTTAGTTTGATAGAAGGCACTGAACAGATACCCTTTGATACCTCCTAGGCATCTACTGAAAAAGGTTAATCATTTAGATCTCACAAAATTGCATATTTTAAAATAATCTGGAGCTTATTTTTAACTACTGTTGCAATCTGCTCTTCAAACACATGGAGCTAAACATTTACCTGTATAGTTGAATCCCCCATTATAAATTTTGCTCCTTCTATTACAGCCATATATGAAAACCTTAGTTGATCAGGAGTCTGAATAAGTCCCATTCGATATTTTCTCATATCCAGTAATACCTTCTTAATATCTACAGAAAATGGGTCTTTTTTCTCCATCTGTAAAGTAAGTTACATTGAAAGTGTCAATGGTATATAATAATAATTACAAGTAAAAATTAATCATAAAATTCAATCTAAAATCTAATTTGTCCACATTATGCTTCTATTAGTTATAAGAAAGATTAACATCTCAAATGATTTCTAATTTGTTTTTGAAGGAAAAATGCAAACCATCTATTGAAAACTTACTATGAACAAATCAAGGACAGTGTATTAAACAAATAAACTGTACCCTAACATTAAGTCTTAAAATTAAGACATATAGATAATGCTCAATTTTATTTAGACTTGTATTTGGAATTTGAAATAGGACTGTAAGAATCAGAGCTGTAAAGTAATATTTCCTACTGCTTCTGAATAGAACAGCAATTCAGACTGACTGACTATGGCAGAAGTTTCCTTATTTAAAGCAGAGCCCCAAACCCAAGCAATGCACATGCTTGTCCCCACATTACATTCACAGAGTGTTTCTGAAGTACATTACCATCAAAATATACCTCTATGCTTTTCAAAATGCAATAAACCAAAGAAAAACTGAAGTAAAAAAAAAAAACAACAAAAAAGTAAGTAGAGAGGATCGAACCAAACCAGAAAATGTGTCTCTTGTAATTCAGTTGAAATTATTTCACTTAAACCTGTGCTGTCCTTGTCACTATTACTAAGCACAAACAGAAAACTCTGTGCTTGGACTTTCAAGTCCAACAAAAATCCTGATTTATTTAAAATATTATTTAACATTCATGGTTCGCTCATGTCATGAGCAATTATAGATGATACAGTTCACTATAAGCAAACAATCTATACATCCATGTGGCACTGGAACAGGCTGCCAAGCCCCATTACCCAGAGGGCTGCACAGCAGGGGAAATTCTGCACAACCCTCCATTACACACTGCAGGAGAATTAGGAGCATGCCGGAGTTCTCATCCTAGTTCAGATAACAATAACAATTTTCTGCATGCTTAAAAAAGGCTCTGGAGAAAAAGACTTACAGATTCAATCATCTCAATATATATTCACAAGCTTTTTTCATATGGAAAAAACAATCAATCCTCAACCTTTTCTAAGCACATCTTATGTAAAAGGAAAAGAATGTTTACTTTCCAGGAAGCTTTGAGAATATATAATTGTCCTGGGGTACTTCAAGAGGAATTTGTAAATGCATTTCAAGAGCTGTGGTTTTGCCATCAAAATATGTGAAGAAAAAAAAAAAAGTATGATGTCTTAATTTAAGTTTCCATTGGAATGTCATTAACTTCAATGTTTTTATAGCCTTCTGACCAAAAAGCCCATATTGGGAAGGTTGGCAGGGTATCAGTAGAAGGGAAGGGGTGACAGAGAAAATGCAAACACTTACCAGAACAAGACAAGTATCTACTAATGAAAATGTGCCGGAACGTCCTATTCCCGCACTGCAGTGAACGACTGCAGGTCCGTGCTCCGGACTCAGTGAACCAGATTCTCTGACTTTAAACAGGAAGTTCAGGAATGAAGCTGGGGATTCGGGAACTCCAAAGTCTGGCCATGTAGTATAATGAAAATGAGAGATCATCCTGGACTCCCCACTCTAGAAGTGAAAACAAATAAACACTAGAACTAGAAAGGATTCCTCTGGCTCAGTTAGTGTCCATTCCCCCAAGCTCAATCAACAGCTCTTTTCTATTTTAAACCTCCCATTAAGACAAACAACCCAGTAACTCGCTTCAAGCTGGATGACAACCAACAGTGCACACTGAAGCAGTTTTATCTGAGTTGGTAATTTTCTCCTTTGCAATTATTACCACACGTGGGGTTTTTTTTTTCCCCTCTTTTTCTTCTCAAACTTCCAATATTATGTTTGGTTTGTTTTACTATTTACTCCCAAATGTCTGTCTTTGTCTACCAATAATGCAGTTCAATGTCTGACAGCAGTTACTAGACAGCTAGAATTAACATGACTGAAAAAACCCATGTCAGCATTGTACACACTCTGCACTCTTGCTTCAAGCAAGTTTTAATGCCAAGAGGTATTACATCTCCTTTATACTAACCACATTACTGAGAGCAGCAGGAAGCGTTCCTTCCTGGAAAAGGCTATAAAACCCATACAGCAGGATGTCTAGCAAGACTTCTGCTGGACATCTTCTATCTTTTTTAAGTAGAAAAGGGGGATTCCCAAAACCATACAGCTGCTTTAGAACCACTCTGTTAGAGCTCCTATCCTAACACAACCATCTAACTGCAAGTACTGAAATGACAGCAACAGAGTATGTATATGAAATCTGGATCACATTTTTATGGAACTCACTTCAGACCTGCTGTTAAATGCTGCTCCTTGCCATGGTAATTCTGATTTTAGCTCAGGAATTTTATACATGTTCGGTTACTTTTTAAAATTTATTAATTCAGTTATTTCATTTTTAATTAATTCACCTATAATTTATTATTTAAGTTATTTAATTTTTCACATACACTGACATCTACATAACCTTGACAAAGTTTGAACACAAAAGGATTTAAAATCAATGTATTCCAGAAAAGCTATTCTTGTTCTTCAGCAACAGTAAAATATTGCCATGAAATAAAATAAATTGTATTCTTCTTTATCTGCTCAGTCTGTTTCTACTACTTATGAGACAAGTTATGAAATTTCTTTGTGAAACTAAAAGAATCCATTTCATGGTTTCTGCAGTAACAAAAATAAGTCTCCCAACTTGTCTTTTGCCTTCAATGCCCAATACTGCAAGACTGCCAATATTTCACAGAAAACACTGGATATTAACATGAATCCAGTCACTCTCAGATGCACAGCAATCTTCCAGAAATATTTTGTCTTTTGGCTAGGTGCTCAACAAGGACAAAAAAGTGTGATCTACGATACTGGGAAAACAAGTTTCTGTTAAGATTTCATAGGGGGAAAAAGGAGTATCAGGCCCAAAATTGTATAAATATACTGGGACTTCCCCTTGTCTGGAGCAAAGCATTAAAAAGTTTGCATTTGCTCTCCTACTGCTCTTCTGTACCTAGTTTTTCAAGTAGTAAGTTAACTCACACATGAACTGAATGGCCTGTTTAAAAATTATGAAGGAGGCACATTTTTCATAAGAAATCTGGAAGTAACACTTAAGCAATTTCCTCCATTTCTAAGAAAAACAATTCATCACTAGAAACAAAACTAAGGAAAAAACTAGAGAGGTGAGCTAAATGCACATGCTAAGTAATGGCTGAAGTTGTTTCTGGTGAATCTGGATGGTCTCTGTAGGTAGCAATTGATACTCTCTACTTCAACATTCTGAAAGCATCCCTTACACCTCAAGGTAAAAATGCCTTTTTCTGTCACATTCTGAAAGCATCCCTTACACCTCAAGAAGGTAAAAATGCCTTTTTCTGTCATTTCAAAAAAGGTGACCCGTGGGGTTTGTTTGTATGGGCTTTTGTTTGGTTGGAGGGGGTTCTTTTGTGGGGTTTTTTTTACCCCAATGCCATTCATAACAAGCACTGGCATCTTCTCCCTAAAGAAAAAGAACAAAGTATGGCTAAGTGTGACCCTACTTATGCACTAATCTGAAATAGTTATTTCTAAAAGAGAGATGAAACAGTGCTGTTGTACATGTCACTCTGCTCTGACCCACAGAACTACATTTTTCCTTCCTTTCTTGTATGGAGGCTTTATCCATCCCATGATTTTCCATCCCTTCAGCTCATTCTAGAAATACCTAGTCTCTTCATCTCTCTACAAGAGTCCCATTGCAAGGCACTGGAACCAGCTGGTCATCTTTGAATCCACAGTCTCTAATCCTACAGCCAAATCCCATTTGAGTATCTCAAACCTCCCACACTGCTCTCTTAAACAGAATGGCTCTTTCAAGTGGTGCTTGGCAGCCAAGCTGTACAGCTGAAACACTGCCTTTGTGAGGATCTGTACCACCCTTTCTTAAACAACTCCCAGTCACTGAGCCATGCAGCACTTCCATGAAGTGACATGGGACTGTTACGAGAAGAGGTCTGGCTTTTTGATTCACAACTCTTGAGGGACAAAAAGTCAAATTTAAATAACAACTGATATAATTTGAAGTGTTACCAGGAAACTAGCTAATCTTTTCAAATAAAAATCCCATGACTTCCAAGACTCAGGCAGTGCTATAAAATTTTATATGTAATATACAAGGGATATAACATAGAAATATTATATATTTCTGCATGGTAACTGAAAACCAGCTAGTTCTATGGTAACCACAATGCAATTTTCCAAGATTTATTCCCTAAAACTAACTACCAAAAAAAAAAATATCCTTGAATGACCATGGGACAAAACTTAAACTACCATTTTGGTTTTAAATTACTCCATCTGTGGAAGCTTTATGAACTACTGGGATAAGCTTTCCATAAATAATCAAGATAGCTAAACTTGATGAACTTGCAAAGCAGACACCAGACTGCACAGCTCTGCACTGAATGCTGGAAACATCAACAGTATAATCAAAGGATGATCAAAGGACAAGCTCTAAGTTACAGAGATCCACATGAGGACTTGAGCACAAAAGGAATATCCCACTGGCTATATGCCACTGGATTAACTTCCAGCAAAACAAGCCTTGCCATAACCTTTTTACAGTGACTATCCAATCACTCAAAACAAAAAGGAGCAAAAATCTTCAGAGTAACTTCAGGTTGTTCAGTCACATGAGAGTTTGAACATGAATAAAACACTACCAAAATGCTCAAAGGTTAAGTTGGTGCCTTCAGGGTCAAGTAAAACAGGAGATAACACAACAATGCTGGTCTGTCAAGTTTCACACACTGCTAATAAAAGCCATAATCAAAGTGCTACTGAAATGGTCAAATATATGGAGATACAAAACACCTATAACCATACAGTGGTTCCATATTTAATGAACATGCCTTAAGTTCATTGACAACTAATTTGATCATATAAAAATGAAAAGGCATCCTATAATGGCAATATTTTACAAACTGAAATTCAAAATCATAAATCAACTTCTACCAGAGTCTCCTCTATTTGCTCATTCACGATGGCCAAAAGGTTTTCCAAAATTTAAATAAAAATGGCCTTGAGGATAAGGAGGCCAAATAATTATCAAAAACATTCTGGTTCATCCACAGGATCAGCTAGTAAGGGTCGCTAAGCAGCCTTGCATTACCTTAATCTGACAGTCACAGCCACACAGAAGCTTGGTACTAAGTTGAGAATCCATTTTACTAATGGGTTTTTCCAAATATTTGCTATTTGTGGAGGACTCCAGATTCCACTAGAGATTTATTAATGGTCCTTACTCTAAAGTATCACACCATCAGTTGTCAAATCAAATTTAGTTCATTTCTCCTAGTCCTTTCTCCACCAACAAGTATTTTCTTCGCAAACCTCTCTTTCTACTGCTGTATTCTTACTTCCAGAAACCCAGGCTGAGATACATTCAGGAAGGTTCCTTCTGCAATATCAAATTCCACTGCTCCATTTCATTATCCAAGCAATCCCTGTTTTCCCTGAAGATCTGATGCTCATTTGCCCTTGCATAGTTTGTCTGAATTCCTCTGTACCTGAAATTACTGAAAACAAAGTTTTCTTTCTCTGAAGACCAATACAAAAAGTTGTGACGTTAAGGAATAAATAAGCTAAAAGCAAAAATAAAGTATAAAAACATATATTCAACACAAGGTGGAGTCTTTCCCAAGTTAGATGTCAGTATCTAACAATTCTCCGGCAGCATTTTGCAAAGGTAATTTTATAGATTTAATAGGCTCTCGTTCACCTGGCTATCACTTCTCCAATAAGCTGAGAGACTTTGCATCAAACCACAGTCATTCAACAGCTTCACTCATAAATTATTGTAAATTTTTAACATGAGCACATTATCTTCCTTCTTTATTTTCCAAGAGGCACTGGTTGGTGGAAGCCTTCACAGTAAGTCTCTATTAAGGGACAGTTCTGATATGTGAGCTATTACAGTAGAAAGCAGCACTCAACTTTCAGAAAAGCTGACAACTAATACCACCAAACCCATGAAGATACAAAGTGAACGATGGTGGAAAAGCAGCTTCAAATATCTGTATTCTAAAATACAGACTGGGTCAGGCAGAAAGATAAGGAAATTCTAAAATGTTCACCAGCAAAACAAAGAACATTAGGTATCTTTTCAAAACTTTTGGAAAGATACCAATAAACACCATTGTCTCTGTGCTAGCCCCAAAGCCAAAATTTTCCTAGAACAGATATAAAAGAAAAAATCAAACCAACAAACACCTTGATACAACCCTGAAAAAGAACAGACCGAAATCCCATCTTTAAGTAATCTTTAACATAAGCAACAAAACCAACCACCAACCAAGTACTCAGAGGTTGTTTCATTGGTAACAACATAAACACTTTACTCTTCATGTACCCATATTTTGTTTATCTCTTAAAGAGATTTGCTGCAGTAAGACAATTGAGCTCAGAATGCTTGCATTATAAAGACAACCTTGGTTCTCCCTGTTTTCAAGGAAATACTAAATTTCAAGTATTCCTGGCATTCAGAGTATATTTTGTTCATGAGTCACCCTATATTCCAGGCATTGAGTGGCTAAATGTCTTACACTCTGCCTCCACCAAAGGCCCCTGCAGAATAACTTACATAAACACAGTTAAGCTCACATTTCAAGTTACTGCGAATAGTCAGTTCCCACAACTTTTATGGTATAATTATCAAATTCTTACAAAAGGCTGCATGTAACATTGACAGTGTTAGACTAGAAACTATGCAGCTTTTTTTGCTTGAGTAACCAAGTATGTTTTGCTTCTTCTACAAAAATTATGTGTTGGAGTTAATATTCATGGAGCCTTACCAGAGTGCTAGAGATATAAAATAAAAATTCATTACAGAAAGACTGGTATTTGCGAAACTGATTTATATGACTGTCTTGGGTTTGCCATCTTAAACCAGGACAATGACATAGAAGAAACTCTGTACAGTGCTGACAGACCTGCACTGCTGGTCCAAAACAAACCCAGAAACTTAAGTCCTCAATAGCTCCAACACAAAAGTCTACTAAAGTATACATTGTGCTGTTCCCTGAGGCATTTCTGCATTTTGCAGTTAATGTTATGTTCAAACATAAACATGTAAAGAAAATAGTATCCTTTGAAAATAGGAAGTTTAAAAGTAAGGGCCAATATCAGCCGAACAATTACACGAAGAAGCCTTTTTTGTAGTTAGGAAAACTTGCCTCAGCTTTCCAAAAGGCAGAATTGTTCTTTATCAGGCACTAGCTAGCCAGCATTACTCATATTTCTTTTGCCTTTGCTGTCAATAAACAAACTACTAAAGAGAAATTCTACAGGTCAGCAGGACAATATTTCATAAAGCTTTTCTAACATGGAGAAGACCAAGCAACAACCTACCAAGTTTTATCATGTTGATCTCATGAGGGAGGTTATGAATTAACAAATACTATCTCAGAATACCATCAACAGTTACTATAAATGCAAATATTTGGGAACAAATGTATCAATAGTTGTATACAACAACATGCAGAACATCTTCAAGCTTTCCTTTCCAAAGTTCTCTGACAAAGATGACCTTGAAAACTTGCCATACTAGCACTTTCAATTAAAATAAGGCAAGATTTATGGGAAGAGAGAATATCTTACAAGACATAGCTGGAACAAACAGATGAGCTCTTCAATCCTGTCTTCCACTCTGAATCAGAAGCAGTAAATTCCAACCCAAGCTCAGGCCAGAAACAATTATTTTGAGCTTAACTTGGTCAAACTGTCAACGTGCTTAATTTTTAAGAGTAAAGGGTGGTTGGTCCTCTGGAGCAAAAGGGGAGGTGGAGCAAGAGAAGATAAAGTTACTGACCTACAGGTGGTAATCACTCCTCCCCCAAAAAACTTAAGACAGCTGGACTAAATTACATAGAAAACTTAAGTTCCAGTACAAAATCAGTAATTACTCAGTCAGGTATCTGATATTTAAAGGAAATCAGAATTTTCCACTCTTGCGCTCCTCCCATAAGTTAATTCTTACAGCTTCTCTTCGAATCACCACTACCATCATTTAGAATTCAGCATGTTAAGGTACTGCCAAATGGAAAATACAAGTACACAAATGCCAAAGATGTTATCTCTCCTAATGTATAGACTGAGGTCTAAATCACCTGCTTATTTCCACACAAACATCTTCAACATTCTCAGAAGCAAAGTGCATTAAAATTTCCAGTGTAAAAGCTCACTCAAACCTGAAGTGACATCACGCTAAGTTGTTCTCATGACACGCTTAAGCCCATGAACAGGAGCTGTACAGACTGAGCAAAGCTTACGTTGATATTTTCTAATTGCAGCAGATGCACTGTGTAATAGGATTTGACGTCTTCAGACACCAGTCTCACACGGAATCCTGTTTCATTGAATGTCATAACGTCTTCTTTTTTGGTTGGCCAGTATTGTGCACACTTCACCTAATGGATTTTTTTTAAAAGAAAAAGAAGAGAAAAAAGAAAAACCTTGTTAAATATCCTGGTATCTTAGGCTTTGCATGTGCAGATTCTGCGCCCATACTGTTCAGTACAGAAGACTCAAGCACCTGCTCCCACTTTGAGGAATTCCTGAAGTCCATAATGTTTACAGTTAAGTTACTACAACTGTTTCAGTGGCTATTAGGCATCCAGTTTTATGTGTTTATGCTTTCTTCCATCACATGGCTAACAAGCTTTGAGATACATCTTAAGCCTTCCCTCTCCCCCCTCCAGTTCTCTACAGGGAACTGAGATCTCTCCTCAGCTATTTCAGCATTTCCCCCTTTTGTTTCTGACTTGCACACCTGCACATTTACAGAAGTCATCTATCACACCCAGTTCTACCCATGCTTGCTGAATACTGGAAGGTTCTAGTGAAACAGAATGCTGGAAGGTTCTAGTTAAACAAAAGAACGAACTAACAAACCAATGCAAAACTATTCTTGTCTTGTATTCCTCTTGCTCTGCACTCAAACTTTCTATAGGAAATTTTTTGCACAAGAAAATAGGTGACTTTTTAACAAACCAGTCAAATCTTTTTCACAAATCTGCACTGTATAAAAAACATAACCCTCAAATGACATGCATTTATAACAAAAATCTGCAACGCTTTTAGGCACCGTAGCAGAAAAACTGCATCTTAATAGAAGATTTGTGTATTCTGTGGTTCTAAAGAACCAAAAATAACTAACTAGATCAATTCAAAAGCTCTTGGGCAGCAGTCTGCCTTCATTGTTACAGCTAACATCTCTCTATAACAGATACACTACTCCATTACATTCAGAAGAATCAATCTAAAGATACTTTTTCCCACCTTCCATTTTGTCCTGGGAACATCTTGCACTGCCTCTACTCCTCACCAGTTCTATTTGTACATCCTTTCACAGAATGCTACTTTCACCCTTCTGGATGTAGGTTTGTTAGATGCTATTTTCACCAAACTGAACTGTATGTCTTAGCTCCCACACTTCACTGTCATATTAAATACACATTATACTGCACACCAGTGAGAACATCTGTTAGTTCTTCTAACGTAACTATCAAACATTGCTCAACTGTATTAAAATTGTGCGGTTTATTTTACAATTTTGTGCCTAATGTCACTTACCGATTCTTTTTCAACAATCCTGTTCAACATGACAACTGCTTTGGTTTGTTGTTGCCATACCATTAGCCAAAAATGACAACATGTGTTAGGTAGCGGACCCTGTGTAGTAAAAAATACAAAAATAGGCATGAGAATGTATAGGCAAAGCAGTGTTTGAGCACAGTTAATAGTTCACTGTGGGAAACAGGAAAGAGTCTTCCCCTTAAGTGTAAACAAATTATTAATAGAATTATAGAAATGGCAGGCAAGAAAGTAGCCACAGATCATTCCAGGACTTAAAAAGCCTGTTTTGTTTTTTTTTTTAAGGAAAAAAATACCAAACAAAACCAAACAACAAAACAGTAAGAACTCAGGGAATGGTTCTTTTGGTTTAAGCATCACTACTACTGTGCTGTTAGAAGAAAAGCTACTGCAGGCATGCTCAGAAGGTACAAGATAGCTTAAGGGGTCAAAGTATTGTTGCAACATATTTACAAAAGAACTGAAGAAAAGTGCAAGTAGTATTTGAAAAACTTCATATGCAGTAAATTACTCATACTTCAATATCCCCTTTAGCTTTTCTTAAAACATAAAATAATCTGTTAGCAACTACATCACACTGAGATATTGTACTTCATGTAATAATGAGATACTTTTAACTCATGGAGACGAGAAACAATCTAAAATACAAATTACAACTGTACAAATCCCCCTCCCTAGATTCTCAATCCCTGTAATAACCCAGTAATTGTACTGCTTACCTGTGTTAAAATATAATATCTCTGGGCTTCTTCTATGACCACTAGGCTGGCATTGATATAATCATTCTCGGTGTTCTGGAGTTTTACACGACTGTGATCATCTAAAATTCAAAGAAAATTAAGAATTAATGATGCGTCCATCTCGATGAATACTCTCTAACAGGCAAGTTTAGGTTTAGGCCTAGTTTACAAGCAACTAGAACTGAATTCTGCTGTATGACCCAAAGAGCAAGCTACAAATAAGAGAAACTAATTTCTCACATAACTTTGATAACTGTCCCATTCTCCCATTAGCATTTCATCAGAGTTATTTCAGGTAGCTATTAATAGAAGCTGCTCAGAAAACTGGAATACCTATTTTTCTTTAAAAAAACCCAAGCAAACAAAATAAAACTCCCACACAAGCCTAAAGGTCCTCACAGTCATCCCTCAAGAGTTACATTTCCTTAATACAACAGCACCCCAACTCACACCAGACAACACTGTCCTATCACATCAGATCACTCCACAGCACTATTTCCTAAGTTCATTATTTCCTAAATTCCGAGACTTTTGGTGAACTGAAGTTTCAAAGGTTGGCGTAGAATCATAAAGCTAAGCTCACACAGCTAAAAAAAACCCAGGAAAATCTACTTGCAGTAATTTAAGCCAGGCTTGAATTTGATCAATTTCATTTTCCCTGTAAGCTATTGTCTAATATTATACAACATAAAAATACTAAAAAGGCACACACAAAACCAAAAATAGTCAACAAATCATCCAATTAAATGAAGCCTAAACTAACAACGTGGTTTCATCTCAAAATTACATAAGCAAGACTGACAATTCCCCTTTTTATGGCAGAGGCAAGCAAAGGACTCTGTTTAAAATTCTACCATTAAAATGAGAAAGATTATCATACTGTCAAACTAAAAGCTGCATAATAAAAAGTCATTGTGGTTGTTTCTAGAACCTTTTAGTATGTGATTTATGAACGTCTAGGAGCTTTATGAACCTCTAGGAGACATTTAGGTAATCAGACTTGTTGGCAGTAAGTAATCCCTCAGCTATTTATCGGTCACTGTATTAAATAAACAGTACTTTCAGTTTAAAATTTGTACACAACTACATGCCAGAAAATGAGATTCAACTGACTGTAAACCTCCTGAAGCTCAACACCTAGAAGAATAAGAAGAGTAAATAAAAAATAGCAAACTAAAATTACTTTAAGAAATTTCAACATATCTCAGGAAGAGATGGAAGAGATTCCACAAGGAAACTGACAGCAGAGTGAATTATGATGCAATACCATTGTTTAAAACTAAATTCACCTAGTCTGACCCACAAAACTCAATTAGGGCCCAGACTGCTGTTAAAATGCCAGCCCACCCATCCTTGCACCAAAAGGCTCACTTCCTTTAGACAAACACTTTGGGAAACACACAAAGACATTAGCAACTACCAAGTATCAAATTATGGATAGGCAAAAAGCTGATGGCAATCAAAAAACAGTTAATGAATTAGACAGACTCTTGTTCTACAGACAACTTGTATGATTTAATGTGATTTTACACTTTCCATGTGTTTGGAAACCTGGGAAAAGTACATTTACTAGGTCTTGATCCGCCTTTACATTCTCCCTCATCTATCTGCTACTGGCAACCACCAAAGATGATCTTGTTGGATTTGAGTAAAGAAGTCAACAGTAAAGTAGAACTGCTTTGCTGCTGCTGAAGCACTCAAATTTGGTGTTGTTGCCCCACCTCCCTTAGCTCCTAGCTTTTATACGCAGTCACATATAAACGTGCAGAGAACAGAAAAATGCTGAAAATTTATTTTTTATATAAAAGCTTGAGAAATATACTGGGTTAGTCTGCTTTTATTAGCATTCCAGCTGTAAGGCAAGACCATCACAACTTTCAGGAGTCTTAAAAGAATTATGATACCCCTGTGTGAAGAAAAAAAAATTATCAAAGCCAAGACACAGCAAAATTAAGACACATGTGCATTTTAAAGTAAAATATATCTCTTTGTATTATTTTGCCAGGATAGGAAAGCATTACTTTTTCCTTTCATGTATCACTTTATCTGAAATGTTTCTACTGGAAAGAAACCAAGACCTCTGTAAATATTACATGTCATTTGCCAACAGGAAAAACTTAAGATCTTGTTATAGTAAATCACACATACCGGCACCAGTGTTCTCGGAAAGGTGACGCAAGCAAGCACAGTTAACAGTTTAATCACCCAGCGGCAGCTGCTGTACTGCTGCCAGGGACAAATAACTGCAGCCCCTAAGGAGGCTTCCTACTTTAATCCTTACATTCTCAGATTCATTTTCTCCCTTCTTACAAATTTTGCTTTGTAAACATGACAAATAAAGTTCTGCAAGTTGTTTTTTTTTAAGTCCCTTTAATAACTAATTCTATGCATAGCCAGCCTCCCTCTCCTTCCCCAACTAAAACAGAAGAGATCCTGCAAGTACTCTGGCAGACAGTCCACAGGACAAAAAAAACACCAAAAAACAAACCACTAGAATATATTGATTTCTCTTCTTTCAAGGGATGAGGTTCTTAAAGGACACAATGACCTAGAAATCTCATTCAAACCCTGGCATGCTCTTCTGAATTAACTGAAGCAAGCCAGCTTTTCACAGTGAGTTAGCTGTAATGTATTTCCCGTAGGTATATAATTTCCAGTTACAAAGTACTTAGATTTATATGAATGATAAACCTATCTTTAAGATAAGATTTAGCTTATGTGTTGCCATGCCCACAGCAGCTAAAACAGTACTGCTTTTCTGAAGCACTAATTCCCCTATTTCGACAAACTACACAGCCTGAAAAGGAAGTGGAAACCTTAAAAATTATTCTCATTCTGGCTCCTGCACTGAGAAAAAACACTCCCAGAATGACCCTATCTGATTAAGCAAATTCTGATTACCCATTTCCAGTGGAACTCCATCCCACTGACAATACTTCCCAAAACTTCACAATGTTCATCCATCTGCTCACTTCTTGCTTAACAGAAAATGACAGATTCAGTTAAAATCAAGATACAAAACGTTTGGCATTTTACATCACACAGTTCTTGCAGTTGGTTAATGAAAGGCTTTCCTTATAAAACAAGTGTGTTTCTAGAACACTGTATAACTTCAAAATTATCTTTTATCCAAGAGATGTCTCTGTCCCCCAAATATAGAGCTATTAACAATAGAGGAAGGAGAAATGCTACTTAGTGGATTAAAGAAAGTCATAAATAAAATATGCAGCCGCAAGCCTTCCCAGTGACCCTGCCTAACCTTTCCCGCCTACCAACAAATCCCTTCCATTTCACTAATCTAAATCTAGCCTATCTGAGCTGCTAAATTATTAAAATTGCAATACTCTGTCACTAGACTTACAGTCTCAAGTTTCAGAGGTAGCCTAAGGCAAAGGAAAGGTAAAATTACTTTTCCTCACCACCTTGTCACTGGTTGTGCACAATGAATGCCATCATATCAGTCATGGCCTAGCTCACCACTGAAATGTATTCATACCAAAATATACATGTCACTACTGCATAACATCCTTACAATTGTAAGCAGGATTATGGGACAAAAATCCTAGGGCACAATAAAGTTTAGATCAGCATGTGCTATAAAATTCCCCTCTTCCCCAAACCCAAAGGAAGAAGTATCTCCAAACTCAGCAGCAAGTTGAGTTTGTTTTACAATGTTTCACATGGTAAGATGTTTTTGTTTCATGCGGTATATTTTAGAGAATCATTAGATAATGTCATAAAAAATCACCAATGTCAGCTTCTAATGTGGACAAGAAATGCAGCAGGCTTATTCTGGGCTGAACATCTCCCTGTTCTCAGCACATACACTTGAAGCACAGGACAGAAAGGGAACAAACGTTCCTGTAATGACAATTAATCAGCACCATGTGTAAAACCATTCAAATCAGCTCCAACTCTGTTCCCTGTAAAGCACAATTCTCTTCATGTTCCTCTCCTGTACTCTATACCAAGTATAAGCCTATGGTTGAAAGATCTGACACAAAATCTACTCAAGGCCATAGGAAGAAAACATGACAAATCACTACCTTGCACGATCTTCCAAAAGCAACATGATCTATCAGCAAAAATGCTCAGATGACCCAGGTTCTTGAGCAACACACCATATTACAAAGGAAGGCTAAAGAGAAAATTGTGTAAACCCCCATCAACCCTTCAAAAGCAAAAGGCAAAAAAAAAAAATCCTGCCAATTTTGCTGAGGGGATTTCCTTCTTTGCCTGTAAATCTGGGACTTCAGCTCTAAAGGTCTTTACAGTCAATCTGAGACACTAGGCACCTCTGATAAGAACCGAGGTTAACATTTAGAAAGAAAGTTAATTACAGAAATCTTTGGAGTTTCATTAAAATTATTAATAAAGAATAACAACCCCACAAGTTACTTTCCTCTGTTAACAACGTTTTCTGAGAAATGGTTTCATCTGTCCGGAAATGACTGGCTGTCAAACCAAACCTATTTCAGATTAACTTCCTGTTTCAGTACTATGAAGCCAAAATACTCCTCTGCCTATTGTAGACTAATACCAAACTATTAGACTGCTATTTTTTTTTTCATCTAGACAGTAATTCTTGAGGGCTTTTACCAAACCAAACTTACACATGCTACAGATCTTTAGCCAATGAAAACGGACACTAACAAAAATCCTTATGAAACAGGAAACACTGTGAAACTCAACCGTAATGGGCAGAGATGCTCAGCCCTTCCTAGCAAACAGAAATCAATTTTTATCTAGAAATGTATGTAACAGATGCAACTTTGTTTCAGCGAACTTGTCCCAGGTATCACAGTTGAAACGGGGCAAATCAACACAAAATATTTTTTCGTGGACTCGTAATTGACATATTTCCCGTAAAATTGAACAACCTTTGCACTTCCTCCTGCAGACACACCACCTCAGATTTTAGATGGGCTTGGCAGCTACCACAGTTAACAAACCATTTTCTTGTTGCTTTTGGAGAAATAAAACTCTTATTTTAAAGTACATCTTTCACTATGATTAAGTAGCTAGATCTTAAAAGTCCAACAGCTGGTTCTGAAGGCCTTTGACTATTTGAGAATATCAGTACCACCTGTTTCTCATGTAAACACTGTTAAAAAGCAGCAAAATTTGCAAAGTGAAGGACTGAGACATCAGGATTTCGTGAAACTAAGCTGTCTCACATTTCTGCAACACCAAGTCCTTGCATATATGCACCACAATTAGATGCGTTCACCACAGTGACCAAACTATGCAGCTTTTATCCCAGCTGCTTTGAAATTTAGGCACTGCTACCTTGAAATCTTATTTATCACACACTCCCCTTCCAGGCCTCTTTCTGCTCCTGACTCTCATCGTTCTTACTGAAGCAACTGAGTCATATTTAAAAATACAGAAGTAAAATTCAGGAGGAATTAGCTAGTTCAAATACAGTGTTTGGTCTGTTCTCCTGATACAGCTTTGCTCCTAGTGCCCAGTTCTGCAAGCTATCTAGGTGGATCAATTCAAACCATCCTTCTTTTATAAATGCTAGAAACTGACACGTTCTTCATAAAATTCACCATCTTATTCAGTTCGTTCATTATGTAATAATCTATGTCAGAGTGTAAAAGAAAAGCCCTAGCTTCTTCCTAAGCCCAACCAGTACTTCAATTCTAGATTTTATCTGTCTCTCTGCTTTTGCACTGGGTCCAGGAATTAATACAATCATTTCATTTTTTTTCTACTTGCTAAACATGCATTTCAGAAGCAGGTTTTGCCATGACTAAAGCAAAGGCATTTGATGCTGTCCACTACTGTAAAATGCATGTCGTGATTAAGGAAAATATTGAGCTCCACATAACTGCAGGAGATGAATACAAGTGACAACCGTAAGGTATTACTGGAGGCATTATTAGATACTACCTAAATAATATCATGTATTTTTATTTCTTTTAAAATCTTTTTTTTAAAAAGAGAAAAGCATAAACAGTTTGAAAGTAAATTTTCACTCTTTCCACATAAATTACATTCACGTATGGGAAGAAACAGTAGGTAAATGCACAGATCCAGCATCTGACATGGAAATTGTATAGGATGTTAGACCTAGGACTTCTGGGGTCAAATCTAATTTCTTGCCTTCTATTCTTACAACACCCATGGCAACTTAAGTATGAAATAGAAATTGAATAAAACATCTCTTTCAGCACCGGTAAGATGCTAATGCTGTGCTGCAACAGGACAGCAAAGCTGGGACACCCTAGTGCCTCTGCACAGACCAACTCGTGTCCACCAGAGGCCTGGCTCCGTTTCCTGAGCCTGGTGACAGTCAGTCAGCCTTGCCTCACCTGAGGGATCTTCCTCAACGCTGGACACTCCTCCAATGGGATGCCATGCAGACACAGCAAGAAGGCCATGCACTGAATTCCCAGCTTAAGTTCCATCAACATGTGTGGGAAATGGATTTACAGAAAATTTCAGGTGGGGGGGTTCAGCACCATGCCAGACAGGACCCATTTGGTACAAATTCACTGTGTGCCAGGGAAGCATCCTGGCAGCAGCCTAAGGAGCAGCGCTGCATCTGACCAGTGTGACTCAATCCAGGACCCCTTCTGTGCCATTTTGAGAAGTGCTGTGCATATGCTGTCACCACAACTTTCAACTGGAAACAAGGAGCTCAGCACTTCTCCAAATCTTAGAATAGGTATTCAGATCAGGCTCTCAAGCAAATAGCCCCAGTATACCAGCAACCCTCCAAAAACTCTAGATCCAGTAACAAGGTGGTTTTTAGGACCCTACAGTATTCTGGGAAACTTCATAAGGAACACATAAACATGTCATCTGTCCCAACTTTAATATACTACAAAAAAAAAAAAATTAAAGCTGTATAATTTTTTCCACCGTCTGTAGCTCACATATCTTTTTGCAATAATTTTGGCTTACAATTTCTGAAGTAAAATGCTGATGAAAAGAAGCCCACAGCATCTCTGTAGCAGAGAAGCTGGTCTAAAAAAATATTTTTTTCACGTGAGACATAAAATCATTATGTCAAAAAGACCATTTTATGGCAATTAGTAGAAGTACAAAGCACTCATACCTTATTTACTACATAGGAAAAACCAACAAAATTTCAAACATTTTTTAAAGCAACAGTAGAAACTGAGTGGCATTTATCCACAACACCTTAAAAATGTACAGAATCACTCAGCCCAAAAAGAAAACATTTCTTTCAGTCAAGGTGTACTAACTTAAACTCTATACTCATTTTTACAACAGATAAAGCACTATTAAACATATAATTTCCCTGTGAGAAAAATACCTCTAAAACATTACTCTGCAGCTCACAAAAATTTACCTATACACTAATACCTGTGATTTGCAACCGTCTCTCATTCACCATTCAGCAAAATGAGCTTAACATGCAGACCCTCCTCCCTTCTGTTATACACATTTGTGTATGTGTTACCAAAAATCCAACATTTATCACAGGACACATGCCTACAGAAATAAACAAAATGCAAAATTTGCAATGACCACAATTTATCACCTCCAGTGTCGACAGGGTAAGAGATGTTCTAGTAAGTTTACTGCAATGACTGCAGAAAGGATACTCACATGGACTAACATCTCTGTATCTGTTCCGATTTCTGTTTTCTGGATATTTTGCAACTCTGTGAGGGTAGTCACTGGATTTGTGTCGGATTTCCTTAAAAAGACAAAATAAATAATTGACTTATAGCCAGCAACATGATTAAGATTAATATTCTACACAAACTATTAATTAAGCAACATTAGTAATAACTACCATTTTTTAAACCGAGTTTTATTGCCCCGAGTGTCATTTTCACCCAGAAGATGCATTTCATTCATGGTCAAACTGCTGCCATTTACATCTTCCTACATTTGGCTAAAACTACCAAATGTAAGCACCATTTGACAAGCAACTGATGCATCAGGATCAAAGGAAAAAAAAAAACATAATCCATAAAGATATTTATTATGCTTACAGTTTACCTCAGAGCTGCACATTATGTCCCAAAGCAGTAAGGGACTCAGATGCAACAGCAGTATTCTGCTGGCTCCTTTAAAGCAACTGGCAGCATAAACCCCCCCAAACATAAGTGAACCAGTTAATGATTTTATGACTGCTATTAATGGCCATAGGATTATTCTTGGTGGTTTGATGGCTCAACCCATACAGCTGTAGTTAAATGTGAACCAATATGAAGAATTCTGGAGTCACAAATATCAATGTGAATCAAAGCCTGTTCCCCCCACACATCAACACAAGCCTTCTAATAATCTATGAGATACTCAGACTCACACACTATTTTAAGGACCCTACTGTTCACACGTTCTGAATGTTCTGCTTTATTGATTTCTTCCCTGAGTGCACTTTTTCTACAACCTTACTAAGGCATACAGAATTACCTTATGCAGAAAACTGAAAATGGCCTTCAATGTATTCTGCTCTGTATTTATATCTCTGTACTGATGCCATCTCAGCAGAAATGTTGCTCAGTACAGAATTAACAATATTTTACTTTGAATTCTCCTTCTGTTTTTAGATTATGTTGCTACATTTGATCATTATGTCCCAAAGGGCATTTAAACTTCCTATTACAACTGAGCATTCTTTGGTCTTCTCAATGTTCCCACTATCTCTGCCCTCAAACTTCCTAAATAGTCTAGTCTATTCCCAGACAATGAACACAGCCAGAAAGGGCATCAGCGGAAATATAACTACAAAAGAAAGCTCTAATTTTTAGCACTGGTTGCATGACCTTTCTTTAAAATGTACTGCCAATCTGCAAAGAACATAAATCACAACGTGGAGCAGCAACTTCCAAGCAGCAATACTCCACATATTTGTAAAAAAACCTCTTGATCTATTAGGTTTTTCATCTTGATATAGCACACTAGAACTTCTCTTGTTTACATGGCTGACAAGCTTTGGGAATTTGCTCATGGAACAAATGGATCTGGCAGGCACTCATACCCAAGTTTCCATGAAAGGTAAATTTTGTATTACTCAGTTACAGGATGCAACATATTTTGTTTCCTAAAGCACCTGCACCATCAGTGCACAGAAACAGACCCATGCTTTGGTAAAGGAACATTAAAATAGCTAGAAACACCTCTACAGTGATGGTGTGGGAGGGCAGGCTTGCTAAAAAGAATTAAATTTAAAGAAATTTAATGACTAATTCAGAAATCAGTTTTCCCACATAATATCCAGCCATCACACAGAACCACATCACATCCTGACCTGGAAGAGACCCACGAAGACCATCAAGTCCAACTCCTGACTCTGCACAGAATAACCCAAAGAACCACACCATGTGCCTCAAAGCATTGTCCAAACCCTTCCTGAACTCTGGCAGGCTCGGTGCTCGATCCTACCTAGCTGGATAATAGGATATATCCAACAGAAATATATCCAAAACTGCAACATCTGAAATACTGCAGTAGAGATACTGTATTCGAGTCACATATAAATCAAATAAATTACTGATTTAACCGAGAAAAAAACATAATTTGAAGTCAGCAAAGAAAACTTTGGGGGTTTGGTTTTCTTTCCTCGTTTGTGAAATAATGCTATAAAATACTGTAGGCTTAAATAACTGTTCTAGTGACACTAGCTGATACATAATGCCTGTTTTATGGAACTGACTGTTCTTGGAAGCTCTTAATCCCGTTAAAAAAAAAA
>NW_005054350.1:3552311-3553123 GCF_000277835.1 Geospiza fortis | reverse complement strand
GGGGAAGCACCTGGGGTGACGTCACGGGGTCGGCGGGGGGCGGGGCCGCATCCAGGTGTCGCGGGGGCTCGGCAGGGCCGGGGGCTTCGGTCGCCAAACGGCCACCGAGCGCTTGTTGTCACAAAAATCACCGACTCGGTTCGGTTGGAAAAGATACCCGAGATCATCGAGTCCAACCTGTGGCCGAACATCACCGCGTCACCTAGACCATGGCACTAAGTGCCACATCCTTCTTTAAACACCTCCAGGCACGATGACTCCATCCCCTCCCTGGGCAGTCCGTCCCAGTATTTAATTGCCCTTTCTGCGAAAAATTTCTTCCTAATGTCCAACCTGAACCTCCCGTGACGCAGCCTGAGGATATGTCCTGTCGTCCTGTCACTGCTTGCTCGGGAGAAGAGATCGACCCCCACCTGGCCAAGACCTCCTTTCAGGCACTTGTAGAGAGCGATAAGGTCACCCCCGAGCCGCCTCTTCTCCAGGCTAAACACCCTCAGCTTCTTCAGCTGCTCCGCACAGGACATGGGCTCTAGACCCTTCCCCAGCTTCATTGCCCTGCTCTGGGCACACTCCAGCACCTCAATGTCCTTCTGAACTGAGGGCCCAGGAGTGACCTCAGTATTCAAGGTGGAGCCTCACCAAAGTGCGTGCAGGGGGACAATCACTGCCCTGATCCTGCTGGCCACACTATTGCCGATACAAGCCAGGATGCCATTGGACTTCTTGGCCACCTTCACACTCTGCTGGCCCTCGTTCAGGTGCTGTTGACCACTGGTCCTTTTCCACTGGTCCTTTTCCACTTGGCAGCCACT
>NW_005054350.1:3533438-3552208 GCF_000277835.1 Geospiza fortis | reverse complement strand
CGCCGCTGGTGCCGAAAAGCAGAAGTGCGGAGACACGGACGTGTCGGACAGACAAATCTCGGCGGGGCTCGCCGTGCCGAAAGCAGAAACGCCGTGTCCCGCAGCGATTGACTCACTGGGACAGAAAGTCCCTTAGGGGGCGGTTCCGGCAGACGCTGGGCATAGCCAAGGGTCGGGCCGGGCCAGAGAGGGCTGCGCTGTCGGGGGACACCAGCCTGGGGCCCCCGGGCAGGCGGGGCCCAGCACAGATCGTGGCTCAGCACCGAGCGCTGGGTAACGCCCGGGCCTTAAAAATGTGTGAACTAGTGCCACAAAGGGGAACGATGTACCTTCAGTGTGTGTAGGTATCTGAAGGGAGGGTGCCAAGAGCCAGGCTCTTTTCAGTGGTGGGCAAGAGGCCACGGCAGAAACTGATGCACAGGAAGTTCCACCTGGATATGAGGAGGAATTTCTTTATTGTGCGGGTGCCCGCGCACTGGAACAGATCGCCCAGAGAGGTTGTGGAGTTCCCCTCACTGGAGACACTCAGGAAACGTTTGGACGTAATTCTGGGCAATGTGTCTTAGGATGACCCCGCTTGAGCAGGGAGGCTGGATCAGGTGGTATCTCCCAATCTCCCACATTTTGTGAGAGGTGACAGGGCGTCCCGCACCCGGTGACAGTCCTGCCCTCGGCCCCGCCGCCGCCTCCTCTCCCGCGGGCTCCTGTCCTGAACCTTAAGTCCTGGCACACCCTTTCCCTGCCGCAGGCTCCCCCCACCCCCTGCTCGGCCACCACGGCTCGGGCCCCTCGGAATGCCTCGGGCATGTACACACCGGCAGGGGCTCGGCATGTCAGCTGTGCTGTGACTGACAGCTGAAGGGATGGCATGGATCTGGACAAGCTCGAGAAGTGGACCCATAGGAACCTCATGGGGTTTAACAAGACCCAGTGGTCAGGTCTAACCCCAGTATCAATTAGACCGGGGTCTAAATACATGGAGAGCGGTCCTGCCAAGAAGCACTTGGAGGTGCTGGTGCGTGAGAGGCAGGACATGAGCCAGCAGTGTGAGCTTGCAGCCTAGAAAGCCAACCACATCCTGGGATTCTGCCCCTCTGCTCTGCTCTTGTCAGCCCTCACCTGGAGAGCTGCATCCAGCTTTGGAGTCGCCAGCACAGGAAGGACATCAACCTCTTGGAGCAAGCCCTGAGAAGGGCCAACAAGTTGATCAGATGAATGCAGCTCCTCTCTTACGATGAAAGGCTGAAAGAATTTGGATTGTTCAGCCTGAAAAAGAGAAGGCTCAGGGGTGATCTATTCATGGCCTTCCAGTATCTGAAAGAAGCCTACAAGAAGACATCGTAAGAGAGGAGCTGCATTCATCTGATCAACTTTTTAGAAGGTCATGTAGTGATAGGACAAGGGTGAATGGCCTTAAATTGAGAGTAGGTTTAAATTTGGTATTAGGAGGAATTTCTTTGCTCAGATGGTGGTGAGACACTGGAACAGGTTGTGCAGAGTTGTGGATGCCTCATCCCTGGAAGTGTTCACAGCCAGGTTGGATGGAGCTTTGAGCAACCTGCTCTAGTGGAAGGCAAAGGGGTTGGAACTAGAGGATCTTTTAGCTCCCTTCCAGACCATATGATTCTGTGATCTGCAGCCCCTGTGATAACCAGCATCACAATGCTGAGTGTGGCTGTGCCATCACTGTGGTTCCCCATGTGCTGTCATTGCAGCCTCACCACAGCCCCCTGCCTCCTGTGGGCCTCACCTGATGTTTAAGCACAACAACAACAACAAGCATTTTCTTTTGAAACAGACTTTTGATTTTGAATACCTGTCACTGAATGCTTCTGCGTTTCCTTTCTACCACACAATGCTCCAAGTCCACTGGCTCATGTGCTCCCCCAACTCCTGGAAGAAAAGCTGGAGTCCTGTACACCATGGGACTGTGTGATGCCTTTGAAGTACAGCAGATAGGACTGCATGGATCAGTAAGTTCGTAACAAGTTTTTCCAAGTAACTCTAGGAAATGTTGCACAAGATTTTCTTGAACTATGGGTTCAAGCTTTGAAATCAATATAGGGAATGGCTTTCTTGGATTTTTCTGCCTGCACGACTGAGGCATGGGTCATGTCTGTAGTTCTGCAGGTGCTGTCTAGTTAGTCAGTGTTCTATGTATGATCAGTTATGAAACAAGCAAATAAAAAAACATTTGTGAATTATGTTTGTGATTTAAGAGTACAGAAAAGAGTCCAAGTGCTCACCCTCAAGGTAATGATTGATTTTCATTTGAAATAGATTTCCTTTAATTCAATTAATAAAATTGTTCTTTACATCAGAAAACTTATGTTGCACAAGCTGGGTGTAAGAAAGTAAATAGGTACATGGAAGCTGTCTGCAAAATAATATATTTTAATAAAGAAATTAAAATAGATGTCTTCTTCACTGATTTTAATCTTTGGTAGGCTTTTCCCTGTATATAAGCTTGCTGATTGGTCTGGATTTATAGCATTTATGACATGATGTGCTTTTCACTTGTGCTTGTGATATTGGGGATGTAGTAAATAATTGTGTGGTTAGGAAAGGGAGTTTTATGGTAGCAGCTCCATCTAGAATCTCTAATGCAGATAAGTGCCCAGAGACATCTCATGGAAAGCTAAAAATGTTTATTAGTTGGGATTTGCAGCTGGCTTAGAAAAGCAATAACTTGTAAACCAGGGTCTTCTGAAGAAATTGCTATTGTCCATATTTGGGTTGCTTTATTTTTACTGCAAATATGCTGAAAATGCAGCACCAGTTCTCTGGCTTTTAGTATCTGAGCCCAGGATAGGCCCAAGATTACATTTCTAATGGTCTGTGAAGGAGAACTGTGTATACAACATAAACCAAGTACACTCATTAGAAAATTTATTCTGCCAATAGTAACCTCCCACTCTGTATTAGCTGTGCAGCCAAGCCCAGATGAACTACTACACAAAGTCTTATGCCCTTGAGGCCATGTGAGACATGCAAAGAGGGACAACATAGTTGCTGGAAAGTCTAGTATATTGTAGTGTTTTCTGTCTTAGTATAAACACAAGCAAGCAATGTTTTTTAATTAAAATCTCTGATAATTTGAGAAGCCCATTGCTGTACTGACAAAGCAATCATCCCAAAGTAATTGGTATCCGCAGCAGTTTTGATTTCACAATTGACTTTGGTGCCCATGAAGACCAATTCAGTTAATTTTAAATGTTTTTGTCCAGTGACCTTGCCTGAACAATTATTTTAGTACCAGTCTGGAACAGACTAAGTGTTTGTTCCTCTGTGTGTACTTTTTTGGGTCATTCACTGGAACTACTTAAGCACCATTTATTGGAAATGATCTGGTTTGTGCTGCTTTTCTGAGAACCATTTTAGATATTGGTAGATGAAGAACAAATTCTTCCCTGAGGTAGTTTTATTCACAAATACACTCCACATCAATTTTAATTGTTAAGGAAGAGAGCTGTAATGTGCTTGAGCTTGCCACAATGTGAAAGGAGGAGAACATATAATTCCTGATTTAAGTCTTATAGCCCAAGGCCTAAAGGAGAAGAGGATCCTCCTTCTCTGATGAACTGGATAGGACTTGAAACCCAGAAGGGCTGGCCACTCTTCTGGCATCTGGTAGGGAGTAGGAGAAGCTGAATGAGAAAGTCCAGTGGTCAGGATAAAACAGGTTTCATTTTTTGTGTGCATTTACAGTGCACTTGTATTTCAGACTTTTGGAAGCTGTATTCCTTGCTCAAGTGAACGTTAAAATTTTCATTACTGAAAGTGGGTGTTGGTGCAAATACTTTTCCTCAGCTATATAATTGCTTTCCTTCCCCTGCCCAAAACTGTATTCTAACATACGAAAAGAAGGGAGGAAAAAAGGAAGGAAAACACCCAGACCCCCGAGTAAACCTTTCAAAATCTATGTAGCAAAATGCAAATCCTTGAAGCTGCAACAAAAGTAGAAGTGCAAGGGCCTCAAACAGATTTGCTTTCAGCTGAGGAGGTCTTTCACATCAGTCAGAAATCCACAACAGTGGGATCCTAGTGTCCAGTGTCTGATAAAACCAGCTCTGCAGTAAAGGTGATGGGATTATGGAGAAGGGCAATACAGCTGTGCCCAGGCTATACGATTGCCCAAACTGTTGTCTGGAGTTCTATGTGGAAGAAATTCATAGCCAAGGAAGAAAGGAAATATTAAGAACTATTCAGGAAGTCTGTTTCACAGTCTAGAGATTTGTGCCAGTCTGTATGACACTGGAGTCTCATGGTGAAGCTGAAATAATTGTGGAGGATGAAAAGAAAAGGGTAACTGGCAGAAGTGCTGTCACGAGTGAATGGACACACCAGCTGGCAGAAAAGGCAGCCAGCCAGGATGTCTGAGGGATAGAACAACTTTAGGCTCTGCTGTGGCTTTGTGAAACAGCCCTTCCAGCAACCTAAGCTGGGATGTGCAGTCAGCCACAAAGCCTAATGCCTATGAGTCAATGCAGGGGGTGTTGGGTACAGCTACGGGAAGAAGGAAAGAGCCAGTTGCCAAGAGAAAGATGACTCTGAGTTATTATTTTTCTTGCTTGTAGAGAGGATCTTGCTTGCTGGGGATGATTTGTGTACGTTACTTGAGTTTCTATCTCTCTTTCCTTTTCACCCCAAGCTACAGAGACATTTATTGAAATCATCATTTGCAAGTGAGAAACTCTTAATTCAGTGAGTGTGGCTTAGTGTCATTCCACGGTCCTTGTCAGAAGGTCAATTTTTGCTAGAAATGGCATCTTTAGTAACTGCCTGTAGCTGACATAGTTTTCATGTTGAAAGTTTGTTTGAAGATCAGGGTTTATTAGACTTTAAAATTGCCTCACAGACTGAATAGGGCTGTTCCTTGCTTAGACCATTTCTAATCTCACAGCTATTATTTCAAAGCATTATGGTATAATGGTTAACGAGCAGTTCTGGAAACAGTTCTGGAGTAGTTCTTTATGCCGGCCAGTGAGTCTTTCATTCAATTACTTTTACAATTGTGAAGTCATAGTATCATGATCTTGTAATTTGTTTCTAGCACAGATTCTGTACTTTAGTGGTTTCCATGCTTGATTATATGTATCTTCATCTATATTCAAGTTTCTCTTCCAAATTACAAAATTAAGGTAATTTTCTGAATTACAGCAGGAAAGATTGTACAGAAAGATGCACCAGACCACTGTTGTTTGCTAGGAGAAGTTCTGGTAAGAAAAGACTGTTTTAGCAGAAGAAGACTTTCTCCTGAGGAGTAACAATAAATGTTTCTATTATAAACTTGTATTCTCAGTTTTATGTTCCGGTTTTCCTTTGGGTTTCCCAGCATCAGAACAAAGCAATTGTGACTATTTTCATGGGTCTAACAATCTCTGAATTGTTTTTGCTTTTTTTTTTTTTGGGGGGGGGGGGCAATTTTTCAAAATAAGAGTCTTCAGATTGTAAGACAGTCAGACAGACAGTCCATGTTTGTAATTTATGCTCCTGCATTAGACAATCTGATGAGCCAATAACAGGAAAGGATTTTCTTGTATTACTTGCCGTAACAGGGATTTAAAATGTCTTATTGTTACCAACTTCACAGATACTAAAATTTACCATGTGGTGGTGAGCCTTTAGCATTTATTACAATAATTACTTCTGTCTTTCCTGTGATAGCAGAGGTAGGTCTGTACAGGATTTGTGATATCTTTGCCTGTTTTTAAGTTGACATTAATATATCGAATTTCATACAATTTCCCGTAGAAGCTTGTCCTCTTGAGATAATGAGCAGCCCTGTAGGAGCCACATTCTCTGAGTCACTGTTTTCATGGCAGAGTTCCATGAGTGTGTGGCTGGTTTCTCCTGCTGAGATGTCCTTTGGTATGTTATAGAGGACAAGGTGTTCACACTTGTGTCACTGTGGAAACATGGGCACTGGATCTTGTAAGGGCTGTGTAATGCTACAGCAAAATTCACATTGCTGCACTTACTTGGCAAGGCAGGACTGGAATAATCAATGCATCTCTCTTTTTACCTCCAAAGTAAATCAAAAAGCAAGGAGGAAAATAGATTTTGCCTGTAGGTGGCAAAGAGCCATGAAAAAATTGTTAATTTTTCAGACAATTATGATTTCCTAACAAAAACAAATTAGCAGTGCATGTAAAATTTACCTTTCCTTTTTTAATTTGATAATGTCTCTTATAAAAATGTCTTTGAAATTAATCTACTAAAGTAAGGAGTCTTAGAAATCTGTTTTGCATAACCAGTATAATAGAGCTTTTGAATATATGCTATATTTCCTTTGGTCCAGACATTTCAAACCTCTAATTCATACCCTTGTGGCATACAAATGGGCTATAACTGCTAAGCCAATTTGTTTGTTTTCTCAAAGAAAAGAAAAACTGAATGCAATGTACTCAAAGAAGGATCCATAACACGCCTTTTCCAATTGGAATGCTGTCAAGGTCTTTAACATCTTATTTTAGTCAGTGGAACAGTTCCAGCAGTTCAAGTCATGACATGACCACTTACTGGAATTAACAACCCAGGGAGAAAAGTGCCCTTGTGCAGAACGTGTCCAGTATCAAAATGGGTATATTAAACTCTCTGGATCTTTTACATGTTATACATTTTAATTTTTTTTCCTCCTACTCTCTCACTGCATACAAAGAGACATCACTAAAATAAACTATTTTCTTTTAAGAATATGGTACCCCTCCTCAAGCAGACCTCTGCAAGTTCTTTAGTGGCAGACTTTCTAACACAGATTTGCAGTAAGGAAAAAATGTTACAAAGAAACAAAGAAACAAAATATGTTAGTAAGATTGCATTCGTCAAGAAATATCCCACATGGTCACTTCAACATCTCAGGTAGCTTCTAGCTCCCATTCTCTTACACTAATTTTGGAAGCTCTGTTAACTTGAAATTAATTTTCATTGTCCAAGATGGCTGCTTTCTTCATGACAGCCCCCTCTGAAGCACTGAGCAGGAAAGGTAAGGTGCAGAGTAAAACCAAAGATGTTTGGAGTTTTTAAATTTGTTTTGTCTCATCAAAGACCACTTCAGTTTCCCTTTTGTTTTTCTTACTTAGGAAAGAATATTTAATTGAATCTGGTGATTACATTTCTGAAAATGATACTGTGGGGAGGGGATTAGGAGATACAACTGCCATAAACCCATATCTGCATTCTCTAAGTTGTTACATTAACATGTATATCATAATTAGAACAGTCCTGATTTCCCATTACTTCTCAGCACATTGGTAATACCTTATGGATACTCTTATCTGAAGTTATAAATACACAATTTCTAGATTCAGAATATATTTTGGCTGGTAAATGCCATACAAGGAACAATATGCCAGCAGCAATGGTGAATGAGAAGTGAGATGTGTTACTTGTGAAACTCTGCCACATCTGACCACCGTGCGGTCTTTGTCCTGGGGTTTTTTCTGGGGAACATCACAAATCAGGTGATGACAATATTTCTTTGTCTCTGAAAAAGTGGTAAGGATAACTCTCACCTAATTTCCAGAGTTCCAGCAACCTTGGAAAGCAAGATGAAGCAGACAAGTGAAGGAGGTGACTGCATCAGTATTTACAGCTAATTCTGCTGTCAAATATGCATCAACAGTGTGCAATATTACTATTGAATTTACACAATTCTGTCACAGCAAATGGTAAAAATCCTGAATTTCTTTGGACAGGAGGTTCCAATGAAATAATACAAGCATTATTTTTCTAAAACATAAATGTATATGCTTCTCAGGGTGATATTAAATCTTTCCCTTCTCTTTCTTTTACCTCTCACTTTTCACAGAGAGGAAGAAGTGGGGGTGCTTTTTTCACACAGAGGAAAGAGTCATTAATAGGTTTGATAATTAATCAGATTAATGAAATCTATGCTGAATGTTGTAGCCCTCTGGTTACTCTAACTGGAAACATATGCACAGCATTTTATACAATTGTTTTTCTCATGGGAATTTCGTAGATGTATATACTTAAATCTACCATTCTAATAAAACGTGATAGAAATTAAATTAGCTAAAATTATCAAGTGCTAAATTATATTTTTCTTGATAATTTAAAAATATTTCTATAAGAAGTAAGGCAGATACTTTTAATCATCATGCAGATAGCTGCATGATTAACTCTTGGAAGTTTACTTCTTTCATCAGAATATAGCATTATTGGGGGGAAAATGGAAATAATATCTTTGCTTTCACTAATCTGTGCAAGTCAGCAGATGGTGGTTAAGTAGTCTCTTCACTGTTCAGTGTTCCATTTGTAGGCTTATACTTTGTGCATGATACTTGTGTATATAAATATCATCTGCTCCTGCTGTCCTCCCACAGAGCGCTTCAATGTACTGGGTATTTTCTTTGTATTTCAGATATCTCAAGGGCAGGGGCTCAGCACTGAGGGATGGTACATAAGCCACTCACCTATGATACATCTATCTGAAATAGTTGTATTTCATCTTGTTCAAAAGCATAATGCTGGAGGAAATACTGTAAAAGCTGTGTGGGTAAAAATTATGTATTTTAGGCATACACTGTTTCCTCCACAATGTAGCAATGGGTTACCTTGGGCAGACAGCAGTCGCTGGCAATCAGTGTCACTGACTGGACCTTGGCTGAAAGGAGCATCCCCTGTACAGCAGTTGCTGTACACCTCCACAGTAGAGCTGTGTGGGAATGTTCAACGTGCCATTAATCCTGCGGCATGATGTGAACATTTCTTAAAATACCCAAGTACTTTTCTCAGCATGTTCGTATGGTGGACGCTCTCGCAGATTTGGGCTGTGTTTGCTTTGGCATGCGCCTTGAGTTTTCAGTTTAAATTTCTGTCACAACACAGAAATCTCTTATTCCTGTAAGGCCAACTCACCATGCTAATTTGTACAAGACTGTAGGAAAGAGACTTAACAACATGCAGACTTGATTCTTCTCTTGCAACAATGAAATTTCAAGATTTAGAAATAATCTAATTAAAAATATGTTAACGTAAACTGTGACCATACAGTTTACACAATAACTTTTACAAATGATATAAATTCTTTGCTGCTTCTAGTGATTCTAATGATTGAGTAATCTGTCCTCACAGCAGTTCCTGTTGGGAAGTTCTCCTTGTTATGATTCTGATCTAACAGCATTGCTGATTTGAGACATAAGATGAATAAAGTGGCTGGTGATTAGTATGAAGTCACAGTATATTTTCTCTTTAAAGGGAGTGCACCCTCACATCTGACAGTAAGGCAGCATTTTTGTTAATGAGAATTTCATGGGCAGAGGAGAGCAGAATTGAGCACAACAAAATATTTTCAACATTTCCAGTGAATGGGAAATTAGCTTTTGTAGTCATGTGTCTTCCAGAAATTCAGTATGCTTCCCCTGGAATCTTGTCTGGGATTTCATTACATGTTCTTAATCCAGATGTTTCAAATGCTTTGGAAACAATGAACTATTATTATTGTCAGAATAAATTAATCACATTTCCTTTTAGAAAAGTCAGAGGGAGGAGGAGTGCTTAGTACATCTCTAGGGAGCCTTTTGGTGTTCTCTCTACTGGAGTCTGAAACCTCCCAAGACAAATATGTTTAGCTTCTCCTAATGGTGGTCAAAGCAGAAGATTACTCTAACACTCCCCATTTAAAATTTGCTGATTTATATTATCTGGACTATATCCCCAGACTGTTCCTTAGTCAAATTTACTCTGTCTTGTTATGCCTCATGATTATATATAAGCTATATATAGCATATGACATCCCTAAATATGTGATTCCATATCTATAACATAGTCTCCCCATGCACCTTGCAGAAATTTAATTTGAAATCTGAGATAGAGAGACAGGGTCTATTCTCAATTAGAAGAGACTGAAGAATCATCTAACAGTTTGAAAATCTGGGCTATGCCCTTTCATAAATATTCCTTAAGTCTGAAGCTGCCTGAAGGTACTGCCACTTGCCTTAGCTGAGATTCCTGTTACCCCCAGAGCACATAATAGGTCCTTATTTCTTATGCATCTTCTTTTAGATACACGAAAATGGCTCCAAGAATTATTATTTTGCTGGAAGACAGAAGTATAAGGATGGTTTTGGGATGGACCCCGAGTTTGTTAAGCTGCTCTGCTTGCAGATGCAAAGATTTGTTAATGTTCTGTATAGCTGCTTAAGTAATTTTTTTTTTTAGAATGGGTAATCCTGTTGTGTTTGGGGAATATGTGGTTTTCCTAAAACACTGATTTCAAAAGCTCTTTAGCCTATTATAGCTAAATAGCATTTTAATGAAGCATGTTTGTTATACTTACCAACAACAAAATGTAATGAGTAATAAGCAAGTTACTTCACCATGTTGTTATCTTCCTTCAAACTGCATTGTACCAGCTCTGCTGCACTATAAACTCAGATTGGTATCAGACAAACATTTGGATATTAGAACCTAATATAAATATTTATCCTTTTTTTTCCAAATGAAAAAGAAATTATTAAAGAAAATTATTGCTGAGCTTTCCATTTTAAATTTAGACTTTTTCTTTTATTTGAACAGAAAACAGCAGGTATAGGCAATGTGGGCAGGTTGCCTATGGATGCAGCTGTTCAGGGTGGCACAAGGGCCCCAATAAAGAGCAGCCAAGTTCTGCTCTTTCCTCTGCCAAGGCCTTTCTCCTATGGATAGGAAGACCATGCATTTGAGCTGTTCATATCATGTGAGCAACTGATCTCTACCTTCTGACAGCAAACTCGCTCAGCCTAGGTAATTTATACTTTTATACTGTAAGGATATATGTGTTACATTGTAGGTATGTGTGTTTTATACTCACTCTAAGAGTCAGTATGCATCAGCAGCAGTAGCAGACCTGACTTTTTGAGCCAATCCTATTTCTGCCCCTTCCTTTGCCAGAGCAGCTGAGCCCTGGAAGAAGTGGAGGAGGTGTAAATGATGAGATGTTTGCTGCTTGAGAGGTGAGGAGTGTGGGCAAGGAGAGGAACAATCTCTTGAAACTAGAGACTGGAGAGCTGGGATCTAGTGACTGATGAAGGAGGCATCTTAATTCTACTCCTTGTCATCCCAAAACTTGCTGAATGGCCTTCACAATGGATCTCTTTCCTCCATGCTCTTGTTCATGCACATCCACCTTCTACAACCTCCACGTTCTTTTCTGTAGAGTCTAGTACTGCTGCAAAATTCAAATTTTCCTGTACGTGGAGAAGCCTTGAGTCAGCTCCAGGAACCAGCTACTTAAAATTTTCCAATCTATTAAGCAGATTACATTAAGTTGTACGCTCACTTCAAATATGTGAGAAAAACTCCAAATAAAAGAAAAAATAATCTAAAAATATACCTGTAGTAAATGAAATTGTCACATTCAGAATGGATGGCATCATGATGTGTGTCTGGCATCAAAGACTATGTGTACTGTGGTGCAGCCCTGCTTTCTGTGGCCCACCACAGCTGTACCTCTGTCCCCACAGAGCAGAAGGACTGCCATCCTGCAGCTCCATCCATGGTGAGAGGCTGCAGAGGAAAGGCTGCAGCACGTGCTCCTTCCCTCAGCACTGCTCTCCCCCTTCATGAGGAAACTGCTGAAGGAAATGGGAGCTGGCTCATCTCTGAGGTCACTGAGAGGCTATGGAATCTAGAAGGCAGAAGTCCTTCTTCAAACCCAGCTCACCAAACCCTGCCTGACCTCACTGTCGAAATCATCAAATATTACTGCGGTAACTGGTGGTGCTGGGAAATCTTTTTATAAAGTAGTGGAAGATTTGTGTTAGCACCCAACAGTGAAGACATTAAATGCTTCCTCAGCCCACAAACAAGCATACACAACCATTCTGTAAGCAACAACTATAATAATGCATTTGATATCCTATCAAAATTGTAGTCTGCAAAAATGATTTAACTGGTAACTTTGTCAGCATTTATACCCTGTTTTCTACTTCTGATGTTTCTTTCCACACTCCAGAACAGACGGAGGAAAGCCACCGTTGCTAAGTTTAGACTTTTCTGTCTGTTCTTACTGTGAAAACTCTCAGGGCCAGCTATTTTCTACTTTTTCTCCTACAAGCTGTTTCTATTTCCCAACTTAAGATCGGTAGTTTAAAGATAGCTCTGATGTAATTATACCATCTGAGATCAACCTTCATATTCATCTGTTATGAAGCCATCAGTATTCCCTTCCTAGCTGTCAGTTATGTTGCTTGTCAACTTGTCATTCCAATTTTCCCTCACATTTCTTTGCACATTCATATGACTCAGAATAGTTTCCCATCCATAAGCCACTTACTTACATATAACACCACTTCTGTTTCTCCTTAAGTCAACTTTATGTGCTGCCACAGCTATACTTGATCACAACTGAGTAACTGCTTTGCTTGACTGTCATTTCTAATAATAATTTCGCTTACTTTGTCTTCCTGTACTCTTTTTTACATTAAGTGGTAAAACCTAATTTTACAGAGTTGGAACTTTTTTTTTCTTGCATCTTTCTAATAGTCCTTTATTTTAGATAAAACAGTAAGTTTTAAATCCAGTTTGGGACATTCTATTGAGTTCCTAGCAAAATAAATAACAGGTTCTAAGTGGAACTCTGCAGCAGCAACAAAGTAGAGTGATACGTAAAGGTTCACTGTTCTGCTTTAGGTGCCTGTTTTACTCTCAGGTTACTCACATAAAGGCTTGGGCACTTTTCCCTCATTTTTGCCCACAAAATAGTATTTTGCTATTAATTTCTTGCCATGATAGGCCAGTCATGACTAGTAAGTGATCCTCTTAATTTATCTTACTCTTCATAACAGTAATTGCTGTTATTCTTTGTTCTGAACGGGAATTCCACCCACACCTTGCACACACTGCTGTGATTATGTGTGCTTTCCTCTGAAACATCCACCTTTAGATTTCCAGTTTATATGACACTTGTTACACATACAAGACCACTTGCTAACATTTTCAAATGCTTTCCAAGTTTTAAGCCTCAGATTCTTGCAGCAAAGCAAGCTCCTAAATGACTGGGTTTACCAGATCTTTCCCCCCAAATCTAATTGCTCAATACCACCAGTTTGTATTTCTACATTGCCTTAATCCAGGACATATAAGAGCAGATATCATTTTACTCTCTGTGAAATATTATTAATTGTTGTGAATCCAGTTTTTAAGTTAAGGAAAACAAGGTACAAAAAACTGTGTGGATTTCACAGGGTCAGGCATGTGTTCCTTGCCAAAAATAATATTTTTAGAAGGTTGTCAGGAATGGAACCTTTAACTCTGCTGAAAGCTTTTTGCTGTTGGCATGATAACCCATGAGTGCCTGTAACAGACCAGCTTCTAGTGCAGACATGACTGAAGCATGTAACAGTAATAGCCATTTTAAGCAGGCTTCCTCACCCTCTATCCCATGCTGATACAAACATTCTTAATGAGTACAGTTCATTATTTACTTTCTTTTTGGTAGGCCTTTGCATTTTATAAGCTCTCTCTTTACAGGCAAAAGCATCTTTTACTTGAATGTAGTCAAAAGGGAGAAAAGGAAAGTACTAACTGTATTTTTTAAAATTCAAAGCAATGCCAGTTAAAGTCATTTTGAATGAGAATATCTCTACCAATGCTAATACACTTACACTGGACTTACAGCAGAAATAAATTAAGTTATGGGGTTTTATAAAGTCAAACTGAGAACAAAATTGGCCTACTGTGTCAAAAGTGAAAAACTAACCTTATTATAGATGCTTTTACTTCTTCTTCTCTGCTGTGGTTCAATTTAATTTAATCAAGGTATATAATACTGAATCAAAATGTCAAAAAACATGTACCAGCATTGTCATAGTTGTGTGATCTTCCTCTGCACATCATTATGCAAATAGTAATGTTAAAATACAACTGTCTTTTTCAGCTCATGCACACCATCACCACAAACAGAATGTCTTTCCTTACTGTTCAGCTGTAAGAGGAAGTCTCCAAGGTTAGCTGGTAGTTGAATCTTGATTCACGCCTCAGCTAACTGGAACCTGCAAACTTCCTGTGGCTCCCCTGAGTTCCAGCTTACTTCCCATTATCTTGCTATGTGACAGGAAATGTTCTGGTTACCATCAGCAGCAGATGCTTGTGCCTCCCTGACATGGCCATGGCAGCTGCCAACTACTGCTGTGCAGTGGGGACTGTCCCTTTGTGCACCAACTTTACAACCCCCTGGATACTCTGGAAATGCAGCAGGGAGCTGCTGCAACTTTCCAGCACTAATTGTCTTGCTTTCTGGATTTGTTATACCATTCAAAGGGGAATGTCTCACTAGGCAGTAGTATTGAATTTGTTATTAATTTCACCTAGATTAAGATAAAAAGAAAGTATTTATTCATAACAAAGGTTTCTACTAGACCTAGGTGAGTAAGCAAAAGGAAAGCGCTCACATACTGTTTACACTATTTCCCTCTGATTTACCATACTACTTCAGATGTCAAGACTTCTGTGGTCCAAGATAATTTGTGTGCATGTTACATCATTGGAAAATCCCTCTTTTGATATAGCATGTTAGCTTTTATAGCCAATTTTTGCTAACATTTGAAGTCTTCTTGAAGAGTTCCAGAGAGATTTGATCTTATTCAACAGATTTTGATTTACTTTTAATGCGAGAGATACTCTGGCCATTTAAAAGAATTTAAACAAGTGTTGTTTCATTTCCCAGAAAAATGTGAATGCCTCTTCATTAGACTGGATGCCTTCCATCCTAATTGGCTGTCTATTTAATGATTGTTTGCCTTAACAAAGGCTGTATCTTGTCCTCTCATCCCTTTGTTAATTCTGGTGTTTCACTATGAAGTTTTTCCTCTATTGAACCTTAATTCTGTGTCAGTGTTTCTACTAGCTGAAAACACCAGATACAATTGTCTACATGATGTAAATGCATTTATCTCATTCCTGGGCACTGACTAAAACCAGACACCACAGTAAACGAAGATTCTGGGATGACAATCATCCATGTTTCCTGGATTTTTTTAAGTAAGTGATGGTTTTGGACCCAGTTTCTAAATAAATCTAACCTGACCTAACTTGGTTTGAATCTAGGGAATGAGGTCAGGGGCTGGTTGTATTTAAAAATGGACAAATATTTCTGTATGTGTACATGTAGTAAAAAAAAAAGTTATTTGGGTTTGATTTTCTTTTTTTTTGCTTACTGACCAAATTAAAATGTCAGAAATAAAGCCTAATCTTGACTTGAAGTGTACAATTTTTGTGTCTTGTCAGAGAAAACAAACATTTTAGGTCACAATGTGCCTTTGCGATACATTTACATATTTATATATTGTTCAAATGAAAATGATTGATGCTAGTTATTTGTGAATCTGACAATTTTGCCCTGCTGCAGCTATACCAATATTACTGGCTGAAGAAATAAACTAAATTTGAGCAGGTGAAAGATATTAATTTACTAGCTGAAATGTACTCAAGTCTCAACAAAACCATTACATTACTAAAATTGCAAAAGAATTGGGTTTTGACAGCTGAATCACTGACTGGAAACAATTGTTCTGAAAAAAATGCAGTTTTTATAAACATAGTCAGTGGTTTACAGTAAAAGACATTTCCCCAAATAGCTAAAAAAATCAACCTTTCAGATACACTGTCACAGGCTAAAGAACTTAAAAGTCAGCTTTAATGTTTTTATTAGGCACTGTCTCTCCAGCTGTTTGAATGAAGCAATAACTGAAGTTTCAAAGTACACGTCTCTAATTATGCTAAAAGATTAAAAAAAAATCTTCCTCTTTTGCAATCTAAATACATGTATTACTACTATTTGTTTGGGGGGGGAGTTTGCCTTTTGTTTGTTTTTCTTACATATGAGAATAGCGTGAAAAATTTACTATCTCTCTCATGACAGCACTGAAACAGTCACAAACACATTTTCTTCCTTCTTCTATTCCATTAGCTAAAACTTAGTCATGGTTTAGAAAATACTGAAATTTCAGCTTCCAAAGTGATTGCATATGATTGCAGGGGGAAAAAAAGGGTATTTGTACTCTAGACCTAGAGCCCAGAGTGAGGTTCCCTCTAGGAGAGGAATTGTGCAATACCAGTTCATCTTCAGAAATGAGAAAATATTAACCTCTTCCTTTCATTAACTTCTCATTTTTAAAAATGCTTAGCAAGATTTCTCTTATTTATAAATGCGAACTAAATTTCTCCACTAATGTAAACAGGTAAAGCTTAGATATCTAAATTTTCTTGACAATTTTCTTGCAAATTCCTCTTTTCAGCTCCGGATGTTGTTATCTATTGAGATTTAGTTCTGTAGTATTTTAACAATATATTTTTAAAACTAATATTAGCTAACTTGGACAAGAATGTAAAAACAGCTGGTGATTTTTCTTCCAAATTATTCCACATTTTTGACCCTCTGTAACTGAAAGCATTTTTTATGTTTGCTGTACTCAGGCAAAAATATATTTTTCAACATGTTAACTTTTCCTTACCCAGTATCACTAAAATAATTGAATCCCAGCATTTTAAAGCTATGGTGTACCTTCAAGTCCAAGTTTGTTGTAATTTACCTTAATCTGTTATTCTCTATCTACTATAATTCCTTATCACATTTGGGTACCACCGTATCTACTCTTAATATAAGGCCTGCCAATGAAACTTACGCATTAGGGTGCTAAATACTTGCATGTTTTGTATGCAGGTTATGGAGAAAGAGTGCAAGGATCCCTCTGGCATGTGATAACAGCACCTCCATCAGTCCCTACTGAATGTAGTCTGCAGTTTGTAAAAACAAATGCATTAAATATCAAACTGTCGGGTTTATTTCACAAGCATGTAACAGTTTCTTTATAATTCTGTGAAGAATTTGGACATCTCTGAACAAATTCCATTCACTGAGTGAACAGAAATTTTAAATGACAACATGAAAACATGAAAATTTTTAGTGAGATAGTGAGAAGTAAAAGTCATTTTGAAAATGTCAAAACGAATTTTCTGTTAAAGCTGCAGTTACCAAAAATCTTCTATAAAAGGTCTGAATCTGACTTGAATCCAGAGAATTTGAATATATCTGGTATCAGGGAATTTCATCCTTTCCCCTTTAATACATGACTGGAAAACTGGATCCTAACTTTAAGGCACTGGAGGTGTTCTGACGACTTCAGTACTGTTTTGGACCTGAAATATAAACCAGCTAAAGACAAATGTATTTGCTTTTGCTGTCTATTGCCATGATAATAATTTTATTATCACTTTTTCTCTTAAATCTACTAACTGCATTATTGCTATTTGTAATACAGTGCATGAATTATTTTCTCTTTGCTAATACTTGTTCACTGTTGTAGTTATCTTCAGAACAGTCAGTAAATAACACAGCTTGCAGATGAAACATTCCTTAAAAACAGGATGCTGTAACAGTCTTGTGCTCAGTGTTACAACAAATGAATGGTATTTAAAAGGTATTGGCATGTGAGCTGCATGACACAGCTTGTGATGGGATACTGCAGGATACAAACTGGAACAAAGTGCTTCTTCTAGTGAGGAGCTCCTTGAAAGGCAGTAGGTCAGGGGTGAAGGTATTGAGCCCTCAGGAGTCTCCATCTGCTGTGGTTCGTTTATTTTGCACAGGCCTCAGACTACAGACCAGTCATCACTGCTCTGTAGCTCCGGCCCAGAGCTCAGTCACTCGTGATGAGTTTTCTACCACATGCCAGGCTCTATTCTGCTTCTTCTGCTTCATAATAAGGATCCTATCCAGCACCGACCATGTCTCACTTTCAATCATTGGATAGCCTGGCTTGGAAAGGACCTTAGAGACCACCTACTGCCACCCCCCCTGCCAGGGACAGGGACATCTTTCCTAGAACTGCATGCTCAAAGCCCCAGCCAGCCTGGTCTTGAGCACTTCCACGGATGGGGAATCTACAGCTTCCCTAGGCAACCTGTTAGGGTCCTTCACCACTCTCACAGTAAAGAATTTATTCCTAATATATAATCTGAATCTATTCTCAGTTTGAATCCATTCCCCCTTGTTCTGTCACTACACACCTCTGTAAAAAATGTCTCTCCACCTTTCCTGTAGGCTCCTTTCAGGTATTAGAAGGCCACAGTTAGGTCACTCCTAAGCCATCTCTTTCCCAGCTGAACAATCTCAATTTTGTTAGCCTTTCCTCAGAGCAGTTTCTCAACCTGGCCGCGGATTCCTCCCCTGCCAGCACTGTCGGTCACTCACTTCATGCTCCCAAATCTTTCCCCGACACGGAGGCGGGTCTCAAGGCTCATCTGACAGGGCTCATTAGTACCGTAAATCATTAACAAAGCAAACGCAGTACATCCCACAGCGCCGCCCTGAGTGTTTTTTTATTGATCTGCATCACCACAGCGACCTCCACAGCTTTTCGGATCCGCTATGGAATGCGATTGCGGCGCTGTGGGCACAACAGCAACCACACACAAGAATCCCAGAACCAGCTCGGTTGGAAAAGACCTCCGAGACCACCAAGACCGAACACCAGCAGGCCACCAAGTGCCGTGTCCAGTCCTTCCTCAAACACCTTCAGGGACGGTGTCTCCACCAGCCCTCTGGCCAGCCCATTTCAATACCTAAC
The DNA here is from genome assembly GCF_000277835.1 of Geospiza fortis. Classification (NCBI taxonomy): domain Eukaryota; kingdom Metazoa; phylum Chordata; class Aves; order Passeriformes; family Thraupidae; genus Geospiza; species Geospiza fortis. Next base: position 3,533,639 of record NW_005054350.1, on the reverse strand, counting down.
CACCTTTCCTGAGAAGAAATCCCTCCTAATGCCCAACCTAAACCTCCCCTGGTGCAGCTTGAGATTACGTCCTCATGTCCTGTTACTTCGCGAGAGTACATGTCGCAGTCAGGCGCGGCAGCAGGCTAACTTCCCGCATCGCCCCAACCCTCTGCGGCCGATTCCGAGTCGAGTCGAGTCGAGTCGAGTCGAGTTGAGTCC
>NW_005054350.1:3518870-3533177 GCF_000277835.1 Geospiza fortis | reverse complement strand
CTACGGGGCTGCGGGCAGGGCCGGGGCGCGGCCGAGGGCTCGGTCCGCGCTCGGTCCCGGCGCGGTGTCGGGCCGTGAGGGCGGGAGGCTTTAGCGCACAGTGCGCGTTGTGTTTGTGTGTGAGCTAACGCCTGTAAACACCGGAGCTCCGCTTCCGACCCGGTGCTGCGGCAGGGAAAACATTCCCGACTGCTGTGCCTGCAGCCGTGCCGCTTTCTGCTGAAAATCTGTGTTTATTGAAGAATGCTTACGAAAAAAATTGTTGTTTCGCAATGTAGTGCCAATAATCTGTATTGTGGGAAGAAGGTGAAGTGCCAGTAAGCAAAAAGCCGGAGTGTTCTGTGTGTGCCCTGGCAGACTGGGGAAAGTGTGGAGTACAAGAAGCCTTCTTTTTTTCCGTTCCTTTAGAGGAATTAAAGTAGCATTTTACGTTTACTTAAACGAAAAGTTGATTCCTTTTTTCCTTTTCTTGTGCATATTGAGAAGATGGGCAAGTATTTGGGAGTCACGTGCATAGATTTAAGAAATCTGATTTGCAGAGAGCAGACATGTTTGTTATTAAATCCAGATAAATGGTTGAAAAAGTCACTTTTTTTGTAGAAAGCTATGTCACTTGTAGGTTAGGCTTAAAAACAAAGAAGCAGCCGGTTCTCCCTGACCACAGACTAAAAAGCAAATAACCAACCCCAGTAAAATGGTCCCCCCCAGAAAGTAAGCCAAAGCCATGGGGATCTTTGATTTGGACTGACTACCAAGAGTGTGCAGTTCTTAAAAAAGATGCCATGAGGTGGGTTGAACACAGAAACTGTTCTCTAGCAGTGTAATGTTACTTTCCAGTCGTAATGGAATCCTTTATGAGAATGTTCAGAAGTTTTCCCCCAATCAGAGGAACAGTATGACCCAGGCTGTGTTAGAGAGCCAGAGTGGCAGATGTGAGGAGACTTTCAGTACAGCTTTAAAGTGAGTGAGTGAGAAATAGCAGTGTCAGGTGGTGTCTTTCATTTGGTTATGTTCATGACTTTCTACATAATTTTTCAGTAAAAAACTCCTAAGTATAAAGATGTATGGGAAATCAAGGGAGGGGGAGGTTCAGTGGCTTGCATGTGGTTAAAAATCAAGGCAGAAATCTCATAAAAAGAAACAAGATCTGTTCCCCCACTACCCTGGTGTATATTTTACTGTCCTACTCTGCTTTTGGGATGAGTGCTGCGAGCTGCATTTGGGTTTTGCAACCAGAGCTGAGCATGTGAGGATGCTGGGGGCTCTAGAATGAAACAACAGAGTGCTCTTGGAACAAATTGAATGAACTTTTGGGAATTGTAATAATTTTTCTTCTATGTAATTTACTGTTTAAAAAAAGAAGTTGCGCAATAGTGGGTTTTGCAGGCAGTGCCTCTTCTCCCTACTTGTAATAGGGATAGTTTCATGGTGGAGTAAAGTGCAATTTTGTACTGGACCTGATACAGTGTCCTGGATGAAAAGGTTTAGTGGGGATGTGTGTGTATGTTTTTGTTTATTTTTATTTTATATATATGAATGATTGTGTCTTTAAAGTACTAGTCAGTAAGGTTTATTTTCAAATTGTATAATTGTATTTTGATTTCTCAATAGGTCTGGGACAAAAGTGAAAATGGAGATTGGCATTGCACTGCCAGCTGGAAGGTTTGTATTTGTAAAAATTACACAGACATAATCATAATTTCTTCTTTGTTTTTGGTGAAACATGCTTCATTTCTGCTGAATTTTAGAGCAGAAATGCTTTTGGTTCGATGTAGATTCTGTATGTCTTGTGTAAAATACTTTTTCTTTGCTTTTGTAAAGCATCTCTAGTGCCTCAAAGCAGATGCTAACATGCTCTTGTTAGTACCTAGTTATGTTGGCAGACTAGCATTAGTAAATATTATCAGTGACTGGTGTTCAGGGAGTAGAAAACAGTACCTTAATTTTTAATTCAATATTTCCTTTTGAATATAGTCAGACTTAAAAAAAATATAAAAGGGGGAAAAGTTAAAAGGAACATGTCTGGCTATTAAATGTTACAACATCTGACCTCTGCTTTTTGCTCTCCAAAACCTTTCTGAGAACTGTGTCATATAGATGCTTTGCTTCATCTGGATAATTAGTGCATTCAGCTTCTGAATTGTTCTTAAACTTGTGTTTAATAGGACCACAATGCATTCATCCCTGTAAATGGCAATGCAAGGGAGGCTTTTGAATTCCCCTTCTCTAAGACAGGAATGTTGACTAGGTATGAAGGAGGAGCTTCATAATTAAAAGAAGATTAATAATGCTTGCAAGTGCTTTTGAAAAGTACAGGCAAGCTAGAAGTGAACATGGTAATGGCTGAAATTTGATTGAGAACAAAACTGCACTTTACACATCAAGGCAGAATTATAGTTTGGAACTTAAAGTAGTAATAAATGCCTTGAAATAGGCTTGTAATAATTACATTTAAACACTAAGAGCAACAACTTTGCAGTGCTGGTTAGAATAAAGAACTGCAACAGCTGATATGGAACTTTGTATAAAAGAACATAGGTTTCAGAGGAGCAGTGTTACTACTTCCTGGAATTCTCTTCTTCCGAAAGTCATGAAAATACCTGGTTCCTAATGCAGTAAGTTTGCTTCTTTACTGTGTTCTGATGTTTTCTTGCAGACACATAGTGGATCAGTGTGGCGTGTGACATGGGCCCATCCTGAATTTGGGCAGGTCCTGGCTTCCTGCTCCTTTGACAGAACAGCAGCTGTGTGGGAAGAAATAGTGGGAGAGTCAAATGATAAACTCCGAGGCCAGAGTCACTGGGTGAGACTTCTTTTCTGTAGCTGTAAAGTTTCTGAATTTTGGCTATGTTTTGTTTCATTTGTGGCAACATTCCAACACAAAGGAAGTATTTCTAAAACATTTGAGGAAAACAGCTAACTGGCTGCATTCAGGCCAATTTGTGTCACTATTATGGGTGTTTCATAATAAGATGTTCCCTGGCAAACAACTGGCAGACATGAATTCCCACCTACAGTAGAGCTAAAGTTGGGTTTTTCTCTGACAAGAGATAATTTGAAACAACACTGGCTGTTCTTGCTCATCTTTCAAACAGTATAAAAGTGGGGGAGGGGACTTTTTGGTGGAAGATGTAAGCAGTCCTATGAAATGGTGTTGTCAGACTTTGATTAGTCTTCCTTAGGGAATAAATTTTTGATGGAAATTTCTTTGCAGGTCAAGAGGACCACTCTAGTAGACAGTAGAACATCTGTTACAGATGTGAAGTTCGCTCCCAAGCACATGGGTCTTATGTTAGCAACCTGTTCAGCAGATGGAGTTGTAAGGATCTATGAAGCTCCAGATGTGATGAATCTCAGCCAGTGGTCACTTCAGCATGAAATCTCGTGTAAGCTCAGCTGCAGTTGTATTTCTTGGAATCCTTCAAGGTATGTTACTAAAACATTTGCTTTATGACTGTAACAGGAAGGGAAAAACCATTCAAAGTTGAACTGTTTTGATTTCTCTTTGTCCAGAAGCACTTAATGACTTTCCTTGTGGACACAGTGTTGTGTCCTGCTGATCCAGTTACTCTTTTATTCATTAGCAGTAGTCCATGCTGAAGGTTCAGAGTACAGGAATTCACTTTAATGCATGGGATAGGACAAACGTTGATTTAAAAACTAGAATTCGTGTACATTTAGCTTATGTGTTTTATCTTCTGAAAACTGATAGAAATATCACTAAATCAATAATTAAAAGCACTGCAAAGAATGCAGACTCTGCCGTGAAACCTGTGGCAAATACTAGACTGCAGATGCAGTCTATTATAGAAAGTCAATTCTTCTCTCTGAGAACATCATCTTGAATTGCTAAATAATGTTGTCTAATGATTTCGCCTTAGTGAGTGTATAAGGTGGGCTTTTGGAACAATAGAGTGTGATAGTGGTAACTGTGAATAGCATTTAACTCCTGTTTCTTTGTGACTTTTTCCTTGTGGTATTTTGTGGTGTTGTTTTGTTTTCTCCATAGATAATGTGTTTGAAATTTAACAAATTGCTTGGTGTACTTTCTATGGGAAATATTATATAGATATATAGGTATAATATGTAAATATAACAGTATTTGTTTTCACCTTTTAGCTCTCGAGCACATTCTCCAATGATAGCTGTAGGAAGTGATGACAACAGTCCAAACATATTGGCTAAGGTTCAAATTTATGAATATAATGAAAATACCAGGTATGCTAAATAATAATACATAATGTCTGTGGGGTCTTAAAGTTGTTTATAATATATGGCCTTTTATTCCTATCACTAAATGTGAAGTGGAGTAGTAAATAAAAATACTGTCTCTGATCCATTGGGTAGGAAAAGAGTGGGAGCCCTCAGAATCGTAACTGATGTTAAGAGAAATAATATTGATAATTTTATTCTCTGTCAGCCCAGAAATGTCAGTATTCTTACCAGCATTTTAAAGGGAGAGTTGTTGTTCTGTGTCTATTAAATTATGTGTTTACTTTTGCACAAGAAGTTAACAGTTGAAATTTGAATTGTGTTGCACCAGGCACTGTTTTGTTCAAGGCCATTTTACAATGATTTTAAAGGCATGATTACAGTGACAGAAAGTGCTGTGAATTGCTCATTATCTGTCAAAGTTCAGGTTGTACAGTCAAGAGTCCACAGAACCAGAAGAGGCTACTAAGTTTGTGCACCACCACTTCCAATTAAATGATAACAGAGAAATTGTGTTTGACTGGGAGTGACCAATGTGGGAAAGGAGCCAGAGTGTTCTGTGGATTTTATGCCCAGCTACAGGCAATGTTCTCCATGCATTAACAATAAAGTTACTGTAACTTACTAAGAAAATGTAATATGTGTTTATCATACAGCAGAGGAGGCAGACAGTGGTCTGCTTAAAAGCATGGAAAATTTAGTGAGTTACTGACATGCAAATTCTCTTTAGATTTGTGAATGGAATATTTATCTTTATTTCCCTTTTCCAGTTGCAGACAAAAATGTCCTTTGTACTGCAATTCTTGTTTTGTTTTATGACTTACAATACTGTAGCATACTCTACTTAGTGGCTGCTGTATCTGATAGAAATTGGCTTGAAATTATTGCCTAAATTTATGTTTTAAAAAATTTATTTTTTTGCAAGTCTTATTGTGTATACATAACCCTTTTCTCCATTTCCTCTGTATTTGCTTTGTATAATTTGCATCACTGGCAATTTTCATGGCATTAAAGGTTAATTTCTTGCGCTGTACAGGAAATATGCAAAAGCAGAAGCTCTGATGACAGTCACAGATCCTGTACATGATATTGCGTTTGCTCCAAATCTGGGAAGATCCTTCCACATCTTGGCTGTAGCAACCAAAGACGTACGAATTTTCACACTAAAACCTCTAAGGTAAGCTTCAGAGGAAGATGGTTTGGTGTGATGTGATGCATACTATACAATCTTGTTCAAATTGTCCCTGCAAAGCAAAATTAATAATGTATTCAGGATTGTTTTTAGCAACCTCATTTTTAAGGTGACAAGATTGTGAGCAAGTCTAATTTTGTCTGAATACCTAATCTAATAACAGTTGTTACTATAAGGATTTAGTTCTGTCTGACATCATGTTCAAGCCCAGACCTTTGAACAGTTGTGTGCAGAACTGTCACTTTTCTCTTAAACAGGAAAGAATTGACTTCATCAGGAGGATTAACAAAATTTGAAATTCATATTGTGGCACAGTTTGATAATCACAACTCCCAGGTGTGGCGAGTGAGCTGGAATATTACAGGCACAGTGCTTGCCTCCTCTGGTGATGATGGCTGTGTTAGGCTCTGGAAGGGTAAGATCACCCACTTGAAACACATTAACTTTATAGTCTGCTGAATATACTTGAGAAATTTTACTCAAAAAATAATTTTTGAGCAAGTGTCCATTTTAGATTTGTGAAATATAGATTTTTTTTCTATTTTTCTGTTTACATTTAAGAAAAACAGAATTCAGAAATAACTTCCTGTGTTAAATACTTGCATGATTTAGGCTGCTGTGAATAGTTGTTACTGTACCCAGAAATTGTTACACCAGTCTAGAGCTACATAAAGTTGTCATTTTAAAATTAAGGTGGATATTTTCCCTGACTTGGAAATTTTCCTCTAAACCTAGAAAATCTACGTTCAGTCACAATGTTCTGGCAAATGGGTTTTTTCTGTTTACATTTTAAGAGAAAACAAACGAACAAATAAATGCACCCCCTCTGTCAATCAGCCAACCAAAAAAAACCAAACTAAAATCCCCACAACAACAGCAACAAAAATCTACTGGCAGTTACCTTAAACATTCTTATTTGTTCCTCAGTATTGTAATAGTGGAAACTGAGTTTTAAATTATGGACAGGCAGAGAATATCAGGCAGCTAAAGGGCCAGATCCTCAGCTGTTTGGAATTTATATATAGGTATTGAAGTTCAGGTGTGATTCACACAAGGTGTGGGGCAGTTGAAACATATTTGTAGAGAAACTGAGCTTCAGAAGAGAAACTAACAGTGTCTGTATATCTGTGTTTGCAGCTAATTACATGGACAACTGGAAGTGTACTGGTATACTGAAAGGTAATGGGAGTCCAGTGAATGGTAGTTCTCAGCAGGGAATTTTTAATGCCTCTCTAGGTTCAGCCAATACAAGTCTGCAGAATTCACTAAATGGATCATCTGCCAGCAGGTAGGTTAAGTAGTAGAGAGACTGATTTTCAATAGTCTTTTCTCCGAATCTTCATTTCATTTAGCTCTCATATTTGTTTTACATGTTTTTAAAGAGCAGTGTCATTTATTGCATGAGTACTTCTGTAAGCTCCTCTGGTTTTGCTCTGTGGTTCATCTGTTTTGCAAGTGTTAAGAGAAAAATGAACAAAACAGTAAGTCATACTGAATCAGTCTGTATAAATAAGCAATGTAAATAATTATTTTCATTTTTAGTCCTTTCATATTATTCAAAACAATATTTCTGAAATAGTTTCAAAGGAGAAGCTTCATCCTACTGGTGTGTAACTGTTCTTTTGATTTAGATACATGTTTAAAAGTGAAGCAAAAATGCCAGCAACAAATTCTGTTTTTCTCTGGGATAATATAGCAGAATGGAAGGAAGAAAAGTTACTTCATAATGGTTTCAACAATCAAATGTTAGTGTTAGTTTACTTGGTTTTTGCAGGTCTGTAGCATCAGTTGAATAAAAGTTATGTGGTTTTTAAATTTTCCTCATATGGCATTCATATGGCAAATAATTTGCCTCAATCTCCATTAGTTTTTTATTCTGTAATAGTTGCTTTTTAGTGGGTAAATTTTACTGCCTCTTGTGAAAAAACATTTTCATTTGTGCACACTGAAATGTAGAAATATGCTGAGTCTTGCATGTGTATGGTGCAGTGTGTACAATCAGCTTTACAGAATTATAAGTCCTATATAAGGATGAGATGTGGCCAGATTCCATAGCAGCAGTTTCCAAATTTTGTGGCCACCTTTGTTTCAAATGCCTTGGGATAGTTTCCTTTTCCATCCATGTGCAGCTACTCATGTGAGGTTTTTTTTCAGTTTGGAATGCTTATCAGTAAAGTTTGCTTTTGGAGAGTAGCACCAGCCTGCCCCCTCTTGCCCTTTCAGCGGTCAGTCCTGAATGGCAGTTCACGATCTCTGGCCCTGTTGAACAGAGAGCAGGTTTCACATTTTCATCACAAGATAATTGCGGACACAAGAGGTGGTAATGGGCCCGGTCCCTACAAGAAAGGGCAGCAAAATTATGTTGGTCATGATTCCCGATTCTGCTTGCAGTGTAGCAAATGAACTGCAGCCCTGCCTTGGACATGGTATATCCGGAGCTGTGTAGCTGCATTTGCTTGGGCTCCTTTGGGGAAATGCAGGCTGTCTTACAGCTCTTTGGCATAGGGTGTGGTTTTACAATCCTTATCCAAGACTGTGCTGCCACCAAGACTAACCATCCCCACCCTTCTCGTGGCTCTTCTCCTGTCCCTGAACTTGGTGCTAAGCCATTGTGCAGAAGATAAACACTTTATTACAGGCTTTCTTTTGTAGTGATACTGGCCTGAGTTGTGTAAGCACAGTTGCTAACTTCTGTGTTAGTGTTAACATGCTGATAAAGATTGCATTGACATTTGACTAAATAGGTATCCTACACATAACTTATTTTGTCTCTGACTGTACATGCTGTGTTTCATGTCTATATGTTTAAACACTTAAAACAGCTATAGCACAGGCAGATCTGGAAAAGGCTATAAAAGCACTATGGCCAAACTGGATTTGTACTCGAAATAAATTTCAGAACACATGATGTAGATTGTTAGGAAATAAACCAGTAGGGCTGTATTATTATGTTGATGTAATTGTGTGTGTAGATTTATGATACAATTTCCATTCTCCATTTGTATTATGTCCTTTTTAACAGAAAGCAGAGCTGATACCAAGCTAACTGGAGTAACTTTGGTGTTTTGCTGCTTGTTGCATGCACACAGGAATGGAAAACGAACTCCTTTTTCCCCTTCCCCAGCGCCGTTTGACCTCTCCCAAGACACCAGCAGCCTGCTAACTACTAAATACTGTTCAAAAAGCCTTTTTAAAACACGTTGTGTGCATTTTTTGTACTAGCCTGTATAGTTTGATACTGATGGAACGCCCGATAGAAAAATATTTGGAGAGGCATCTTGTTTGGAAAAAAACAACCCACCCAAACCCCAAAACTTCCGTCAGAACGTATTTTTGAAAGCTTGTAAAATTAAAAGATAGTTTGTGATTAAAAACAAGAATTTTTGTCCTTGATTGGGATGGGAGGAGGGAAATGACCATTACAATAGCTTTCATTAAAATTGTTTTGAGAACCAATTTGTTTTGCATTTCAGAGTGTTCAGCATTTGATTAAGATTCCCTAAACATTACAAGGTTGTAACTGCTTTGTAATATATGCAACTGTTAGTTCTAAAGGAGTGAGAAAACTGTTTTGACAATTGTACAGATGATGGCTTTTAGTGGTTTGTTATTGCTTCATTTATATTCTTTAGTATGACTTCAAATAAATGTTTTGTAAGTACTGTCATACTTCCTTCATCCTAAAAGAAGTACTTTTTCTGTTACGTATTTGTGCATTCCTGTGGTAATAGTTATAATCACATGGAGTACTTAAATTCTCTAAACGTAATATCCTTGAAAAATGCAAACACTTTAGCCATACAGAGATAGAAACCAAAATGCAGTTTGTTGTTAATTGTCCCATAATTTCCTTAATGAACTGATAGCTGCTCTTTGTTGTAAGTCCACAGAATTGTAAACAAGACAGAAAACATAATATAGTTATACTAAAATGCACAAGTGTTACGGGTAAGTTCTAATAAAAACAGCAGCAAAATGACATGGAGTGGCATAATTCTCAATCTTGCATTCACCAGGAATCTTGAATTTACACTGAGGATTTTGCAGAAATATGTAAATAGATACAAAGACTGTATTTCATTCAAATCAGTTATTCTCTGTAAATGTATATCATTAATGTAAAAAGTGGTGGTTTTACATCTTCTAGAAATGCTGTGAAGTTAATCTGAATTCGACGCATATGCAGCAAGTGTACTTTGATAATATTTAATGTATATTTTGTGTCACAAAGAAAGCATTACTGAAAGCTGTTAACAAATCTGAAATTCTGGGAGAATGAAAGCCTGTTAATAGCTGTACTACACCACCTTTTTGACTTCCAAAGCCATCCATTCTTTTGTGAAAATGTATCCTAGGACTATGACTATGGTATTATTTTCAGTGAATTTCAGTGGAAAAGACTATTATTTTGCTTTAAAGAAGAGTTTCCAGATTTGTCTTGTTTTGAATTACAAGCCTTGATTTCTGCTATTATGTTCTATTGGTTTTGGCATGGATATACTAAAGCCTTTTTTTTTTTCCAGCATGTCTTTTCTCCCCTTTGGTTCTCCTTGTATTTACTACCTTTCTCTTCTTTTCTTGTTTTGTTGGTTTTTTTTTTGTTCGTTTGTTTTTTTGTTTGTTTTTTTGTTTTGGTGTTTTGTTCCTTTCTTAATTGTTTCAGGTATTTCTTTCCCCCTCTGGATTCCCCACGGGCTGGATCAAGATGGTCCAGTCATGCCCAGCTCCTTCCTCCTCCTCCTCTGATAGAGCAGTCTTGTGACGCTGACACTGCCAACCTCCAGTATCCTCACCCTCGCAGACGATGTGTATCTCGGCCTCTTAATCTTTTACCTGAGAATGAAGGGGTTTAATGTGTTCCTTTAAACAAATTCTGAAGGGCCTTATTCTGGGTGTTTGTGAATGCTTCCATTTCCAGCTGCCTTTGTATTCCTTCTCTGGTACAAGACTTTTTTAAAAATGTGGGAACTTCATGCATGTTTTGCAAAACAAAAAACATTTAGAACATGTTTGTGTAGCAAAGACCATTTTAATTTGTACCCTTTGAATTTTGGCAGCATACATAAACAGTATTAGCCATGCACTCTTTATGGAGTAGATGACTTCAATTTGCCTGGAGTTTTTTCTTTTTTTTTAAGCTTTTTTGAATCAGTTTAGTATGGTCTTTATTTTTTTCTTTTTGTATACTCCATTTATGTGTGAAACACATTCTCAAAATTAGACATGCCTTCATGACACTTGTGAGTGAAGAGTGATGTTGGATCAGCTTGTTAAAGAAACAAAACCATTCCTGTGTATACTGCAGCAAAATAACTTGAAGTGTTTGGTTACTTAAGATTTTTCCATCTTGCTATATAAATATTTAAATTTTATAATTGTGGTTGACTAATAAACTTGTTCTGAAAGGTCTGTATTTGTATGTTTTTTTCTTCTTGTAAAGATTTTTTAATAGGTTTCTGATGAAGGTGGTTTTTTGATTCAGGTGTCCACTCTCCTAGCTCTCTGCTTTTGTGCCATTCCTGATGTGCAGCTGCATATTCCCAGTCTGTGCCACAAGGTGTGCTCTGACTTTTCTCATGACTGTGCTGGAGGTCTGTGCAGACTGCTAGAGCTGTTGGGTTTCACATTTCCTCTCAGTTCTTTTCCAGTGATTGAATTCAATCAGGACATTTTGAAGAAAAAGGTCTAGCTTGAAAAATGCCAAATGTCTTTTGTGCTGTGTGAGCACAGGAGCATCACTGCTGTGGATCATCGTGTTGGCATTGACTCGGACTGGTGCAAGGCAGGCAGGAAGATAATGCTGGACAAAGAATGCATGGTATTGCCCAGGAGTAGCATTACTGCACAGGATGGGATTGCTGAGGTTTTTGGGCAGATCCTGGGGGGAGGAAGGAAAGAGGAAGTCTTTGTGCTGCAGAAAGCCAAAGTGTAATTGTATATTTCAATGCGCTTCAAAATGGACTTACCCTGTTTCCTAGAGCACTACTGTGAGGTAAGGGAGAGGACAACTTTTGTTTTTCCAGAATGATATGTTCCTGTGAGCTTTACTTGTATTCTGAACACTTCATTTGCTCAGATCCACCACATTTGTTTCTTTCTGAGGAGTCAGTTTTAATTAAAAAACCCATGAGGTACACTGGTATTAGAATGTGCTTGCTGAACATGTGTGGAGGGAGGCTGCTGATACTTTCCAGCCAGCAGGAACAGAAGTGAACAGAAAGAAAAAAAAGTTTTATACCTTTACTAGAAAAAGTTAACATGAAACCATGCCAACTATGTATGGTAAACAGAAATGTTACATGATTAAAAGATAATGCTTAAATGGTGGGTGGAAAGTAATTGTTCCTCTGAGGGAGAATGAATAATTGAAAAAATAAAAATCAACACTATTACACTTGGGATATAGTCCTAAACCAGACCAAATTGTTTCTCGGTATGGAAGCAATAAAACATATTTTTGAGTGTTAAACCATTTGCAGAATTTGTGGCTTAACCCTGGAAGAGGTCACAGATTAATCAGAGTAATGACAATTTTTTGCAGCTTCTAGTAGTGCATTGTTAATAGTTTGTTCAGCATGGTCACGTTATTTTCCTCTGTGATGAACATGTGTTGTTATTAGATATCCTAATTCCAGTCACACTTCTTACTAATGGAAACATGCTGTAAGATTCAGTGCAAACAAGTCATGTTAGAACACAGTGGCCAGGTACTTTAACCTCAGCAAATGAACTAAGGCTGGTTTTGTGGCTGATGCCTGCCTTGCCCCCTACCTGCTATTTTGTACTGACCTCTCTCCAAACCAGGAGCCTTTGATACACATCCCTGACTTTCCACCTCTGCTTCCTCAAACTCATCGACTCTGCTTGACTCAAGCCTGTGAACTTCTGTGCAGGATCTGGGCCCTTGGGCATACGCAGCAGAACTCTAGGAGGGAAGATCAGAAGGGCTTTGAAAGAGATAATTACAGCAGGTACACACAGTATTTTAAATTTATGCAGCACTTTTTAAGGCTACACTCCTTTTTCTTCTTCTGCAAGAATACTCACAATAGCCCTTCTACTGCTTCTGTGCTTGGAGCACATCTTAGTTTGAGCTGCCAGGATTAGAAGTTTTTAGGTCTTGTAGAAGCTGTGAGATGGCATTGGTGGTTTTCTTTGTTTTTCTTGGTTTTGTGTGTGTGTGTGTGGTTTGTGTCTGTGGTGGTTTTGCTGTTGTTTGGTTTTGTTTTGAACATACTTGAACCAGTATGAATTTCTGATTACGACAAATGTGGAGTTTCACTCCTGTAGGTTTTTGCACTCTCCATACCAGGAATGCATTCTACATTCTACAACTGTAGAAATGCATTCTGAAAACCTCCTGGAGAGTACTGAATTTGATATAGATCTGTAGAAGTTTTCATGCACACACACATGTGTTTGGAAGGCATCTGCTCACATCCTCTACTTAAGAAAACCCTGTGACACGTACGCTTCAGCATGGAAATTTTCCATGTTCTGTACATAAACTAGAACACAAGGAGTTCCACCTCAACATGAGAAAGAACTTCTTTACTCTGAGGGTGGCAGAGCACTGGGACAGGCTGCCCAGGAAGGTCGTAGAGCCTCCCTCTCTGGAGACTTTCAAACCCCAGCCAGAGTCACCTGCTCTGGGTGACCCTGCCCTGGCGTGGGGGTGGGACTGGATCATCTCCAGAGGTTCCTTCCACCCCTAACGATTCTGTTTCTCAGCCTCATTGTGAGAAACGCCAATCACTTGTTTTTAAAATTTTAATAGTAATAAAATGGTTATAAAAATAATAATATAATTAGAATAATAATAATTTGGACAATTTGGATTAGGACAATATGAGACAACAGAAACAAAGAGTTATGGACATCTACCTTTTTCTAGTCAAAATAAGCCCGAAAAAGGACCCACATTAACAGAGGATTAACCCTTAAAAACTTTTTTTATAACATAAAACCATATAATATTCACTTTAATACTTGCAAAAAGCCAATCATAAAATACTTATTTTTCACATTTTATGTGTTATGTTAGAAAGTTATACTGTATTAATTTTCTTAAGTAGTGTGTTAAATATAGTTTTAGGTTACAACACAAGATTAAAATAGAAACTATGCTATGTAGGATACTTTTTTTAAAGAAAGGACTCGCAGCGAGATAGCAGCCACAGGACACCCAAATCTTTCAGCGAAAAAGAATTTATTGGTCTCTTATCAGAAGAAATGAACTTCTTCCAGCCTCGAAGGCACTGTTAGGATTCGGAGGAAGAAGTTGACAACGACCAGACAGAATCCTTTGTTTGAATGGAATTTATGCATCATGTATGAAGTGTATGAATATGCCACAGGCTATGGTTTTTAAGGGTTAATCCTCTGTTAACGTGGGTCCATTTTCAGGCTCGTGCTGCCCAGAAAAATGTACCCAAACGTCTGTAACTCTTTGTTTTTATTGTCTCATATTGTCCTAATTCAAATTGTCCCAATTATTATTACTTTAATTGTATTACTATTTTTATAATCATTTTATTACTATTAAACTTTTAAAATTTTAAAAACAAGTGATTGGCGTTTTTCACATAACCCATATAATATTTAATATTTGCGAAAAGCCGCACTCATCTAGCTGATTCACATGGCAAAAACGGGACAGAAAACAAAGCCGGGAATATAAACAACGTCACACGAGTTAATCCGAATGGACCTTTTTTTTTTCCCCCCCCATTTTTAGGTAGGACGGGGGACAGCAGGCTCGGGCGGGACGTTCAGCGGCCCTTTCCCTGGAAGATCCCGAGCTACTCACTGGTACGGGGATCCAAGCCCGGCTAGCCTGAAAGTAAATACCTGAGACAAAACAGACCGATGACATTCTCCCGTTCCCCACACTGCCCGCGGTC
>NW_005054350.1:3482319-3518355 GCF_000277835.1 Geospiza fortis | reverse complement strand
ACCCGGAGTTGGTGTCGCCTCAGGTGCTCCCTGGAGGGGCCGCGGAGGGAGGAAGGCAGCCCGGGGACTGCCCGGTCCGGGCGGCTTTACACGCTAAATATAGGCTGGCACGTCTCGCAGCGGCGCTGGGGTGACTCGCAGGAGCACCGCTCTTGTTGGGCGCTCCGAGAGCGCTGTGAAAGTGTGTTCCCCGAAAGTCTTGGTGGGAGAGGGCTGGGAATGGTTCGTGAGCACGTCTGTGGCTAAAGCGGGGTAGTTGCCCAGGAATACTGGCGGTGATGTGTCGGTGAAGTGCGTTGCCGTGTGCGAGTGTGAAGCTGTTTGGGTCCTGCCTGCAGATGCTGCCCGAGCGGGGCTGATGGTGGTGCCGGGCCGAGTGCTGTTCCAGGCAGTGTGGGCGGGATGATGGAAGATTTCAGGAATATCGCCGACGAGACCTTCCCGAGCTACTTGGGCCAGTCCTTGAACAGCAGCGCGAGTGTGCTCTTTGAGAATGTCACCGTCTCCTCCAACCCGGGGTTACCTGTGGCGGCCTCCACTGTTGCCAGGAGCCAAGAGGGCGGTGACAACAGGTGAGGTCTCTTTAAGTGCCATTCAGAAATATAAAAAAACGCTTGAAGCATCTAACTCTGGAGAACAGAAATTAATTTTGCAGATTACTTGGTCGGTGATAAAACTATTTACCAGTCAGTATCTCAGTAATTAGCAAACATAGGGTTGTCTGTATTACCAGTGTAAACTTTGCATTTAATTTGTAACTAGTACAATACTTAACATTTACAAAAACTGCTCTTCAAAAGTAATTTAATTTTTAGACTGTAACAGTCAAGTCTCTTTTAACTCGTCTCTTCAGTTTACTTGACTTGAGTGTGAAGTTGTGTAGAGAAGAATGTATTTTTTCAATGTGTGCTCTCTGTTAACTGTTCACTGAACTTACCTGAATTTAGCTCCTTGTAGAAACTGTAAGAGCTAGCATTATGTATAAGAACTAAAACTTGCTCAGCAAGGAGTAGAGCAGAGAGTAACAATTTGAAGCCTTTGTGCTTAACTGCTGTCCTGTTATTTAACATCAAGTAAGATGAGACTTTAATACCCTGTCCTTGCAGAAGGACACCACTAGCCACTAAAAACTGTAACGTGGCTTTTCTCTAAAGAGCTACAGAAGATTGGAGAGAAGCATTCAGGATACACATGTGTATCTGTAAATACAGATTAGCTAAAATATTGAAATAACTTAACTATAGGAAATAAGTAGTCACAAATATGAGTTTTCCCCCCCCCAATTTTTTGGAAAACTTAGAATGACTCTGATGTGTGTGTTTTTTTGCCCCACATTTACAGGCTTCGTGATGACTGTGCATCCTATTTGGAAGGGAAACATTCACCTCTATCAGGCTCTTCTCACAGCAGTCAGTCACATCCTGAGCCAGTGGAAAGATTTGCCCTCTGCTTTCGTGATGACATGTAAGTGAGGTAGTTAAAATCTAATTCTGTCCTACAATGCAGATACCAGTAAGTTAGTATGTAGATTTATATGTAATATATGGCTAATTATGGGCTATTTCAGAATTTAATTGCAGAGTTGAAAGCAGCAGCTTTTACTACTGGCCTGCAGTAACTGGAGAGCTCAGCTGTGCATTGGCCTGTTAGCTTTCAGTATTTGGCAGCCTGGGCAGCTTTTCCTACAAAACCAGCTCCTCCATGTTTTCTGAAGGGGGATACTGCTTGGCCACATGGAAGCACCCAGTGGCCTTCCGCTCAGTGGCTGATGCCACTTAGCCTGTGCAGCCCTACATCAGCAGCATTCTGCTGTTTGATTGATTAATTGGACTTCATATATGTGACAGGAATGATATCTTCACAAGTTTCCTAGACTGTGAGGTTTTGTTTTGTTGTCACAGTAATTTAAAATGTCCTAAGCCTGATTATTTAATTGACTTACCTGAATTTGGCCTGTATTTATCTAGTTCGCTTTACATAATCTAGAATTAAGCTGGTGTTTCTGGTTCATGTCATGTGTGTGAATAGCATTTTGCACTGATATGTGTTTTGAGTAAGTATCAGGCAGTTTGCCCAAAGAAAGGAGCAACAGTTTCTATTAAATTTGCTTGTCTTGTTGCCTCAGTGATTGGTATTTCTTAGGAAATCGTTATTGTTAGTGATACACTTGAGAAAGTGTTGCTGAGTGGTGGAAGTGTTGGAAGCTGTTGCATATTCTGACCAAGGCCAGATGTGCTGCTGTTGTGACAGAAACTGCACTGTGTGCCTTTCTCACTGATAAAATTGAGCCCTAGGCAGTGTGTCCCTATCAGAACGAAGAACATAAGATTTGAGAGGGAGTCAGTGTCTTGATTGTACTCAAGTAAGAAAACAAAACACAGAACATGGAATAGTTTTTTAGACTTTTAAATAGTGCTTTAGACTTTTAAATGTTAGTTTCATTTATTTATTTGAGATATTGAAGCAAAAGTATGAAATTTTAACATCTGGCATGATTAGTTTATAAGCCTGTGTGGACTTTCTGTAAAACCAGAAGTGAAGGATAACCTTCCTGCATAATTGCAAAAGCTGTTGTTTAATGACATGCAATTTCAGTAACTCGTGTTCTTTATAATTTCATCCTTTATTTAGTGTAACAAAAATGGTGTTACTGTGAACTTGCCAAAATCTTGTATAGTGTTTGTCTTGGTCTTAAATGGATCATGGAACTTGGCCAGAGTAGGACCTTGTGTCCTTATACTTTTCTCTCTTTTTATGGAAATCAAAGAGAGGAACAAATAGGTAGAGAGGCATGTTTTGCATGAAATTTCACTATTTGTTTCACAGTTTAGATTGTGAAACTGAAGTCCTTGTAATTTTGATATGTTTTCTTTTATTGTAAAATGACAGGTCTCTAGAATCTATTCTGTATTGGAAACAACAGACTGAGTCAAAGCAATTGGAGAATTTATCCAGTCTTTATCACAAGAGATGATGGTCTGTGTAGCTAACTGATTTTTCATTATATAATTCTCTTTCTAGGGAAATTGCTACACAAATTGAAGAACCTCAGCCATCCTGTGTTAATTTGAAAGAATCCCATTCAATACATGGAGAGCAACCTCAGAATGTCATTGAACATTCAAATTACAGTCAAAGTACCTTACGTGAAGTTTTGCCTCTTGAACAATTGGAAGGTATTACGTTTTGAGAAAAATTGTGTACTTATTGTCACTGTAATTAGCTTTTTATGCTACAGATGTCTCCTTTTGACCCTTTCACTGTTTTATGGCAGATTATAAATGGGTTTTGAAAAAAAATCTCTTGGATTTGAGCAAATTGAAAACAGAGAAAGCTTGTGATGACATGTTCTCGGAGTTCTCCTCAAAGTACAAAGCTATGCAGCAAGTTGTTGAAAAAAGTGTTTGCTATATAGTACCATAAATAGAATGCCAGTAGTAATCTGACTTAGTTCAGGAACTTTATGGGAGAAGTGTATGTAGCTTGTTCTCTACCCCTTCTATTTCAGCAAGTATAAGGCTGCAAGGTTATGTTTTAGCTAGCATCTCTTTTCTTGCCCCATTCCAACCTGTAATAGATGTCTTTAATTGCTGCTGTAGGTGTCAGAAGCATATCCTTCTAGTGAGGTTATGCATGAAAAAATAGTTTTGAATACTTGCTGTGAAAATGATAATTTTTCTGAAGTCTGGGTAGAGTACTGGAAACAAAAGAATATTCCCAAATTAATTTTAATAGCATGGCTACTGATATTAAGCTTGTCGGGGGTTTTTGCTAATGCCAGTTCTGTGAATAAATTCTACTTGTCCTTTAAAATTCAGTAAATACAATTAGTAAATACATACTTTTAGACATTATCCTTTTCCAAGCTTTGAGTATTTGTATAGGTTTTTGTGAAGTATTAGTAATTTTGACAGATAACATGTCCAATTAGAAAGTGTTGTGGCCTGTAATATAAATAGACCCTCATAAAAAAACCACTTCTAACAGGGAAGTGTTGGCTCCACTCATTTGTTGCTGTATTCTTGAGGAAGTGGCAGTAACTGGTAACAAAATGGTAATACTTTGGAAAGGTGAGACTGCCCAGTGTTTGGATATGATAGTGGCCAGGCATATTTAATTACTTGATTTTCACTTGGAAATTGTTGTTTGGAAATTGTCTTTTATTCACACCTATTACTGAAGAATTACAAACCTTTTTTGCTAAAATCTGTGTGTGCAAGTCTAAACTGTTCTCTGTCGTGTGGGACTTCCAGCTGGATTATGTGTGGATATAACAGACAAGTGGAAGCTGCTTAAAATGATCCAAAACAAGAACTGGTCCAGTAGGTGAAGTGCAGCAGTGGAAAAGAACACGTGTTCCTCCCTCTGCTAGCACAAGCTGGGACTCCTTACTTTCTTGTGCTGCCTTGTGGAAATCCTTAAGGCAATAAATATCTTTCATAATTTTTAGAGTTCTAGCCCTGATGAAACTCTGCCTTTTTAACAAGATCCTTTAGATCATTGCCATACGTACAAGGTTTAGTGTTGTGGTAATCTGTATGTTTGGGTTATTTCTATGGTGTAGGCTCAGTTTAACCTTAGAGAATAGTCAGCACTTATGTTCTCATGTTTTACTACTAAAATACTGCTTACACCACTTTCTTATGTTTCAGATTTGCCAAATGGAATACGTTTTCTTCCAGATGTTAAAAGCAGCAAGGTAAAAGCTTTTCCAAACACAGTGAAATTAAATGTTTTCTAATATTAATGTAATAGATTTAATTCTGTGAGAGGAGGAGGGAGGAATGGAGCTGTGTTTATTGTCTTATACTGTGTATACCTTGTGTTTTAAAGGTGCTGGCATGACTCACTTTGCCTTCATTTTGCAGATCACTTCATTAGTACCATCTGAACATGACTCCATCTAATCTCCCTCAATTGTGAAAACTGTTGTTTGTTCCTTGCTTCCACTGTCTTGTAGTTCTTTGTCACTGTAAGGACCTTGCATTTTATCCCAGTTGTAGTCTATTTTAGTGAAGCATCTTTTGAGGATTTTTTTGGTAGTGCTTTTGGAAATTGAAGTACACAATCCAGAGCTAGCAACTAGCTGCTGGTAGTGACAGGTAGGGTTATGCTCCACCTGTTTTTATCTACTGTGTTAGAGATGCTAAGAGTTTTGGTCACAGAGATCCAATGCAGACAGGAATGGGAGGTCTCCTGTTTCTTTTAGAAAACACATCAGGCTGAAACCAAATGCTGTCCAATACATACTCCTTAATGTGTCAGCTAGTATATTGACTTAGTTTTCTGTCATTTGATTTTTGTAGGGGCCACAGTGGTCAGTGAGTTACAGTTGAATGCTTACTGGCTGTCTTCTGAAAACCATAATTCATTTTCCTTTCAAATTCTTTACTTTATGAACTTGGACTTTTTTTTTGCTGTGTCAGAGATCTGTTCATCACAAAGAATATGAGACTAAATCCATAACAGACATTACATCATGTTGTTTTTAAAAATCATTCAGCTATAGAAAAGATAGAGTATTTGCTATTAGCTAGATTGAGCTGAAATATTTCTTTTTGAATAATTCAGTGTGCTCATTTTGAGAAATTTCCAGCAAAGTTTGGATCTGTGTGTACCATTTCTGAAGACGCTCTGTTTTAACAGCACAGGAAACTATTGAGAGATGTCTTTGTACATTTAAGTTGGGATTGCAGCTCAATGGATGATGGAGGACAGTTTTTTTCAAGTGTAAACTCTTCAATGCAATGTTTCAGTTCTTTATTTTGAGGTCTCTTAAGTTTGGTGTCCTTCAGATGCTTTTTTGCTCTTCCCCTTTTACGCTTTCCATGTTTCTTGCATGCATCCATTCTGGAAGCTAGCAGGCAAAGTCCATTGGAACTAGAGTGTTTCCTGGGATAAGTAAAAAAAAGTGTGCAGAGTTTTGCAATATTATTTACCTCATTAATTATTTTTTATTAACTGAATTCATACAATTGTTAGTAATTTCTAGAAACATTTCTTTATGGGTGCTTTTCACAGGTTGGTCCATCTGAACCTTCTGAAAAGATGATGGAAGGTGCTGTCTCAAGTGTTCATCTTAGCAATAGCCTGTCAAGCTTTTTGGAGAATGAGAAACTCTCATCTCTTCTAAGCACAGATGAAGATTCCACTGGTAGGTGTGTTTATAGCTCTTGGTAGCTGAGTCTAATTCTGACTCAATGTTATTGCATACTTGAAAGATTCTGTTTTACTTAAGTATTTAATATCAGATTATGCTTGATAAAAAAGTAGTATAACAGTATTAAAGAAAAATGTTCTTTGGAAAACTGAGTATTTTTAAATTTTAACAAGAGTAGGTGGCTATGGAATTTGTCAGAGAAGATCACAATTGGAATTTTAATCTAAAAAATTAAACAATAGTATTCAGTTACTGTGAATCAAAGATAGAAGTGGCAACGTCAGCATTGATTTATTAAAGTGGTAACTCTACCTACATTTTCAGTTCAGTTTAGTAGAGATAAAATTCTGTGTTGAAGAGCACACCCATGCAGTTAAAAGGACTTTTACTTGAGTTTGAGTTCAGCTCTCTTTAGATGCTGCATGTGTGCGGTGACATCAGAGTTTTAAGTCTAGTTTACCTGCAGACATGGAAGTGAGAGCATGAGTTCTGTATCCCTAAGAGTTCTGAACTTTTTGTGCCCTTCCAGTGGCTGCTGCAGAAGGACAAACATGCTTTTCTTCAGTAATGCAGCTGACTTTGCCCACAACATGAAGGATGACAGGGCACCAATGGGGAAGGCAGAGTGATCAATAGGTTACTTGCAGTAAAGTAGGGTTGCTGCATTTCTCCCATGGCATCTATGTATGTCATGACTGTCTTTTGAAGTTGTTTTGTTCTTTCTTGTTGCATAACTTCACTTGAGAGTTAAGCATAATAAGAATTAAGTTAATAGTTTGCTGAGTAGAGATGCTGTTGGGATTTTTTTACACTCAAGAGGATGAAGTTACTTTTGATTGCCCTCCGAAGAGTTGGTAGTTGTGAGCTGGAAATATTTGCCTATTCAGGGCTCCAGTACTGGTCTTTTTATTTTTATAATGCAATTCAGTATTCAGAGTAAATTATGGAATTGTTTTGATAGTATGTCAGGTGATATAAAATGTCTGTTAAAAGTGAAAAGGCTCTTTTTGTAGGTGATGATATTGATGATGAAGAATTTGATAACAAACTAGAAGCGTATTTTGAGCAGCTGATACAACCAGAAATAAGAAGAGACACCAACCTGCAAAACCTCTCGGAATGCTGTGCAGCACTGAAGCTTTCTGAAAATGTCATACTAAAAGTAGGTTTAAAGTTCAAAGCTCGGCATGCCCAATGGCTCTTAAACATGTTAAACTTTCATTGATTATATTTGTTGGTATTTCTAAACAGAGTTAGTTTTAATCATATTTTTGGTTTCATTTTCTTGTTTCTATAGGTATTAAGGCAACATGCTGGCATTTCTTTTTTATGATACAAGTTTATAAATAGTCGTTTTAATCACTTTTTTTTCCATCTTGCATAGCAATGTCCAAGGTATTATTAAGTGTATAGAAACACAGAGACTTGTCTTTCCAGGAGAGTCAATAATTCTCTTAAATAATTGGTAAATATGTGGGAGTTAAAGGTAGGGCAGCAAGAGGCTGGTTTGTGGTTTGCCTTTGAGCAACAGTTAGCTCCATTCCAAATGAGTTGCCGGGGATTAGGTGCCTTTCCATTTTCTTGGCTTTGCAACAGTGGATGTGATCCTGGCAGTCTCATGCTTGACCAGAGTGGAAAAGTGTGATTTAAACAGTTAAACTGCAGCTTCTGAAATTTCAGAAATTTCCCAACTGACATCAGAGTTTCCAGGCTGTTTGGGAAGTGATGTTAACCCTGTACAAGTAGTCTGGATAGGCTGCAGTTTGTTACATCAGTGCATGAAGGAAAGGATAAGTGATTTTAAGAGTGAGAACAACAGAGCTCTGCTCTCAGGGCTTCTCTGTGCAAGATGTCCCTGCCTTGTAGATAGACAGTAGGGTAGGTGCAAAAGGCTCTGAGTCTGGTTTGGAGCCCTCATCCAACAGTGGGTCAGCTAAAAGGGAAAGGGGAGTAACACAGAACCCATGTTAAAGGGAATGAAAAGATATAGTAGGACTAAGAGATCTTCCCATCTTCTTGCTGTGTATGTCCTTGCAGGCACATCTATGGATTGGCATAGCCAGGAGCTGTTCTTGGCGGCAGAGGCTAACTATAGGTGCTGGCTATGGCAGTGTCGTATAAGTAAACAAAGTATCATTAATCTCTTTTCTACTAGAGAATTTTTTAGCATTCTAAAAGGCCCTGTAGTGTTTTTTGGTTTTTTTTTTTAATATCTATTCTACCTAAATGTTTTATAATTTTTATCTAAAGGAGAACTTAAAGGATTCTGCTGGTTATGGGGCTGTGACTGAAATAGACTCTGGAAGTGCTAGTGATGAAGATTCACAAAATGAAGGGATAACTGGATGTCCTGTGCAAAGAGAAATGCTGCCCAGAGCAGTGCAGCAAATGGTATGAAATTGTCATTTAAATTCCTATTATTCATGTAGAGTAAAACTGTAGTAGAAGATGGCAGTGTGTTTGAAAACTTGTTAGATCTTTAGCTAACCACCCAACCTTCCTTTAAAAAAATCAATAACAACACTTTGGTTCTAGGCCTGTTTTTCAAACATAGTCAGCTTGGACTGTTTTTTATCTAGAACTTTTAATACATGCAGTTAATAACTGTGCTTCTGTCACTTTTCAAATGATTGTTTTCAAAGAATTCCATGACTGCTGGGGATGTGCTGGATTCCCGCACAGCTGCTGAGCTGCGATTAGATTCCCTGTACCTCCAGTGCATGGACGGCCATAAAGCTGATGTCTCAGATGTCCTTCCAAAGCAAGAAGTGGAGTCCTCTGTCTGTCAGGCTGCTTCTTCTGATGCAGAAGTGCTTCACACAGCAAGAGGATTTTTGGGACGTGACACCACTCCTGAGGTTGTTAGTGCAAATGCTCCTCAGGCAGATGCAACTCAGTGTAAAGCTGGTCTTCCTGATACTTACCTGTCTCCAGCTGGGGACAGCTGTGAGAACTTAAGTTTAACTACCACAGACAAAGGTAGGATGCTTTACATACAACCTAGCCTTACATTAAACCTGTCCATGCAATTGTGACCATATTCTGTTGCATGGAAAAAGAAATAATATTGTAAGCTAGGCATTTTTATTTAGTTGTAGGAGTTGGAAATGAAAACCAATGTAGTGTGAATTAATTCTGACTTGCTATTGTTTTCAGAAACACTGATTGTTGTATGTTGTACTTAACTGCTACTTATTTGCTGATGAAATTAGTTTAAGCTTGCAGTTGCAGCAACTTTTGCCATATCCCTTTTTTATTTCAATCCATAACGTAGCATTTGATGTATCTTTTAGGTGATCTACCACACAGCATTGTCTATCAAAATGAGGAGGGCAAGTGGGTGACTGATCTTGCATATTATACTGCATTTGATGAAGAACAAGATTTAAATATGTCTGAAGGTGATAAAAGAAATGAGGAGTTCATTACTGGCTGTATGTAATCATCTTTTTAGTTAACTCTTGTTGCCTGTAATAATGTTAAGTAAACTTTCTTCCTTTTTTGTTTTTTTCACTTCAACAAATCAGTATTTGGTGTTGCAAAGCCTCCAGGTTTTAGATACTACAAATTATTTGAAAGCAGATGCTGATAGTAGTCTGTAGTGATATTATATCATTATTTATGGTACATAGCTTCTTGCTGTGTTTCCTACTCTTCTCATGACGTGTGTTTTAAAACAAAACAAAAAGCACTCTAACATTTACCATTGGTACCTATTGTATGAGCTAAGGCAACTCCACTCACTTCCACAGTTTTTCCTTTGGACTTTAATGATTGCTTTCCTTTCTTGCAAGAAAAAGAGAAGAAGAGTAATTTTGTGTTGAGTGATGCTTATAAGAGAGAAAATAATTATCACTGAGGAATTACTACAAAATCAAATAGATGCAACTACAGTGTCAAAATTTGAGAGACTTGGCTAGCTGCTGATTTTTTGTGAAGTCCCTTAGGAATGTCTTGATGCTTAAAAATGGTACTGGTACTGAACGATGTTGGAGCTTTTTGAGGGACTTGGGGACTCTCATCTTCACTTGAATTCCAGGCTTTTTGAACCTCTGTTTGCTTAAAAAGTTGTTTATTATCCTTAAGCTATATCAGACTGATCTTCGTGAGAGTCTATATATTTGTCATACAGGCTTGGATAATACACATGCAACACCATAGGCAAATTGATTCCTTAGCACCAAAATGTTATCTGCTCATCTGTTTTGTAAGAGATTCAAGCAATGTGTGCAACAGCATTTCTCCTAATCTCTCCTAGTTTCTGAAGCTGACATGTAGGTGGGCTAATGTATTCTCAAGATGTCCATGTTGCACTCAAGGTTCTTCTTTCTTTCGAAGTGAATTATGTCTAATGCTGTTTATTTTGAATGAGTGATCAAACAGGATTGACTGATTGAAATAATGCTTTTCAACACTGTACTCTCATGGTTCAAGTAAATATCATATCGTTTGGGAGACATTTTTCCATCTACTATGTCAGTAACCTAGAACTCTTCCATGATTTTTCAGAATCAATATATTTCACTCTCTTTATCTTAGACTTGAGTTGCCAGGTGATCAGAGTATTTGACTGTTGTAAATTTTTCCAAGGCTACTTAGGTTTTCCCACCTGATAGATTTTTAAACACTTCTGCTTTCAAGGCAATGAGCTTACCTCTTTGTGTGGTGGATGATAACACACTGACAGATTCCATGTGTTTGGCATTCTTCTGGCTGCTAGTCTGCTTGTCTGTCTGCAGTGATATTTGACAGCTGAAGAAATTTTATTTGTAAGGACAGAAAGGACATGTGACATCTGATTCTTTGGAATATCATTTATGATGTGTCTTTCTGTCAGCAAACTGTGCACACAGTGTGCTCTTGTATGGAGTAGTGCAGGAGTGCTCACTTGACAGTGTTGGGTGCTTCAGAAAGTCTCTGGGGGCTGTATCTTCATTTAGAAGATAAAAAACTGCTGCTGACTGAGAGTTCAACTGGCTATAACAGCATGTCACTCATAGTGCCTTCAGGAGATGAACTTGGATTGCTCAATGAAGATGTATTCCAACTTTGTCAACTTTGTTTTTTCCTCAGAGTATGTGTTGTGACTTCCCATGAGTAATTTTATGGGCAACAGCTGTATTCACCTTACAAGTTTGCATCAATTCTCAGCTTTTGCCCTCTATGCCTAGGGATGCTCTGTGTACAAGGACATGCATTTTTGAAGTTTTGATGAGCTTAATGATGCATTGACGTTGCAGTCAGGTGGTAGAGTAGTATCTCTTGATCAGTTTTTCACAACATTTTGGTGAAGAGATTCTTAAGTGTTAATTGTTCTGTAGATGGTAATTGTGAAAATAGTACAGGCATTTGAATTCAAAAGTAAGATTGAGCTATTTGGCCTATTAATTTGCATGGGTTTTTCATTAATAGGTACAAGCCAGTATCTTTCTTTTGCTCCAATTCAAAGGTACCACCTTGATGGAAAAAATTTTCAGCCCCAAATATAATAAAGTTTTGATGTGAGCTAGCCATATGATGTTTGGTTCTAGCTAGTATGGGTATCATAACCTATGAAAAGATATAGTTTAGCTTGGGGTAAGGCTGTTAGTGGTGAATAAAGAAAGTTTCTAAGTTAATTAGCTAAGTGCTGATTTTGCTTTGACTTCTAGAGATCCAGCAAGTACTCCTTTAAAACTAATTTCATGTGACTTTTCTCACCAAACTGGGAGTGAATAACTCCTAGTGTGTCCCAGACTGTCTCAGGTCTAGAATTTTATGCGCAATAACTTTCCATCAAATTGAGTTTAATGATGACAAATAGTAATGACAGTACTTTGTAACTTTTGCCTTATTTTATTAAGTGTTCTCTTTGGTTTTAAGCTGAAGCAGCAGCTATGATTGCACAAGACCAGGAAGAATTTGAGAAAGCACACAGGCTTATGCAGGTAACTAATGACCTCGATGTAAACAAAATAGTTTTCTAATTTATTTACAAGTTGCAACTTCTGAAATCTCTTTGTCTGCAGGCAGGAAAGGTAGGCAGTCTAAATGCATCTGAATTGGCAAATACTTCATGGAGATCTGCTAATAGCTTCATTCTGCCAAGAACATCTGATCTTCATAAAGATGCCAGCTATTTACGTTTGTCTTTGGGGGAGTTCTTTGGTCAGAGGTCTGAAGCTCTTGGATGTCTTGGTGGAGGCAGTGATGTGAAACGGGTATGTATCTAAATGTTAGGATTGAGAAACAAGGAAAAGACAAGAAAACCACCAGCTAGCACTGGCTTTGTTATTTTGTAAACAGTTCTTTATCAGATCTAATTTTCTAAGTTGATTTAGGAAGGAAATTCTGTGTGTTACAGATGTGGGTTGACTGATTTCCTACTGGAATTTCTGATGTGAAGTGCTGCCTGGTGTTATTGTTGAATGTTGATCTTTGCCTTTTGGTCAGGAACACTAATTATGTGTAGAATTGGAGGGAGGAAAGTACACCATATACAGGAGGCATGTTGGAGGTCCCAGCAAATTACCCACACAGTTGAGTGAAATGCTGGTCAGACAAGGGTATTTAAACAGTGAGGGCATCTCTGAGTGTCTGTTGATCGTTGATGTGTTATCTGGGCAGTGCCCAACTTCAGTAACAGGATCTCACCTGTGTTTCATGCAAAAAGAAAAAAAAAGGTGGGGAAGTGCGTACAACGGGAAGTAGTCACACATGCTTGTGTAATTCACTTGTGCCATGAGGAATATTTGGAGTTGGCAGAGTTAAGAGTCTGTCCTAAGCATTCCAAGGCTTAGTGGCAGACCATGCCTTCAGGCAGAGATGATGTGATGTACTTGATTTCTTTATTTTGGGTACTAGTATAAGTAAATTGTGGCCTGGTTTCAGTTGGAATAGAGTTAAGTTTTTTTTTGTAGCAGTGCTGTGTTTTGGATTTAGTATGAGAATAATGTTGATAGCACACTGATGTTTTGGTTGTTGCTAAGTAGTGCTTACTCTAAATCAAGGATTTGGGAGTGTCTCATTCTCTGCCAGTGCAGCAGGTGCACAAGAAGCTCAGAGGGAGCTCGGCCAGGACGGCTGACCCAAACTGACCAAAGGGATATTCTGTATCATAGAACATCCTACTCAGTCTGTAAACTGGAGGGAGTTGGCTGGCAGCCGTGGATCAGTGTTCAGGGACAGGCTGGGTATTGGTCTGTGGCCAGTGAGCAATTGTGTTGTGCACCACTTGTTTCTCTTGGGTGTTATTCCCCTCTCCTTCCTTTTCATTACCAATATTACAGTTACAATTTATTCTTGTGTCAGTTATTAAACTGTTCTTATCTCAACCCATGAGGTTTGCCTGTTCTTTCCAATTCTTTCTGTTGGGAGGAAGTGTGGAGTGAGCAAACAGCTGTGTGGTACTTAGTCCCTAGCTGGGGTTCAGCCATGCCAGTTGTTAATTTGATGTATGTATGGCAAGTGCAGTGTATGTGTTCACATTGGGCACTTGCAATGCTGTGTTATTTCTTAGTGGCATGAGAGGTATACCAAGCAAGCACTGTGGGCCAAAACTGCTTTGCAAGTGTATTGAACCTGTTTGTTCATTATTAGATTTACTCATGCTGTATTCTGGGATATTTTTATAGCCATCTTTTGGTTACTATATTACATCCCCGAAGAAGAGGCAGCCTGTTCCTTTGCTGATGAGATCTGATTCATCAGGGGGTGACATCGGCCGAGAGATTTCACAGTTGTCTGAGGTGTTTTCAGGTACTTATGGAACAGCTCTTTTTTTCTGTGGGGCATTAAGGGAACATATGTATCCAAGAATGCAGGTTTTTAGACAATTTCCTTACTGTAAATTAATTCCTTTTTTTTTTTTTGATGTTGTTGTTAGATGACTTAGAAGCACAAAGAAAAAAACATGCAAATTTTACCAGCTCTGAAGGTTCAGGGCATAGGGTGGATACTGCTGCTGGAATACATGAAAATATTAATACAGAAGCTGCTACCAAAAGTAAAGCAAAGGTATTTCTCTTGGATTTTTCTTTAAAGTGCAACTATGAACTGAAACAAAATTCAAATTATTCCAATTATTATTGATTCTTTGAATACAGCTACATTTTGACTTTCACATCACCTCACTGCTTTTTATATTGATCATTTGAATCCTAGTAGGTGCCCCTATTTCTTAGGATAGTTTCATTAGAATGGCATGATCCTTTAGTAGTAGTAAGTCAGGTGATACTATCACCATCTCGTTTTCTTTTTCCTTCCCACTTCACTTTGGGAATTGCTCAGTCTGTCAGCCCAGTTTTTCAGAGACTCATAGGCTGTTGATCTGTGATCAAATTTCTGAATTTCAGCTGTGTCTTCCCCTTCTATTTTTTTAATGAAACAGCTTACCTTTAGCATTGGAATAAAATCTTTTAGTTGATAGAATTTAAGAATATAAGCATGGTGCAAGTCTGAAAAAAGTGTCTTTTTAGTTTTGTAGTCCTTGATACCTACCTTCCCTGCCTGTGTCACCTCCCTAAGCCTGCTGTCAGCGCTCCTGCTAATGCTGGCCAGGATGCTGTTGAGCTTCTTTGCTTGGCTTGTGGTCAACTTTCTGTCTGCCAAGACCCTCAAGTCCTTTTCTGCCAAGCTGCTTTCCAGCTGGTTGGCCCAGGGCCTGTACAGGGGCCTGGGGTTATTCCTCCTTATGTGGTGGTCTTGGCATTTCCCTTTGAACTTCTCAGCCAATCTTTCCATCCTGTTGAGCTCCCTCTGAGTGACAGCTGACTCTCCTGGAGTATGAGCCACACCTCCCAATTTTGTGTGGTGATGGAACCTGGTGAAGGTGCCCAATCATCCACATCATTATTGAAGTTGTTGAACAGTACTGACCCCTGTCTTGATCCCCAGGATACTCTACCAGAGGGGGACTGGCCTCCTGATGGACTTGGTGGTGCTGATCTGCCCTTTGAGCCTGGCAGTTAAGCTTGTTTTCAGTCCAGTCATGGTGTACGTGTCTGCTCCATGCACTGTCTGTCTTTTGATGAGGGGGTTGTCAAATCATGCATGTGTATCTACAGGAGGACAGGTGTTTTCAATTCTTCCTGAGTCTGTGTCTGTATGAGAGAGACAGAAAGAAACTGGGCTCTAGACGTGTCTACCTACTCTGTGCCCTTTGCTAAGAATAGCCATTGTGAAAACTAAAGAAGAAATCAGACTTGAGTAATAGAAAAAGCTGTAGGAATAGCTGTGTCTTCTCTCTGTAGAGGCAGATGATTTCAAGTTAAATTAGAAGTTACTGTATATTTGGTCTTGGTAGCTAACTTCTCTGCTTTTTGTCCCTGATAGGATTTTCCTCCCAGTTCTTTCAACTGAACTAAATAAAGCATTTTAGGATTTTATAAGTTTCGCAGGAACTAAGGCTTCCTAGTAGGCAATACTTATTTAATCTAGAAAAGCCTTTGTGAAGTAAACTTAAAAATCAGGAGAATGAGAATGTCTATTGCAATGTTCCTTCTAGACAGGTGTTTAAAAATGCATCAATGAAGAGTGTTAATATATTGCCATATCCTGAAATGAAAACACGAAACAAAACACCGAACAAAAATTTTCTTACTGTGGTACTTAACTCATTTTGTTTTGTTGTAGGATGGAATTCATAAAGGCAAGTTTGAGGATAGCTTGTCTAATCATTCTGACTCTGTCTTGAGTATCAGCACAATTGCAAATGCTATTGCTAATGCTTCCTCCAGTGCTGAACCTTCCCAGCTAGCTGCTATGATGATGGCACTCTCCAATAAAAGTAAAAGAACACGTGTTCTTCCTGGAGCTGTTAAAGAAGCTGAACTCTCTGCTAATGAGGCATTATCCAGCAATGAGGAAAATAGTGAATTTGATATGGAAAAATACCTCAAAAAAACAGACGAGAACAGATGTGAAAGTGAATACGAGAGTGTCATGAAACATGAAGCATCTCTCCGGAACCTTACATCTGATACCTTTTTAGTTGGTAAAGATAAACATAAGGATGCTTTTGCAGAGGACTGGATCAATAATCACAGCAAACAGCAAGGAATAGAGAAGCGATTGCTTGATTATCTTAATGAAGAAAGTGACAGTCAGAATTTTTCTAGTCTGTCTGGTATTCCCAGCCGCAGAGATGTAATTGCAGATAATGTTCATTGTTCAGAAAAGTTGTCAGATTTGGTAAATCGTAAACATTTACAGTCAATGGATGCTGATATTAGATCAGAGACACTTAATGAAAATGAAGCCCACACATGTGGAATTCTCTCAGCAGCAAAAATGGAAGTGACACAGCGAAATCTGCTTGCTTACCAGAACAGCAATCTCACTAATGCATGTAGTATAGGGGAAGATAAAGAAACAGTTGATCAAGCAGGAAATGCTGTTCCTGAACCGTGTAATGATTTGGTGGAGAGAAGTGCAGGAAATACTGTGTCCTTCAGCAACTTAAAACCTGCCAAGCAATTTAGTAAATATGTCTCAGTAAGTCCTACAGCAGCCAAGCCTGTGCAGAAATTGAACAATGATAACAGGAAGCAAAATACAGAGAAGAGGAACAAGGATGCCAGTACTCCACGTAGGGGGAATGCAAAACATGTAACTTTTGAGAAGCTGTCCCCAACTTTCCAGAGTAGTACTGGTAAGTAGACTTATATAGATGCAATTATTTGTTGAAAAAGCTTTTTTTTTTTTTTTGTCAGTTAACTTGTTTCCTGTCCATAAATAAATATGGTGCTTAAATTTTGTTTATTTGCCAGAGCATAAACCCGTTCTACCTGAATGTGACTTAAATCTGGAGGGTGAGCAGTGTAGCTTCAGACCTTCAACTTCACCTCTGATTCACTCTTCTCCTAGTGAGACTTCTGGAACAGCGTTTTCAGGGTAAATTTCTTGGTGCAGCTTACAAGAATTAGTGCTTCATGAGGATTGTTGAGGGATTATGTGTTTGTTTGAATGTTGACTATGATCTTTATTGGGCTAAGACTTCATTATACAATAAGCTGGACATTGTATAGACCAACGTAGTTGTGTTTTTTAAGCTTAGAAGTATTTTGCTCCATCTGGTTCTCTGATTTGTATCATTGCTTATTGTGGGAGAGGGTGGGTAGAAATATTTGTGTGGCTTTTGACTATTTTGTATTTTGATACATAATTGTGTCCAAGGTTTAAGGTTTCCTTAGCAACTCAAAGAACAATATTTCTTAAATGAGCTCCCATTACAGTAAGTGTCATAAGATTTCAACTAAATTAATTCTGTAATCTTAAACACTAACATGGCCAGTAGCTAATGATTGTGTGCAGTCTCATAAGATGAGGCAACTGATTTCTCTGACTTAACTTTTAACTTCATTGTTTGGTATTTAACTACTGTTGTGTTTGTATGTGTTATTAGAATTACAGGCTGTCTGGAATTTCTCAGAAATTAATATGTGCAGGAGAATATGTATTTTTGCAGGCATTATTATATAGCTCTTAAGATTTCCAGTTTAAAATTGACAGTGACCTTAATTGTTGTCATGTTAGCTTTTCTTGTTGAGCAAAGTGCTGAAAGACCCTGTGTTTTCAGGTATTTGAAATGAAGAGAATTCCACCAGTGAATAGGAAATCTAATGTGTGATGCCTGGGAGATTAAATGGTTTCTTTTGACTTTTTAATCTAGTTAGATACAAGTATATTGATTCACCTCTTTTAATAAGTTGTGTTGCTTCTGTGGCCTTAGCATCTGAGTTCAGTTTTGGAATTCTGATGCTTTACCTATATGGATTTATATAGAATGAAAATGTGTTTTATGTACATCAAAGCCAGATCTTGTAAAGCTTAATTGAGAGCTGATTTCTCATTTCTACTGACTGCATTTAACAGAACAGCTAATTAAGTTGACTTTTAGAATAGTATAGGTAATGGGTAACATTGATTTTCTTGATGGCAGCATTAAAAATATACATTTTAATATTGGCATATTTTGAATCTCTTTTTCAGATCTGAAGTGGACTTTAATTACCCATCACATTGTCAGGAATCTCCTTGCAAAGAGAATGTGGTACCTCAGTCTGTTTACTCGAGTCCAAGCATGAGCAGGTTAACCTATGTCTCTGCATCCGGCAGTGCCCGTAAGAACTCAGCAGTGATGCGTAGTCCAGAGACATCCTGGGTAAGGGAAAAAACCAGCACCTCACCCTTACCCCTGAACCAAAATTTATAGGTCAAAGTAATTCTAAATTAGAAAAGCCTTAAGGATTTTCAAACAGTTTAGGATATGCTGTGCATAGGGAGAAGGTGTTCTTCTTTCCAGCTTCTGAGTTATATGGAAATTTGAGTTTTGGTATCAGCTGTCCTAAATGCTCGCACTCTAATAAATACAAACATAGTAAAACAATCCAAGAACTAGGAACTTCTGAAAAAAGTTTGAGTTTATGTATTTTTTCCTTTAATTTTTTCGATAGTTTCTCATTAAGTCATTCTGTGCTTGGAATGTGCTGCAGTATTCCAGTAGTATGTTGCAGGATCTATATTGCTTTCATCATACCTGAGGCTCCTTTGCTGTTCAGCACCAGCTGTTGGGAGAGTAATTTTCCTGGTTTGTTTTTTTTCTGGAGAAATATTTATAAATACATAATGTAGCTTGTACTACTTTTTTCAGAACTGAAACTATAATTTTCTACCTCTGACAGTAATTCTGACTTTTTACTGGTTTAGAAAAGAATGTGCACTGAGGGTAAAATTTGTGTTCAGACTTGCAGTCTTACACTGATTAAAATAATTGGCAATCTTTTATCTGAATTTGTGCATTCCTTGGAATCTGGAATCTGTCTCCCCCTTTCCAAAGTGTGTGCAATTGTAGATGGAATTTTAAAAAACAGACATATTAAACCTGAAGAACCTTTCTAACTTACATGCATGTCTGTGTAAATATGACTGCTCATTCCAGCTATACCATACCTGTCAAAATGGCAGGTCTCTGGGCTTCAGTGATTTCTTGTGAGCACACGAAGAAAATGTCTGTATCAGTGCATTTTCATGCATCTCAAATCCTTTTCAGGTAGTGACTTTGTTCAAGGGCGTTCAGTTTGTATTTTTTTTTAACCTGGCTAGTATGTCTGGTGTGTTGTCAATGCTGTTTTGAACACAAATCTAAAAATACAGCACCACAGAGACCACTGTGGAGAAAATCAACTCCATCTCAGCCAGACCCAGTAGAATGTGTCTTAAGGATAGCAGGCAGGTTGAAGCTGCATGTTTTCTTTTTCAAGGTGAAGAGTCACAGTTAAAAAAGTAAAACTTCAGACAAGACAAACTTGATTATTTATATCGAATGGCAGTCCCAATAATGATCGGACAGGAAAGTTTCCTGAACAGGCAGTACCAGAATTAGGTGTGTCTTATGTATCCTATTGCTTTTCTTAAATATATAATACTGCATGTTATATTTGTTTACTAGGATGAAGATGCTGGTGAACTGAGCACAACAATAATTCAGGCCAGCCCAGTTCCTCTGCAGGAAGATAGAAAAGAAAATCTAGAAGACCGCTTACGTCAAAGAAGTAGAAAAAAAGCAATACTTAGTATTGACCAGGAACAAGAAGAAAATGAACTTGCTGGTCTTCAGAGAAAACCTCATAATATACTGGACCAAGAACTAGCCAAAGAAGGTTTTCTGAGGATTAATCAGCTTCCATTTATTCCTTCAAATGTACCACCAAATCATGAAGAGCTAGACCATGTTAAATCAGCTTTACCAAGTAAACTCTGCACCTTTCCACCACTTTCTGTCAATGTTGATGCGCAAGAACTGTGTCAGGATCAAACAAACAAAGCACAGAGACAAGGACTGCCATCTCAGAATGTATTACCTGTTTATTCTGGATTAAACACCTGTTTGCCATGCAAAAACTCATCTGGTGAACAGCATGTTCATATATCAACTGTTAAATCCCATGTCACTACCTCTGAGAGTCAAGCAATTTCTTCTTCTGTCCCCACTTTGCTTACAGGGCATTGTCTTGCAACAACTCCATTTGCACAGCAGCATCTGGGAACTAAACAACCTGCAGGAAATGCAGTTCTGTCTCAGTTTCATGGCTGCAGCGCTGCAGGTTTTGGCCTTCCAGCAGGGCTTCCTTGTTCTGGTATCCCAGGAGGACATGTTGAGAATCCACTTATGTTGGGAATTCCTTTAGGTGCAAATATTGGTCCTGGCTTTTTGGGTGCAGCTTCACTTTATAATCCACACGGTACTTCATGGAATAATAATATCTTAAATATAAAACCATGTACTGGACAACCTCTTGGAGCTGGGGGAAGGGAGTGGGAGTTGTCGAAGTCACCTGGTATTGGTGAGTGTGATTTTTACAGTGTGTTTGAAATACAGGTGTGGACAGGAATCATGATAGAGATGTTGCTTAAGTTATAGTTAATAAAATTAGGATGGTACTAATTGTAACTGCAATTATTGTTTATGCAAACCCTATTACTAGTTTTCCTTGTTTAATGTTATTCTCTGAATGTAGTGTCTATTCTTATAGCTTCCCTAATGGTCTTAAAAGCATTTCTCAGAATTTCAGCATTCTTTTAAGTAGTTTTGTGTTTGTGTAAAGGATCTAGAACTACCTTTCATAGGAGGAAGAGAAATCCTAGCTGCAGTTTTAGGCAAGACAAGTCATGCTCTTGAAATTCCATTGTATTTTATCTGGAAAGTAGAGGACAGTTCTATTTCCAGCCTAATTTGGTATTAGCAGTCAGTGAAGGCCAAAACTCATAAGAAGTTTGAACCCCTTAGAGGGTTGAAACTGTTTGCTGGTTATGAAGGAAAAGACAACCTGCCAAGTGTCCTCTGTCCTTTCTGCTCTTACTTTGTATCCAGACTTAGCTCTAAATCTAAGCAACCCAAATTACTGTTTAATTTAAAAACTTATTTTAACCTACAATCTTGCTGTACTTCTTTTTTCTGGCTAATTCTTTCAGCCTAAATGACAAGCTAGTGGGTTTGAAGATTTGAATCTGTGACAATTTAGATCGTGTTTATTGATTGTTCCAAATCATTGATCTTAGTGCATTTTAAAATAGTGAAATACTCCTTACCAATTTTCATACTAACAAGATTTTATAATAGTAATGTTCAAATTTTCTGAGTTGGGCTAGTGCTGATTAAATTGTGACCACTGAGTGTTTTATATCAGGTTTATATATAAATATACTTTTGTGGGTCTGTATGGAATGTACTATTTCCATAAGTATTTGTTTGTGTGACAGTAGAACTTTAAGATGCAAATTAGAAATTATCAAAATGTCAAATTTCATGCTTATGGAAAACATTCTTATGAGAACTGTAGGAGTCGAACATTTCCTTGCCATAATGAAGCATTTGTCAGATGAGTTCACAAACTTGGTGGCAGCCTGAGTGCTGATTTGCTTCTGAATACTTGTAACTAACAGGAGCATATTTTCTTCCAAAGGGCATATAAAAGTGCCAGAAGAACTGAAGTTCCCTAATGCCTGTTGTGTGGGAATTGCATCTCAGACGGTTCTTAGTGTTTATAATCCAACTGACCGGTGGTTGCAGGTCAACATTGGAATACTCAGTGTTTCGGTTAATGGGGAAAGGGTAAGAGATTTTTTCTTTTTCATTGAACTGATTAATACTGTAATCTTACCAGATATCATATGTAAAATCAAGGCCTTCTTTACAGATCTGTGATTTTTCCCTGTTTTATCGTTAATATGCATAAAAGCAATGCTACTTTCTTTAGCCAGGCCACCTGACTTCCTCCAACAAGCAGACTTTGTGAGGTAAATGCCACATGAGGTGACTGATCTGTAGAATTATATTGTGTGCATGAAGTGTGGAAGGTTTGAGTTTATGGGTTATTCATGCCCACCTTTGTGTTTGCAAGAAAAGTCAACCCTAGGCCAGAAAACATCCATACTGAGGACTGTTACTGCAAAAACATTTTTTGGCAATTTGCTCCTATTTTTCTTGAAATTAGAAGGTACTGAGTGATGGAAACTGAGAAATATTTGGAGCATGCTTCAAGCTAGACAGGTTGTTCTGTGGGTAGCTTGTAGGCCATACATTAGCTGTCTTGCACTTCAATTTTGCTAAATTCTGTATAATTCTGTTGTCGTACTAATAGTTCCTGAAGTAAAGTACTTTGAGAACTTGAGAATGAGTTAGATTCAAGGTCCATCAGAAGGATTTAATTTCTTTTATTGATGAATACACTAAATAAAGAAGAATATAACAACAGAACAGGCATAGGATACTCTGAGCTTCTGGCAGTTTGATACCCAGTAACTTTAGTTAGATGTTATTTTTGTTCTTACTAGTTTTTGGTATAGTGCTCTTTATCTAGCTCATCTGTTGGAACAATGCAGTGTTGTCCGCAGTCCAGTTCAGGTGTAGATTGTATCAAGTATTGCTTTTTTCTTCTTTAAGATATGGTTCATGCTGTTTTTATTTGGTCCATATTACTGAGGAATAGCAGACAATTATTTGCATTAAATATTGCATCTTATAAGTCTTAGCAATACTGATCACATCCCTCAGGTATATTTTTCCAGCATATGTAGCATGTGTCTTGCCAGGAGTATGATTTCTGGTTTTGATCTTGTTTGAGCTTTTATGCAGTTCCTGTAACCAGCGATTCTGTTGGATCAAGAGGTGATTTTTTTAAATGAAATTGCTTTACAGTTGTTTCCATGAATAAATATATGCAATTGTTTGTGCTGTGTGATTAAAACCGATGTTTTTTCCGTCAACTCTGAGATACGCTGCTGTTCTTGCTCAAAAATTAGGGTTTTACTTAATTTTCCCAGTGTCAATCTTTGACTAGATGGTAGAAAAAAACCTCAGTGGTTTTCAGGTTGGCTTGTCTGTTTAAATTAAAAGAAAAGGCCTGCAGTTGAGCAAGATGCAAATTGGCCATGGATATGAAGATGCATTAATTAAATGGAGGAAAAATATATACAAAATGTCTGTGTTAAGCAGCCAGATGAATGTGGTATTTGGAAAGGAAATGTCTTCAGGTAAAAGGCCTGTTTGAAAATGACAGGTATTTTATTTTTCAGATGGATCCTGTGAAATATCAATGTCTGGTTTTCAAGAACAAAACCATTGTAGGGCCCTACTCTGCCAACGACCTGAAAATACTTTTCTTACCTTCCCGCTCGGGGATCTTCCAGTGTATCCTCAATGTTTCATCTTGGCCAGTTTCTGCAGATGCCGAGACAATCATTCAGTCAGAAGCTTTGGCAAGCAGGGTAGTTCTGACAGCAGTCGCTGAAAATCCTAATTTAGAAGTAAGTTGCTGTTTATTGTGGGTCTTTCATTGTTGCAATTTTATGAATAATTTAATGACACTGGAAAATAATAGGGTTGCAAGGTTGCTCCTCAAAGAAACCTGGAATTTCGTATGTTTTGAGTGGGAATAGAGAAAATTTTTGAGAAGCATATTGTAATCTGGGAAGTTCCAGTTGTGCAAAAGCAGCTAGCTAGAAATGAAGCATTCTGTGTGGAAAGAATAAATTAAAAATTTCTTTTTCGTTGTTAAAAGACTGGGCATTACTTTTTCATTGTTAAGACCTTAAAGATCTGATGCTTACTAGGTATCTGCTCTGTTGGATTGGGAATTTAATGTAACAAAAAGCATTTATTTCCAATTGTAAGGATTTCTTTATTTTTTACATCAAGTAGGCTTTGTCTTGGTTTCTCACTATCTTTAGCTTGTTTATGATTGTAGAGAATATTTTCTTATTTTGGACTAATTAAAAATTAAAAGTAAGTGCTTGTGTAAAGTGCTTTTGTCTTGTGTCTTATCATGAAGGACAACCATGTGGGAGAGAGTGTGACATAAATAATTAAATCTGGCTTCATATAGTTCTAGATTTAAGAGTATGGACAGCCATAAAAAGGCTTGATGATACTTCTGGAGGTGCCTGAACAAATTACATGGTAGTCTGTGACATGTTTGATAAAAGTAAAGTTTTCAGTCATCAGCCGCAGTGGACATTTTCTTTTCATTTATGGTGGTCTTTTAACTTGCTCTGGGCTAATTATCTGTTTTGAAGTAATGAATGCACACAAATTGATATAATTTTTAATGCTTCTTCCATAAATTTTTATTTATTTTCAATGCATTTTTTATTTTTTCACATGTAGTCCATTCTCCATGTTATTCATAGTATATTTGAACTTGTGTCATGTTCAAATAAAATGTAAATCTTGTGCTCAATCTCTGCATGTTGTTACATTCCTGAGA
Organism: Geospiza fortis; assembly: GCF_000277835.1. Lineage (NCBI taxonomy): Eukaryota > Metazoa > Chordata > Aves > Passeriformes > Thraupidae > Geospiza > Geospiza fortis. Next base: position 3,493,950 of record NW_005054350.1, on the reverse strand, counting down.
TTGGAAAAAGTACCAAATAAAAGCTGTCTTTTGCTGCAGATCATGACACTTAAGTGTTTTTAAGCTAGCAAAAAATAACTGTCCCTTATTTTCTTAACTTTCAACTTGCTGAAATGTGTTTTTAACTATCTAAAACTGACATTTCTTACTTGCTAACAATAATCGTGGTTTAAACTTACTTTTAATTTGAATTATCCAAAAATAACTTGATTGTGTGCTGGATTTTGGTGGATAAACGTTGCACTAAGTTTGGCTTAATTGACTGAGGTAGAATGCATGGGAGATAGCCAATTGGCTGTAGCCCCTTCTAATATCAAAGAAAACATGATTCTTAGACTGTAATAGTTTGTATTGTATGTGGATATAGGGTTAAGAGGGTGGAATAGATGAGTAACATCCTAGTACTTTTGTAGGGTAGTGTGTTTTGAAGGTTTTCCTTTCTTCTAAGTTCTGCTTTGTTTTAAAACCAGGTGGAATCAGGAAAAGGAGATTGCCTGGATTTTGGTGACTTACCTTTTGGCAATTTGAAGGCTCTTCCCCTAAAACTTATCAACAAAACCCATGCTTTTATGCCAATTAGACTTATTATTAATGCAGTAAGTACAGTAAACTTCTTTATGTGAGAGTTAACATCTTGTGATACTGAATTTTAATACCCAAACACTTTGTTACATATCATTAAGAAATATGTCTTGGACACTTGATGTAAGACTTCCCAAGAAGTCTTTTGTTAGTCAGGAAATAAATAGTTTTTGCAGGGTGGTAATTTGATCCTGCTGTAATGGTACCAACAAAAATGCTTCTGGGATAAGTGTGTGGGGTTTTGTTTCATGTTTCAAAGCTACAGCCTAAATTTGATTGGTTTTTTTTGTCTAAGCTACTTGGATCATTCAAAACTTGTCTTGCATTTCTCAGCTTTGTCAGCATTGCTGTTACTGACAATAAGAGATTTAATACTTGTAATACTTTTCTTTTTTTGACAGAATGCAGTAGCCTGGAGGTGCTTCACCTTTTCTAAGGAACCTGTTAATACTTCTAACGAACAAATGGATGCAGTTTCTCAGACAGCAGCTCCATCAGTTGTAAACCACGTGATACATGCAAGCTGTGATGGGCAAGTGAGTAGTTTGTAGTTGGTCAGTTCTTTTTACTTGCTGTCTGAAATGACAGTGCTGAATATTTGAGTTCAGAGTAATGATTTTTGGGCAGCACACCTTTTGCATGTACAAGTTTTGTGGATGTTTTGTTTTCTCCTCTCAATAATTTTCTCCCTTCCATAAGGTGAGTCAACCAATTTCTTTTTCAGGATCCTGAAGCTTTAACAGTTTGGGTTCTGTTCCATGCACCTAAGAAACAAATTTCTTCTTCAGGTAAAGTAACTTGATTTTTATTTCAGCTGAAACAGATTTGACTTTTAATGTATACGTTTGTTAGAATTGCAGGAACAGGCTGCAAACTATGTTTGGTTTGTGGGTGCTAATATTTCAGGTATCATATTAATTTTTAGTAACTGTAGGAGGCAGAATGTCTCTATGTCTTAATCCTTTATATATTACCAGGGACATTTTTACTTAAGTATGAAGCTGTACAAAGTTTGTGCTGCAAGATGCCTGGAATTTGCGTTGACTCTTTTTACTGAGGGAATTAAGCCATCACTGAAAAAAACATTGCATTAATTGAAAAATTAATAATAAGTTTGCAGAAATCTCTGGATTGTTCTGACTTGCTGAATAGAAAATAGTATATATATCAACTAGTTTGGCTGGTGTGGTAGGATGGGTTTTTTTGTTTGCATTAGTGACAATTTCAGTCACATATGACAAAAAGGTAAAACTCTTAAATAAGGTTCTGTGAGACTTTATTTAAAAGAGGGGGAAAAAAGTGGTGCAGGAGTAATGGGAGAGCTGTTTTTCTCACCCCATGGATATGTTAAGATGGAAGAGTAGCTGAAGCGAGACATGCATCCATAGGAATGGCCTTTGCTGTTGACACACTTGCTTTTGCTACTCATGAAATTGTTCCTAGATTCCTTGGGTCCAGCAGAGGAGTTCCTGGCAAGAGTGGATGTGGAAGTGGATAGTCCAGGACCTAGCACTGTGATTAAAAGTATTTTTCTCAGAGCAAGAGCTGGAACAGCAAGGATATGTATTCCAAAGGACTTAAAGGTTTGTGTATATTTACAAACTGTATTTCAAGAACAGTTTGCCTCTCCTCGCCTCCTACTTTTGTAATGTTTGGTTTTGTTATGTATGTATATATACAAACATAGACTTACTTTATTTTTGCAGAAAATACATCTGTCTGCTAGTGTGGGTTCAACAGTCAAGCAGCAGCTGTCATTGGTAAATTCTGGAAACATTAGTGTACATTTGAAAGTTCAGGTAGGTTGGCTTTTCCCTCTTGAAATCATGATTTTTGTGCTGTTCATATTGTACTGAACTAGAGGTGAGCCTTGGGATTTTAGCTCAGCTCTGTGGTTTGATAAAAGCTTTACAAGTTTACGTCTAGGCAATGAAAAATGGCAAAGAGATTTGCTTACTTTTTTAGAAAAAGCTTATGGGTGTTCTTTTGCTCAACTTCAGTTTTACTTGTTATAACAAACATACCTTCATGATTTTTACTAAATTTTAACTAAAATATTTGTTATACGTAAAAGTAGTGAAGCCTGTGCTGCGCAGCAGGTGTTGGTTAGCTGGTAAAGCCTGCTTAAGGCAAAGATGAATATTAGCATTGGGAAATATCTGTATTTTCTACAAAACTGCATTAGTTTTTAGTGTACATGTTGCCAGCTCGAAGTGAGTACTTTTCAGATATGCAATGTCTTTACTTGGCCTTTTTGAGAATCCATGGAAAGTATGGTTCCAAACTGAAAGATAACTAACCACATTTGAAACTTGCATTTCAAATTCAACAGAAGGAGCAGTTGGTTCCATTTTCTAAAAAGAGATTTGTTAGCCCATCATTTCTAAGATCAGAGGCCATGGAAACAGGATCTGCCACATTAAGTGATGATAGTGGGTGCTAATTGATAAAGTGTTGACAGCTCCAGGTGTATTCAAATTGTCTGAATTGCATGTAAAACAGGTGCACAACCAAATTGTATTACATTTTGTAGAAGTATTTAATCCCTTAAAATAGATAACTAACCCTCCCTTTTGCCCTTGCCTGCTTTCAGACATCAGATCAGGACAGCAGCTTTGCTGTTAAACCTGAAGACCTTTTCCTCTTTCCTGGAGAAGAACAAGTAGTGACTGTCCAGTTTTTTCCAAAAAGCACAACAACTACAGAAAGGTAAGATAACTGATTCTGTGCTGCTTTTGTTAACCATGTGATACATGAACTACTCTTGACCTTAAGGTAGTGAACATATTGAAAGCTTGACCCATATGAGAGTCTTTGTCTTCAGTTGTTCTCATGAGAGTTCTCATCCATTACAAATGGATTTATGTTAAGGTTTACCTTTTCTATAGAATATCTCCCTCTTCAGGTGTGTATAGCAGAATGAATAGATAATATTTCCCATCAAGAAATATTCTAAGACTTGTTTGGTGTAAAAATAAATGGAGTGAATCTGTGAGTCCTTTTTTACGGTAGTTATTTCTAAAGTACAGCAAAGCTTCAGAATACTTACCTTCAGCAGCCTCTTCAGTTGCTTCCCTCTTTCTCTCTCTGCTGAGGCAAGGGAAATGGTATTTCTGTTTTACATGTGAAAAATGTCAAGAACAGATCAGGAATCTAAGTATTCATTTGTCTGCTGTAATCAGATAAAAGTTTGTTCTGTACAACACTAATGTACAAGTTCCTTTTGCAGATGGATGAAGTATAGTTTTGCTCATTAGCTCCTGTTGAACTTCATTCTGCAAAATAAACTTGATTGGTTCAAGTGACAATTAAGATGTCATGTGAGAGTTTTTGGCAATGACTCATTTCTCCAGAGCAGCTTTCCCTCTCTTGCTACATGATTTCAAGTTTCTGCAAGAATCGACAAAGGAGTATCTTCAGTATATGTTCAACTTCACTGGCTAGCTTAACCAGGTCTCACCAGTGCATTTAAATTAAACAGTGAAGTTCTGTGCTAGTGACAGTATGATCCTATTGGATAGGTTGAATTTTTGCAGGCTTGAGTTACTCAGGAGAATTGGAAACTTGGTAATCTACATCCAAGTGCTGCCTACAGACTAATAAACTAACTGAGGCAGTAACCAGGGTCCATGTTCCCTGCTGATGGGATTAAGGTCTTTGTCAGCAGGCATCATAGGGATTCACTGACAGCTAGAATGGAGGTTCTTGAGTTTTTTTTCTTGACTTGAAATCTCTGTGCTATAACAAATGATTCAGTCTATTATTTAAAAGCTAGATTTCCTTCCTTGGTGCTCCTGGTTATCTCACACCTGTAAAAATTCAGTAAAGTTTCTCATGGCATTCAAAAAGCATCTTTTTAGTCTACAGCCAGACTTTGTTTCTTTCTAAAATTACTCTGTCAAAATAACTAGTATGGACGAAAAATACTTTTGAGCTGTAGTCTCTGAAATATTTATCTGAATCATTTCCAGCTGAAATACTTCAGAAGACTGTGTGAGGTATGTGGGGCATATGTGCTTAGAGCCCAAAGGATGTAAATGTAGGGCCATACCTAAAGCTGGCCTTTGTCATAAAATAAAAAGTGTTTATATTTTTGCCTTAAGAGGGTAGTTTTAAAAATGCCTATCTGTAATATTTTTTCAGTTATGTTTTGATTTCATCAGCTAATCTTGTCCTATTGTGAGATTTAAATTTATGCATTTATTTTTAAAGTATCTTGAAAATCCTCGTGCTGCCATCTGGGCCTCAGTTTGAAGTGATGATAGAAGGTGAGGTAGAATCTGGGCAAAACAGACCTGTGTCTACAGCTGCTGGGTGCTCAGACATTCCACCTATCCTCTCCAACAAGCAGTTCATTGCCTGGGGAGCAGTATCACTTGGATCATCAGTGTAAGTATAAGTTGGACAGCTGTTAATATAGAATATCATGTTAAGTATTTTATATTGCACTTATTTGGAGTAAGTTTTCCCATTCACATTGATAATTGGCAGTAATTTGTTCTATGCCTCCAGTGAAAGAAGCCGTATATTGCAATTATTTTTCTTGTGCAAGAAAGTTTTGGAAACAAAACTTACTTGTGTATTCTCAAGGGTGTTTTAGTTATGATTAGAATACCTGGTTCTGTAAGTTTAGTGTGTCATGTAAATAGAAATTAGGAGAAAAATATTTTTTGATTAAGTTGATAGAAAAATTCTGTTGATTCTTTTGATACCTATGTCTAGCTAGAGATTAGTTATCCTTCATCTCATCCATTACAAGGAACAGAATCCAGTCTGTGTAATGTAATTTGACCATCTGAATAGCATAAACTGTTGAACATCCCTTAATTGATTTGAATGTGTTTCAGGGTTAAAACTTCTAGTGATGTAGAATCTGTTTTGCCCCTAATTATGAATTATTTTATCCTTCAGACTACTTCTTGTCCACACTTTTTTAGTTTCAAGTTTACAGGTTTATTATTCTATGTTTTAGTGAAACTGTTCCTAATTGTTAGGATATTCTTTGCTTCTTTATATGTAAAGCCTGCAAGTTTTGCAGATCTCTGAACTTTTAGTAATTATTACTTGAAGGACTAATCCACTGTTGGTTGATACTGAACTTTTTGATTCTAATGATCTAATGGTGTTCCTGGTGGTTTAAAATCAATCAATGTTTGTATCCAAGAACTGTTTCTGATAGCTGCATTTCTGTTTTCCTGGTTTGTTAGGGTGCAGTGTGCTTCTAACAGTAGTTTTGGTTATTTGGTGTTTGGGAATTACTGCTTCCTGCTATCTTTTTATTTTCTGTTTCTCCTGTAAAACAGTGTTGAGGAACCCTTGGTTTTAGGAAGCTGAAATTATTTCTGTAATTTTGTTTCAACAGAGTACAAAAGAGTGTCTGCTAGTGTTGCTATAGAGAGGTTTTGCTCTCTCTGTCCTCTTTAATTCCAACTGCATGATCTGTTCTCTTATGTTGTAGCAGTTTTAGGGCTTGTCAAATTCATCTGTCAATGTTTTTTGACTTGTTAAAATGACAAAGGCTCTTGCTGGAGATGTTTCCTACCTCTAGAGTACCAGAAGCCTGGTCAATGCTAGGATGTATCACAGAGAAAAAAAATATTTCAATCAACCTGATTCTGTTAAGTGACCATAGCTTTCTGTGTTGCTATTACATTGAGAAGTACATGAGTAGGAAAAGTTATCCTGAATTTAGTTCTTTACAACTGTTCCTGTGAATCTGGGCCAGACTACTCACGAGACTTTGTTTCTGCATAACTAAGTATCTTTGGATAATCTCATCATAACTGTGTCCTGAAGTGGGGATTTTTATGGAGTTTTTGTGTTGATACAATTGCTGGTTTCTTCGAAAGTTCAGGCTGTTAAGTACAGTACTTGAACTTCAGAAAAGTATATATTTTTTTAATATATATGTATATTTGGGGATTGTTTTGCTATGAGTATTTGTGTGTTTTGGTGTATAACAGTGTAGGATGTGTAAGTTTCATAATACAGAAATAACTTTTTATTTAACATATTCTATTGCTCCAAGAGGTGATTTTTTTCCATTAAATTACTTCAAAATTGACTGTTCCATTGCTTCCATGAATTAATATATGCAGTTAATTTGTATTTGCTGTAAAATCTAACCAAATGTATTTTTCAGACAGAAGAAGTTAATTCTAAGAAATGACTCTCCATCTGTGACCCAGCATTTAAGATTGTTGATAAGAGGCCAGGATCAAGACTCCTTTCAGGTGCCTGCCATTAAAATTTCTCTTTAGTGTTTATGACAGTTACCAGGCTATGTTTAAAATGAAAATGTTTTTGCCCTGAAGTGTTAGCAGCCTGTATTTGTTTTGAGAGTGCCAAGGTGAGTGTGGTAGCAGAGCTTAAGCTACACTGGTATCCTTGGGAGCCGCTGAAATAGGAGTGCTGCAGCAAACTGGAGTACAGTTTACTGTTCTCTAAGCTGCTGTTTCACAACAGAGTCAGTACTTGGTGGAGTGGTCCATCAATGGCTCTTCTTGCAGGAGGGAGTCTAGATGAGGATAGAAAAACTGGAATTAGCCTTTAGGAATTACCATGGCTAATGGGTCTTTTTGTTACGTAACCTGCATTGACTTACATCCCCTTTTCCGTCAAATGTTCAGATTTTTAAAATTTAAAATCTTATACTGACAGAGAATTAATGTACTGCTGGTAAAGTTCAGCCTTGACAGGTTGGGGATTGAGGACAAAAAAAATCTGTAAACTGAGAGGCATCGAAATGTTCATTATGGGAATATAAAGTATCTTGGACTTTGTCATTTCATTGCATATTAAGCATTGCAACTTTAAATATGCCATTGTTGTAGAAGTTAATGTGGAATTTAAAGAATTTAATTCTTCCTTCCTAGTGTAGTAAGTTTTACTGCTGGTTTTTTTTCTATTATAGTCACTCAGTTCTGATGTCTTTGTTTTTGTAGCTGCAAAGTATATTTGGATCAGAACAACGCTTAACCAGTAGCTGGGAGCTCAGAATGCGTCCCAAAGAAGATACTAACATATACCTGATGTTTACACCCACTCGAGTAACTTGCTGCTTTGCAAAGCTGGAAATCAAACAGCTGGGGATTCAATCAAAGCCAGGAATTAAGTTTACTGTAAGAGTCCCACCATAACTTCTAAAAGTTTTAAATGTACTTTTTTTTGTAATTATTGAAAATCTAGCATCGAATAGGTGTTTCTGTCAAAAACCTGAAAATTCAAGATACATCTTATGGACATCTGTATACTTGTTAAAGTCATATGGACACTAAATTTTATGCTTTGAACCTGAGTATCAATTTTGCATGTAATTCTTTCCTTTGAGAATGATGAAATATTTTATGTACTATATTAAAAGTAGCCTAAGATTTTAACTCTAGAAGTGTTAAAAAATCTGAACTTGTCTTGTTCTATAGGTAGGTCTTAAACAAACTTAGAAGTAGAACTTGAAAATGATTGAGTAAATTTAAGCTTTTCTATTTCTTGCAAGGGCTTTTCAGGTCACATTTTTAACATTTTCATTTGTTTTTCTGTAAATCTACATAGTTTACCATAGTTGTACATAAATGTGTTTTACTAAGAAGCTTTTTTTATTTGAAGTACTTTTTTTTTTGATAGTGGGGTTTTTTTTCTCTCCCAGATACCATTATCTGGATATGGAGGAACAAGCAATATAATTTTAGAAAATGTTAAAAAATTGTCAGATAGCTTCTTGGTTACACTGGAAGGCTCATTGTCTGCAAGATCACAGCAAGCTTCCTTCCACGTGAGAAACACAGGTTCCCGGGCTGCCTATGTTAAAGTGCTGTGCTTGGGAAACCTGCAGACAAAAGCAGCGATGGATCCTCAGGTTATGAGAGTGTCTCCCGAGCAGTTTGTACTAAGAGAAGGAACACATGAAGTAAGCACAGTGTTTTGTTTTGAGCAAATGTTATGAATTTAAATTAAATGTCATCATTGAAAATGTCTGACTAGTTCTTTATTAATATCTCACCTATTTTTTGTTATGTCCCATTTCACTTTTATTGTAGTAATCTGTTGACTCATAGTCCAAACATTAACGCAAACATTAAGATTTTTTTTTCCTCAGTGTGTTGTCTATTTATTTTATCAGGTGATCACTGTAACGTGGAACCCAATGGAAAAGAACTTCTCTCCAAGCATGGTGGTATCAACACTGTGTCTCTTTTGGGGAGATGAAGTTTCTAGGCAGCAGTATCGCAGGTAAGATGTGCTTTGCTGTTGTAGCAGACAGACGTTTAGAAAGAAGTTAAAGCTAGGGGTATGTGCTTGCCACAAGTATGGTTTTAATGTGTTTCCAAAACCAACAAGAACAAGATAAAAGATGATGATGATGATGATATGTAGAGATCTATTAAGCCTTGCATGTGTAAATTGTTGATGGGGGTTTGTTCATTTATGGCTTTGCTCACATACTGTAGCTAGAATCCTAGTTAAGGATTTTATTCTGTTTTAATTTACTTAAATTACTTAAATTGTGTTGGGTTTTGGGGAAATGTTTTCTTTTTTTGTATTGGAAGAGATCTGTGTTCTGTCTTGGTATCTCTCTTTCTAATGTGTATGTAACTTTAATTTTTAAAGAAAAGGCTCATGAAAAGAGTAGTACTGAAATCCAGGAGTATTAAGTTTCAAACAAAGTTTATGTCTTGGTTTGCTGAATTCTGTTGACAAAGAATGTGTTTGAGTAGGTGTATATGTGAGAAAAATAATATCCACATATGCTCATGACACACTGAAACTTATTGAGAATACTTTGCTGATCTTAAATAGTGGCCATGTTATTCTGCATTTCAGTTTGTGTAACTCAAACACACAGAAATGGCATATTCTGCCTTCAGTGACAGAAACTGCACTTGTGACTTGTGCTGTCCATGGGGTTCAGTGTAATGCAGAATGTTCAGACAGGGTAGAGCAGTAAGGTGTTGATAATCATAATTCAGTGCAAAACTTCAAAACAGCATTATTTCACTATTGATTTTAAATGTCATTGCCTGACAATGTATGATAGTCATTGTGTATGTTCTTATCCAAATGAAGTGTTAATCATGGCTGGATTTAACTACATGGCTTTGAATAAAAAGCTCATGGAATAGCTGAGTTCCTGACCTTGATAGGAAACTGGCTTATTTTAGATATCTTAGAAGAGGCTTGGTCCTGTTTTTTTGTATGAATTATTTTGTGTGAGGCAATGCTCTCTATCTTGGAATCCTTCTTAAAGGGATGAAGTACTTAGGGAACAGTTTTGGTCTACAGGTCAACAGAAAACCCATCTAGAAGCTGAATACAACTACATAGGTATTATTAGAAACTTTTTGTTTTTTAAATTCAGAGTCTGGATGTTATGTATGCAAAATGACTTGTTGATTTTATTAGTAAGCAGGCTGGCATATTGTTCTTGAAAATAGTGGTCTAGTTCATTGTTTCTTGGTGGGAGTTTTTCTGAAATATCCCTTGATAACTTGAAAGAGATGTGTATGTCTTGCAATGACTGAGTTCTCTAAGCCAGTCCAACCCCATTCTATAATTGTGCACTAGAATGAGAGCATGATTTGGGACTTAGGGGCAGGAATGTGAAATGAGTACTCTGCCTCATCTGCCAGCTTGTGCCCCAAGTTCCTTACTCCAAAATCATACGTAGTCAGCAGCCCAGTAAGTAGCTTAGACCTGAGAGTTAGTAGTGCTCAGGAATTCTTTCCTCCTCCATGGCCCTGACCTTATCTGAGTGCCGCATTTTATCTTGCTGACCTGTAACTTCCCATTTTTCCCAGGACTGTTTGTATCCCTGTGCCTCCCAGTCTTTTCTATTCTGTTGGTAGTCATGCTCCTTGGTTCCTGCTGTTGGCTGGCACCTGCTGCCACTCTGACACTGACTAGCCAATTTTTCCTCTCAAAAAACTTTCGCTTGTAACCAAAATAGCATTCTCCTGCTTGCTGTGGTGATTGAAACATCGCTCAGATGCCTGATGTACTTATCAAAAATCTAGGTAGGTGTGACTGACAGCAGAGAACAAGTATGGAAAGACAAACATATGGTAACCATTATTTCAGTGTTTCGTTTTACTCTGCAGCAATAGAGCAGGTATTTCTTTAACCCTTTTAAGACTGTGAAAAGACTTCAGTTTTAAATGGATGCTCCCAGATTTGAGCTTGGTGTAGTCAAGAAATGATGAAGTGAAAATTATACTGGATTCCTACGATTCATATCAATCTTTGCAATTTGTTGTTTCTAGTACTTTGTTTAATTTAATGACTCCTGTTTACCTCTAACAGAGCTGTGATGTATAAAGCTGAGGTGGAAAAACGCATCATCCCAGAAAACAACTTAGTGAGAAATGCTGTATTTGATGAGGAATTTCAGGGGGAGCTGCTTGTGACAGAAGGTAAGACTATGCCTTCTTAAAAGAAAAATATAATGCTTGTTTACTTGTGGCAAATGTGCTTTTGGCTTGAATCCTAGTTATTTTTCACTTTTTTTTTTAATAAATGTAGAAGAAAAATTCTGAATTTGGACAGTTGCTTTCCCTAGTCCAGCTGAGGAGGAGTGTGGTAGAATGGCTTTGGTGGGCACCTGGCATCCAGCCAGGGTCAACCCATCACAACAGAATGTGCCTTTTTTCATTCAGTATCTATTTATTTAAATGATTTTCTGTACTTTTCTCCTAGCAACATGAACCCCCAGTCTGTAAATATTATAGCATTAAAAATGCTGAGTTTATTTGGAAAGTATTTGCCTTAATAACTATTGGGAAAGATTCAGTTTGTTGTACACAGATATCTTTGAAAATTGAGAGGCAGGCAACTTGGCTGACACCCAAATATATTTCTTTTCCTTCCTAAATAGTTTTTACTTCTGCTTGTTAGTAAGAAATGCATTAATAAGAATACAGTATATTGTAAAGCGTTCCTTTAAGCACCCCCCAAGTCTTCAGTCCCATAAGTGTCATGAATTTACTGTCAAACCCTAATCTTGAGCTAGTTATATTCACATATGGAATTACTTACTGTCCTTAGGCTACTACACCT
>NW_005054350.1:3449468-3482303 GCF_000277835.1 Geospiza fortis | reverse complement strand
TTCCCTATGAATTGTATATTGTCTTTATTTGGAAAAGTAAAGATTTTTTTTATCATTCATGTTAGTTGAGGTGAAATCCTAGTGAACATTAGATACTTGGGTTCTGGCATATCCTTTGAAGTTGTTAAGACAGTTTTGGAGAAAAAAAGTAAAAGCTAACTCTAATTTGGCATAGAATCAAATTAGTATATAGCATTCATGTAAAGGTGGAAACTATATGATAATATTTTTATATTTATTGTTTTATATGTAATATTTATTATATCTTATAATAAAAAGTTTTAAATTGGTATGTATTCAGATTTATATATTGTATTTGATGTTAGTGTTGAGCTACACCTGATAGCTAAGCTTGCAGGAAGTAGTTTTGGAATGATCTAGGATTTCTTAGCTGATGGATTATTAACTAGGTCTATGTCTGTAATCTCTCTGGTGTAATTTCTGAGTATTATTGGACTATTCTTACTAGAATTTCTCTATTACTCTCATTTTTAGTGTGTGATGTCCCACGAGAGACAAACGATATCCATCTTTTCTATGCAAATATGCAAAAGGTTCTCCTTTCTGTGGTTGGATATTCCAGTTGTGATCAGGATGGCTTTCAGCAGTCTACTGGACCCCAGTTGGAATTGGACAGGTACTGGAACCATAATTAGTAATTATATGTATGTAATTATGGTTTTTTCTTGTGAGGGTGGTTAGGCATTGTAGCAGGTTGCCCAGAGTGGCTGTGAAGTTTTCATCTCTGAAGAAATTAAAAACCTGGCTGGACAATGTCCTGAATTACCTGGTGTAGTGCCCCTCCTTTGTGCAGGGGTGTTGGACTGGGTGATCTCCACAGGTCCCTCCTGATGTCCAGAATGTGTTGCACAGCATGCTGTGAAACTCAACTTGCATTCCCTTATTTCTCTATGCAGTACTTATTTTCCTCTGTATATGGTTTTAAATTATTTCATATTATTATCTTCTGAAGATAATTTTTTATTTTAGTTCCTCTCATTCTAAATGATACCTTTCACTTCCAAACATTCTGTGAAAAAGCTGTGTCCTGATCTAGCTGCTGGATTGTTTTATACTTAATGGAGAATTGAATTAAATTGAGGGCCCATGTAAAAACTATTGTACTTCTGTAATAAAATTTTGAGAAATACTAAGAGTAGGCTGTTATAATTACTCATGAGATATTTTTTTACTGCTTTTGCCTAATGCAGTCTTATTTTCAGGTTGGAGAACTTTGTCACACATACTGCTGCAACTTTGGACGTTCTTCCTGTTAAAGGACCTCAGGGTATTTCTTTATCTGCAAAAAATAATGATCTAGCTCAGAATAAATCAGATTCTCAAGAGACTTGGGCTGTTACACCTGAGTATTTGATTTTGACATCTCCTACTCTTGGTAAGTATTTTTGAAGTTAATGAAATAGCCACTTAACTATTAAGATAACTGTGCTGCATAGGATGTTTGTAAGTGTGGATTGGCCAGCAATCTTTATGCAGACTTGATTTGAGCACAGTTTTTGGATAAATCATCAGAGATTATGTGCTCTGTGAATACATATAGAATGCACTGCATACGCACGAAGGTTTTAAAGTAATGTGAAGGTAAAATTAGGGCAGAAAATACTTTATTTTCGTTGCTGCATCTCTGTATCTTGGGCATTTTTGTGAATTTTTGTGTTAGCTTTTTTTTTTGTGTTACAGGTGAAACATCAGATACTAGATGTGTACAAATTCTCAACAATTCCAATCGAATGTTGGCATTTGAACTTTCATGGCCAGCTCACTGCCTTACTGTAACCCCACAACATGGAGATGTTGAACCAGGGTAAGTGTATTTCCATAAGTTCCTTTATGTGTGAAAGTGTGGTGAGGTTTTGGAGGAATTTATTTTTAGTTTAAGTGTGTAACTAGTTTAGGAATTTTAGTTGGTTTTTAGGAATTTACTTTAGTTTGCTTAGACTGCACCCTGAAACTATTTTAGCTCCAGGGTATAGACTTTTTGTCAACTAACATGCAAATCTAGCTTTTTTAGGACCTTATCCTTTTACAGTTGTGTATTATGGGAATGTTCTTCTGTCACAGGTATAATTACCTTGATGCCAGGAGTTTTCTGTGCCTGGAAGTACTATTATTATTGCATAGTTTTCAAGGAGCTGAATGGCCAGTGAAGCTGAAGCTTTAAAAATCTGTTTTCACAGTAGTTTTTTGTTTAAAATTTAGCCGTGCATTTAAAAACAAAAAACTCTTCCTCCCTTCCACAACCAAGAAACAACCCCCAAAATAACATTTCTTATAGAAGGCTTCTCTTCTGGGGACTTAGCATTTTCTTTAGCAAATGTGATATTCCTCACAACTTGATTTTGGGATTCTTTTTATTTGGAGAAATCTGGGTTTTGCCATTCAACCTTTGGCTTCTCAGTATTTGTAGGTATGAAAATAATGACAAGCCAGTGTCATCTTACCCATGCCTTAATTAGGGTATTCTTGGAAAAGTAGTCATAATATCATTGTATACATATATAAGACTTTTCACATATGGCAGCAAAGACTTCAACAATTTATGCTTGAAAGGTCTGCTCACCTCTCCCTTCTAAATTTCTGGTGTATTTTAAGGTTCAGTTCAGAACAGCTTTAAGACCCTATTATTAAACTATTCTCATCTTCCAAAAAAAAAGTCTCCCACCAAAAAATAGGTTTTGCTTTCAGAATTATATTTCAGTAGTTGCTTTAACTTTGAAGATGTTTACCCAAAATACTTTCTTTTCAGTCCTGCCTGGCTAATTGCGTTTTAAACACTTAATTTCATATTCATGTAGATGTAAATTTCTGGGAAACTTTCATCGCTAGTGAGAACAGAATAGAGTTCCATGGAAGGGCTAGGGTATCTGCCACTCATTGCAGATTCAGTCAGTGCCAAGAAAAATAGTCTCTAAAAGCAGTAACAATTAATGACTTTCCAGTAGCTGTGGAAGTGAGGACATACTGAGTGTCTCATACCCCAAATTCAAGATTGTCTGGATGATTTCTTACAAAGAGGGTATTGATGGCCTTCTGCAAGCAATTTTCTTGCAGTGTAGAATTTTAAAATGTGTTCACTGGAAAAGAGTGAGCAGAATCCTCACTTTTTGGGTCCAAGTAAGTAGTTTGGATCAAGAACAGAGGAAGTAGGAAGCAGACCCGTGGGAACAGCTGACTTAAGCACAGCAAGCTGCCCTTGCCCAGTTCTCTATTTTTCCTGACCATCTCCTCATAGTGCCTAGGGCATTCAACCTGTCACAATAGGAGCCAGCCAGAATATTTTATACTCTGCACTGTGAGGGCTGGATTCTGCAGAATCCTTGAACTGAGTTAGGCCATAAGAAGAGGTGATCTGATTTCTCAGTGATGGTGAAAGAAGATCCTGGGATCATGGCTTTTAAAGCTTAATATATGGCATATCTGAGTACCTGAGATTTAACGATCTGTAGGGCATCTTCACTTATCTGCTATCTTAAAAGTGCATCCTTTTTTAGGGTGGGATAGTGACAAATGTGGTAGATACTGATTCTAGTATGAGTCATGCTAGTTGATTTTTTTAAATTTTTTTTTTTAGGGGCAGTACACTAATTCTGGTGAGTCCTAATCCATCACTTGCCACAAGGCCCATATTAATTCCTTGGAGTGGCCTAATCTACATCCATTGTGATAATGGACTAAAGGTATGTGGTTTACTTGAGACTTCAGATTGCAAGTTTTTATTTTACTTTGTCAGTTCTAACAAAGTTGCTAAAACCTTGTAGATTTGAGTCAGAAGCTCTGTCAGCGTCCATTATTCTTTTTAATTTGTAAAGTTCTCATAAAGAAAAGTAGTCAAGATGCCATTTTCTAAACTGATTTTTGGTTCATTAATCTCTGAAGAAATACTATGATGTGGACACTAACTAAATATCTAACAAAATTGCACCCACCACTGCCTTATGCGTAATTTTCTAAAACACTAAATATATACATGTAGATGTGCACACATAAAAGTAGTTTGTATGATATTGTAAAACAAAAGAAGTTAAAAGAGGGTATTAGACAAGTCACCATAGCTCCTTTTGAGCTCCCTTAAGGTAAACTTGACCTTCTGGATGACAGGTCAGGGATAAAGAATGTCTAGAACAGGTTCTGCCTCTTCATGGATAATCCAAGATATTTCCCTGATAAAATTGAGGCATAGAAATAAAATTTATGAAGCCAACAGTTTTTTCTATGTAAGAGCAGAAGGACTCCTTGGTAATTTCTCCTAAAGAAAGAGACTTTTTTTCTTATTTTTACAGTCAGTGTATGCTTTGAGTTATTTGTAACAATGAGAGAGAAATAGACACTGAAAGGATAAAACTGTATCTACTTTCTTTTTGCATGGAGGGAAGTGTGAGGTATGATACAGAATTGGAAACTGCCTTCAAAAAACCCAAATAAACAGGGAAGTTGTTCAGAAGGAGTTAACTATGTTATGTTCTGCAATATGAGAAAAGGATTTAAGAAATCTACTAGGACAAGTGTGGAGAATGTAGCAAAACCCATCAAATTATAAGAAATCTGGTAGTTAATAATGCTTTTGTAATTTATTTGCTACCTTTCCAAATCAGCAAAAAGTATGCTAAGACTTTACTAGCATTAATTGAAACTTTAAAAATTTCTAATTATGTAGCAAAAGGGAACACAGAGCTCCTTCTGAATGAGGCAGTTCTGTTTCCATTATCTGCAACAGAGCATGTTGTAGGAATTGTCAGTTAAACTTGTTGAAATTATTGTTCCTGTTGAACTAAAATGCCTAGATAGAAAATTTTCAGTGAATGTTCCCTTTCTCCTAAATTAAACTTGTCCGAGAATCTTTAAACTTTTGAGGTTGGAGAAGATCTGGTGATGTAATGTATGAGAACTTTCCTTTGTTGAAATAAAGGTAAAGCTGAACATAAGCTCTTGTGTGTAAACTAATTAGTTTGACTTATTGATATATCAATATTCACTGTTTAAAACTTTGCTTTTCTCCAAATTGTGCAATAGTTTATTAAAGTGCTTATTCAAGAGGCTGTCACACAGAGCATGTCTGGATCAGACTTTCCATGTAGAAGATGTGACATAATTACTCCACAGTCTGAAAATCCCACTGTAGATGTGCCAAAGCCTCTCCCCAGGTTCCCTCTAACAGAAATGGACATAAAGAACAGAAACATTGTTTTTCCTAAAACAAGACCTGGTCAAAGCTCAGGTAAGAGGAATTAGTTATTGAATATAGCATCTGTAATATCTTGTGTTCAGAGGCTTTGTGTATTATATTGCATGTTTGGGAATTTTAGTGCCTTGACTTTGGTTTTGTTCTCTTGGTCTAATAAGTGTGAATGACCAGTTCCCCACTTCTCCCTTTAGTTTGAAGTGCTCTTTGGGTTTTTTGGGTTGTGTTTTGGGTTTGGTTTTTTTTGTTTGTTTGTTTTGTTTTTGTTTTGTTGGGTCTTTTTGTTGTTTGTTTTTTGTTATTGTTGTTTTGTTTTTGGTATTTGTTTGGGGTTTTGTTTGTTGTTGTCGTGTTGTTGTTTTGTTTTTGGGGTGGTTTTTTGTGGTTTTTTTCCCCAGTTCTCCTTATACAGTATAGTCACACCTTGTTCTCCACAGTTAGGTTTGCATACAGGCAAATCAGTTGCCAGTATGATGAATGCAGCTATGCTGTGCCTGGGAAAAGAGAGTGTTGGGTTACTGTGTCTGCTTGAAACTCTTCTGGCTCAGGCACCTTTGCAGTAGATCCATTCTCATCTGCCCTTATGCCCATAAGGGATGAGACCAATCTGTCTGTGCTTAGCAGGGAAATAAATGCTCTTCCTAAAGACAAATAGGAGTGTCAACTGTGAGGCTGGCTGTCCTTGTCTTGGTACATAGTGATTGAGGAGGACAGGGTAGATAATGGAGTCGGAAGTGCTTGGACTGTACTTTTAGTTCTAGTAATGCTTAAAATTCTCAAAGCAACTCTATGGAACTCTCATTCTGTTATCTACAGACCAGGTTTTTTGTAGTACGTACTTTTTTAGGCAGTGAGGGTTTTTTTAGTGATCCATTGCCTTTTTTTTTTCCAGCAGACTTGAGAACTTTCAAGACTTTAACAATTATATCTGGGGTTTTTTTGCTAAAATTATGAAAGGATTGTAATATAATACTTTGGTGTTTATATATTTCCTATATAATTTATGTCTGCAGCTGAACTTTTTAAAGTGCTATTCTAGACTGAGATGATCTTGTCCTATTAATTCTTGCCAAGAGATATATATTTATATGCATGCTGAGTAACAAAACATATTATTTGATACAAGTTTATTTGGTCCCAGACTGGGATATTGTGTTCTGTCTCTGAATGATCAAATAATATCTTGGGAAGGAGTTGGATATCTTTTGGGTATTTTTTGGTGGAGTCTGAATTTCTTGTGTAAAAACTTCTACAAATCTTATGACAGTGTGCTTTGTTTGAGTCTGCTCTTGAGATTTGTTTTAATGAAAACTGTTTCCACTAAACTTGTGTTCGTCTAGAGACACAGTTTCTGCTTAACTCTTTACACCAGGGATATTTGAACAAAGATGTTTAGTATGCTGGTCTGATATTTCTCTTTTAGAGAATTACCTGGAAATGGAGAATAAAGGGAATGAAAATCTGAAGTGGAAAATATCATCGTTTGCACCACCCTATATTAAAGTGAGTGAATGCTTGCATTGGGAGTTTTATGCAAATCTCTGGGTTTTATTTTAACTTTTCTCTTCCTGCTGTGCTCTCTCTCCCTGCTGCCTCTCAAGGAAGAATATATATTTG
Organism: Geospiza fortis; assembly: GCF_000277835.1. Classification (NCBI taxonomy): domain Eukaryota; kingdom Metazoa; phylum Chordata; class Aves; order Passeriformes; family Thraupidae; genus Geospiza; species Geospiza fortis. The sequence goes on along the minus strand of NW_005054350.1, from coordinate 3,475,486 downwards.
ATCAGTTACAAAGGTTTTTTTCCTCTGTCTATATCAGGGAAATGATTTGCTCCTTTTTTTCATCCCTGATGTGCTCCCTGACTATGAATCAATCAGTGCTCTGTGGTACAGATTCTGCTTCACTTACTGCTTTACAGAGTGTGCTTGTGCTCATACAGTGTCATCATCCAGATTGCATTAAGTGATCAAGCATAAATGAAAGATAAGTGTCTCTTTTTGGCTGCAGAATGCCAGACTTGTCTTGTTCCAGACTTGTGCTGCTGAAATTGCACTGTACATGGTATCTCTGTAGAAATTTGAGTTAGGTCAAGGATATTTTAATTACAGTTCTGTTACCTCTGCCTACCTGTTGATATTTGTAAATGCTTCCCTATTTCTTGATAGTCTGAAATGCTGTGATGATTTTGGATTTTATGCTAAAACTATTATTATTATGCTCTATTGTTGTAAAACAATGAAAAATGGTTATGTAGCACTCTTACCAGCACCCATGGGACTGAGTATGTCATGTTCCAGGGCACCAGGGTACCACCTCTGAACTGTAAGTCGCTAGTAGTGGTGACTGGATTTGGTAGTTCCAGTCTTTATTAATTAGCTTTTAGGGAGTCAGTTTTAATTCTTTACTTAAAAGTACCTTAATTGGGTGTATTTTCCTCAGTCTTCTGCAAGGGGGGTGTATGTGTGGGTGTATTGTGTGGTTTCAGGCTATTTTTTTCCATTCCCTTCAAATCTGACTCATAAATTGGTTTGCAGGGTGTGGATGGAAGTGGCACTGTTTATAGGGTTCCTTACTCTGCTTTTGAATTTTCCCATGTTTCTGGTACCCTCGAAGTTCACGGACAAGAGAAGGTAAACATTTATAAATATTTCAGGCATATTAATGTGTCTCAGTTGCAAAATAAGATCTTAAATGAGAAATAAATTGTATTTGATAATGATAAAATGTTGGCCTTTCAGTACTGGGTTCTGGAGTGTGTCAGATATTCTGCATCAGCTTAATTCAGCAGAGTTGATTCTAAGAATTTATGCAATCAAAGTAGTTTGATTTCAAAGTGGTGGTGTGTTTGTGTTACTCTTTGGGGTTTTTTAAGGACAAATTATTTTAGAAGAAAAAATTATCTTAAATGTTTTGTAAAATTCCAGAAGAAAATGGCAAATAATCCTGGGTTCTTACAAAACTGGTGTAAGCATCTGATTCCCTTCCTTGAAGCATTCTTGCTCTACTTGTTCAGGGACAGCTGTCTGCTCCTTAAGTTGGTTTCATTTGACTTGCAATTTTATCTGCTGGCCAGTAGAGGGTTTCATAACCACAATTATAAAGCACATCCAGGATAGACTGGATTAGTAAGGGTCTTTCCTCCCTCATCTCCCTCTTTCGTCTTCTACTTGAATTTTATCTCTTCATCTTCATTAACACCTATCTTTTAATTGTTATAGATAATTATGACATTATTTCCATAGAGATGCAATTTGTAGTCTATTTACAAGAGTAAAAAACTTACTCCTGACCAGTTTCATAGTAATTTCATAATATTGCAAGCCATTATTTGAATTTAAACAATTGTATTTACCTTAGCAATCCTAGTTCAGGCCTGTTTGAATAACATTTACATCAGTGGCATGGCCGGCTGTGGGCTGGAGCTGATAAGGTACAGTGCTATCATGGCTGGCTGGGTTTTTTGCAGTGGATGTTATGATTGGCTAATTAGATATAGTTGTAGTGCTCTATTCTAATCTGCTGCTCTCTTTCTCTTTTTCCCTCAACCTCAGTTCTGAAAACAATGCAAGTTTACTCTCGAGTTAACCTGGTACAGCGCTATATGGAGACGAGCCTTTGTTACATAAGTGATCTTTAAGGATGATCAAATTCATAGGTTGCAAGTTGGTTTAAATTTTAAGCCTTCTAATAATTGTAGTACAGTGTACTTACAGATTTGGAGCTGGAGGAGTTGAGTTGTTCACAATTTAGTTGCCAGATGAGGGAAGTTTTTTTCAGGTGCACATATTTCCCTTCCTGGTCCCCTTTCTCTCCATTTTACTAACAGAAGTAATTGTGCCAGCGCTTGCTGGCTTTGCTTAAAGCAGATTATCTGAACTCAAGTTTTGTTCAAAATTGCTTGCACAACATAGTTCATCCATTTTTTCCACTTGCTGGCAGAGGAGGGCTAGCTGTTGTATTGTTTTCTGCAAGATCACCTGTGTGTGCCTTGTGTGTTCTGTACTGTGTAAATTTTGTGCTGGCTGAGCCATAACTTTGTACAGGTAAAATTGTGAAGATCCTGAAGATTATTAGTGTTCTCCAAATTTTTTTTTTTTAGGTTGCTGTAATTTTTTCACCTAGAGATAAAGGAGATTACTCCCAGTTCTGGGACCTTGAGTATTACTCAGTTGGAAATCCGAGTAGGAAACACAAATTAAAATTTCAGCTTTCTGGAAATGTGAGTATATAAAAGCTATAAACATTGTCTTGAGCACAAATTTTTGGTATCATCTTGATTTTACTATACACTGCTCTTTCATATATACATTGGTATATTCTGGAAAAAAAACCTCAACCCTGCTAGTATTTATGCTGGGTTAAATTGCATTTTTTCTTTATGTTCCTCTTCCTTATGTGATAATGCATTATCTTTTGACATTTATGATATAAAACTTTATTTAGATCAAAGAGACTAGAGACAAATTTACATTCTAGGGGAATTGTTTCTGTAGACAAAGGTATTTCCATCAGTTTTGTTTGGTTTTTTGCTTGCTGGTTTTATTTTTGTAAATAAGTGGTGAACTAACTGACCTTTGCTATAATTCATAACTCAGTGCAGTTTTGGAATTTTCAAATATCCATCTTGAAATGAGTATTTGTGTCTCTAATAAAACCTGCTTTAGTATTTTATCAGAGTAACAATGTAGGTGGGGATAATTGTGAAATTTATACATGGGAGCAATTGGCTTTGAGCTCCCCTTTGCTCCCCTGTTTTTCCTCAGCTCAAACTTTATGTTAAGGCTTGGAAGAAGTGGGTTGGGAGTTGCAACTGGTTTTCTGTGCTCTCTCTCCTTACCTTGCTTTTTATCCCATCTATACAAGAGGAATTTACCTAGGACAGAGGATTTATTATCATAAGGAAGAATTAATTATAATGATTCATTAAATAAGCTGAAGAGCTTTGTACATTCAGTATGGCATTATTGTTATATATGCTTTGCTGTACTCTTCAGAAGGTTTGACTTGATTTTTCTAAGAAGTCCACTCAAAGATTTGGGATCTTTCTTTGGAGTATTAAGCATGCTTCAGTAGTAACAACCTTACTTAGCCTTCTTGCTGAGGTACCTTACATTTGTTTTGTAGGTTCCTTGTTCTTTCCAAATTAATGGTGTTGAAAGAGTACTTGTAAAAAGGCTTATATTAAATAACTTCTGATTTTTGTCCTGTATAATGTTTGGTTTTAGAGGGTTTTTTATTAAGATTTCATCTAATTCTTTGGTTGTGATTTTCCTGAAAATGAGGAAAACATCTAAATCATTTGTCTTTTTAAAGCTAGTTGAAATGTGGAGAAGATTAATTCTTTAACAGAACTCTAGAGTTTTAAGGAAGTCTCTTCTTGAAACGTGACTGGTTGTCAGACTTGTGTAAATCTTTGAGTAGCATGACTTGATATTAATGTTTTTGAACTACTACTGTGTCAGATTTGTTCTTGATTTTTTTCAGAGCTGTTAACAATTAGATCTTGATAGCATCTCTGCACATGGGAAAAAAGTTCGTAGAAAATACTTGAAATGCATGTCACGATCATTTTCAGAAAGATTTAAAAAGGAAGTACTGTATTTATCAACTAGGTAGGGAACCACGCATCTGTTCAGAAGAGGGATCAACACAGAACATTTAGAGTGTTGCAGCTTTTAGCTGAGAAGGCAAGACAAGTGAATCATAATCTGTTATCTTCTTGGGATCAAGAGTTTAGGCAATGTAACTAAAACTTTGAAAAGGACTTGGAATCTGGTGGCTTTGCTGAGGCAGGCGGCTACAGCTGCGGTTAATGTGACTTTTGATAGAATAAAGTGGGAAGAGTGACTGACTGTCATTCAGAGTGACTGAGTGATGTTTATTTATAGCACCACTTCAGAAGAAATGAAAAATTTGAAAGAGCTCAGGAAGGAACTAAAAGAACAACATTAAGTTAGGAAAATCAGTGGCACATACCACTTTAAACTTTTTCCTGACAAATTAATTGACTGTAATTTTGATTATGCTCTACATGTGTTTGCAGTTCTCACCACTGGAAACTGTAGTCAGGAGTTCAGCTCATCATGTCTCCAAAAGCAGTCTGAGAGACAGAGGACAGAGGGATTTTCTGTGTGCTCTGAGCCCCAGCCTCTCAGTGCTGATCATTCCAACTTAGTTTTCTCTTTTCCTGAGGAACATTTCTTCCTGCTGCTGGGAGCTGCTCCTGGGGGCTCTTTGAAGATCATTGAGCTGAAAATGAGTATTGTGCACAGGAGTCTTAGACTGGTATTTGGGTCTAACTATCAGTCCCTTCTGGGTGAGCTAGCAAGCACCTGCCACAAGGCTGAGACAGCAACAAAGTCCTGACTGCTCCTTTAGCATGTAGAAAGTTGAGGACTTTTTATAAAGAACTCCTGCTATTTTTAAAGATACTACAAATGTTGAATGCATACCATTTTTTCATTTACATGGTTTATGTATTTTAAAAAGCCAGGTAATGTACATAAGTAACATTAAATAAGATTGAAAGTATTGGCAGCACAGAGCTGCATCATCTTTGTGTATCTCAGAAGTGAGAAGAGGGAAAACCTTTTTAAACCCTGTGAGCAAAATAATTCCAATTTTCAAGCTTTACAAATTTCTGTGTTCCTGAGGTGTCTTTGGAACTGCAGCACTCAATTGTAACTATTTGGAGTGTTAATGTACTGCTCTCATTTGAAACAGCAGAAGTCAGTACAGGCTGTGCTAAAGCAAGCAATATTTCAAGATGGCCTTATAAGATTGGGGTAACTTCTGATCATTTTCCATAATGTACCTTATTCTCATGCAGAAAAATTGCCTTTTGATAAATTAGAATTTGAATTATAACAGAAGCATGATGCCCACTGTTTTTCCATTTTATGTGGAAAAACAAAAGCTCTTGAAATGAGACAAATGTGCACATCCCTTCTTGTCTTTATTAGGTTCTACTGGGGTTCCTGGGTTATTTGCAACTGAAAAATATATTTTTAAAATAAGATTAAGAATTTTTTTATGGCTGCTGCTATTTCTGACAGACTGATTAGCAGCTCTTTCAATAGAAGAAATGAATGTCTAAAAGACAAGTTTGTCATAGCAGCTCTATTGAAGATGAATCTATTTTTTTCATCTTCCCTGCGTCAGGGAATCAACTGCTTGTCTAAAACGTCAGCACCATTTCAAAAATTGACATAATGTTGTACAACCATAAGTGTAGGAGGTTCTTTTGGTTCTTTAACTTTGTTTAAGATGTTGTGACCCAAGGGGACTCCAAAGAATATCTGGCAAGATTCACTAAGCAACACAGAATTTGAAATTGGTTATTTGTCCAATTATTCCCATTGGGTGATCTGGTCTCCTTGTGTTAGAATACCCTAAATGGGGGTCTTGGTGATGATAAATATTTTGGCCTAATTTCTGAATGCAGAAAATACCGTATAGTGCATTATCTGCTTCTGCCTCTCTGGAGAGGCCTTTCTTTGAGTGGGATGTATTGTTCATAGTACAAAATTATTACCAAGCTTATTGCTGTTTTGAGAATTCAGATTATAATGCTGACTTATGTCTTCCTTCTTTCTGAACAGTTGTTTAGCCAACTTAGTTGTTCTTGAGGCATGTGGGCATAATATCTGCAGAGGAAGTGAGGGGTTTTTTGGCTTTTAGTAAAATCTTGGCTGCTTGCAGCCTTTTTGGAGATTCTACCTGCACTCCTAATTTGTTGTGAACTGTCTTGTATAATATCTGCAGAGGAAGTGAGGGGTTTTTTGGCTTTTAGTAAAATCTTGGCTGCTTGCAGCCTTTTTGAGATTCTACCTGCACTCCTAATTTGTTGTGAACTGTCTTGTAATAAATAAGTATTGGTAAAGCACAGACGTCTGTTGATGTAGGCCTCCTAACTAATTGTTTCCATCTCAATGATCCAGACTCTCATGCTCCTGAAAGATTATTCTTTAAATAAAAAGTCTTGGATTGGGTACAGGGAATTTCTTACATTGCTGAACACTTAAGTACTTTTGAACTTGAAGTTTACAATCTTCTCTGGTTTTGCCAATAGAGTACTAAAGCAGAAAATGAAACACCAGTTGTGAAATCTTCTCCAAGTGCCCTTAAAAAAACTGAGCTTGCAGTTACCCCAGAAAGGAAAGCTTACTCTGAAGGACAACCAAAAAGAATAAGGTATGTATGGACAAAACCTGACAAGAGTGTGTCTGCAGCTGGGCAAAAGGGTGAGGGAGTAGAACCCAACTCCACAACTTAAATTTTTTTTACCATTGGGACATCTGTGGGGTGGAACAGGCTTCACAGAGAGTCTGTGCAGTCTCTGTCCTCAAATGGTTTTGGGATTTAACTGGTCAGCTTGCTCTGACCTCACATCTGACCCTGACTGGAGCAAGAGGTTGAGACCATCTGAGTATCTTCTGCCCTGAATGAGCCTATGATTCTATGTTAGAATAAGCAGCTGTGAAAAACAGACTTGCCAAAATCTCTTAGTGGCTTTGTATTGTTAAATTTCCATGCCTTTTCTTTTCAGTTGAGTTCCTGAGTTGTCTAACTATGATATGCTGTGGTGAATGAGCTGCTATTGGCAGTAGAATTTTGTGTATACTTTTTGTATATTTCCCTTTTGGACACCCCAATTGACTGTAAAGTAAATTCTGAGAAAACCACAGTACTGCATGTCTTAACCTTGCTGTTCAGTCTGAAGTTAATTGTCAGTTCTTTTGCTATGGGATGATGTGAATATGGCAGGAGAGTAAAATGTTTGGTCAAATCTGCAATCTTTGATAAGACTGTAGGTCTCTGGTAAAGCATATGGGGGAAAAATTCAGACTGTGAAAGTGCATATAAGTAAATTCTTGTATATTTATGCCAGACTGATGCTTTTGTCATTCTTTCTGGCTAAAATATCTTGCCTACAAAACTTAAGGTAAGAGAGTTGATGTTTTCTGGATCTTTCCATTTTTTCTGATTTATTCTCAGAAAATACACTTGTTACTGCAAGTATGCAATCAACATACACTGATCATACAGGTCAGAAATGTTAATATCTTAAATCCCTTTTTCCAATCAGACAAAAAGAGGTCATTCAAGGGGTGTATGCACCAGAAGATGTCTACGTTTTTCCTCTAACCAGAGTTGGGGAAGCATGCACATTAAAGGTGCACCTGCGGAATAACTCCCGTACAACACACGTGGTGAGTCTGACAGACTTCATCTTAAATAGATACTTGCAAGTCCTTTCAGTTGCTCAACTGCACTGGTTTTTTCTCTTTTACTCTTGACAAAGATTGCAATAGTACATGTCTTAGTTTGCTAGTACCAAAAATCAATATTTGAAGAATTTGGATGTGTAATTTTTCTGTTTTTTCTGACTGAATAACTTGAGTGTATTTATAATATATTAATAGTAAAGTATGGTAGATCATAGTTTGCATAGGTTTGTTATTATTCTGATTTGCTAATTTTAATTTTTTTAATTAATTCAAAATATTGAAGTAAGTTTTCTTTCTTTACTGTTCACAAATGTGGGCATTCTGTATTTTTAAACCCTGGGTCTGTGTAAAGCTGTATTTGTAAATGACCTGATTTATCTTAGACATGTCATAAATTGAATATGATGGACTTAAATATAGTGCACTTCTAAGCATTTTGTATTAAATTACAGCTGAAATTTGTAAGTCCCAGGGAGCCTTTCTACATCAGGCACTTGAAATACTCTCTAAGGTGAGTAATGCATATACTAACATTTTCTCCTAACAAAAAATTAACCAAGTAATTCAGTAAGATAAATATCTTCTATATATGTACAGTGCTAAAAAATATTCTGGATGATTTTGTTTATGGTTACTGGTTTGGTGGGGAGGGGGTTGCGAGGCTTTTTTGATTGGTTTTTTGTTTTTTTTTTCTTGTTAAACTGTACTCTCTAATCTCTGTTCGAAACAGAATGAGCCCACACAGTTATTTCTGCATCTGCCAATTTCTTCCCTGCAAATTGTTTCTAACAGTGCTGCTGCTTTTAATGTTAAGCCTAATGCTTCATGTAACCATTTGGCATGCTGTGCACAATCAAGTCATTCCTTCCATTTATACTTTCTGCACAACACCCCAAGCAAATTGCCTTCATCATGCTTCTAATTTGACAAACCTGCAGAGCTGCATCAAAGATCCTCTGCAAACATAAGGTTTCAGCAGCCACTGGAATTGTCTGGTCTTACCAAGTATTTCAGCATTTTACCTGCATAAAAGACATTTTTGAGTTAGTGATAGCAGTCCTTGAAAATAAACCCAGTCATCTGTGGAGTTCATTACAAGTATGTGCCAGTAGTATTAGTCATCTCTTCAAGAAGTGGAGCATCTCACATGCTCATCTGCAAGAGTGGGATTGGCAGGAAGCAGAAATGCAACTGTTTCATTAGAAGTGGTGCAGCATACATTCTCAGTGTTTAAACAGGTTCCCATTTTAAACACAGGAAAGCTAAGGCTATAGAGAGCAGAAATTGTGAGCAAATTGTAAATGGAGTTAGGTATTCTGCCTCTTAATCTGCTCCACATTTATCACAGAGACAGGGCTGTGGTGGTGTTAGCCAGAGGTATTCAAGGTATTCTTAAGGCCACTTCTCAGTGCCAAGTGCTGTTAACTCCTCTTAGGCTTGTGTTGGTACTTCAATTTAAATGTCATTTTTTTATTAAATATTCCGCATGAGAAGGCACAGAAGGGTTTTTCTGGGGGGTAGTGACCAGGATAGCGTCTATTCAAATAACGACAACTAGCTAGATCTGTCTGAGGCTGTACAGCAGCATACAAAGGACAGGATGACTTGATTTAGACATCCTTGACAAAAAAATAGTAACTTCACTAGAAGACACTTTGATATTTCAGAAATATTTTTGAGGAATGCTGTAGAAACTATTTGGTATATTTTCTGCATGAGATTATGAACTCCTACTGCATTTATATAAAGTAGATTTAACAAGTTTAGAAGTCAGTCTACTATTTTTTTCCTAGTAACTTTGGCAGTTTTTTCTTTGGTTGTAAATATCAGCTTTTCCTATTAAAAAAAAAAAATTCTATAATTTCTCTGAAGTAACATAATACGCTCCCATTTATGAGCATAAAACACAGAAGATTTGCTTGACTTGGATAGATGTTTTTTTAAAAAGTGTTAGAAGTGTTTTAAATGGCTTTTATTTGAGATTAGCATCAAGGAGGATATCAATAAAGCCACTGGTAACTGTTTTCTTCTAAACTTGGGCATCTGAGGAAGTAAGTTTCAAAACTAATTGGATGAGAAGACTCTTTGCAGGAGCTTGAAATATTAATCTGTAAATAAGAGTATAAGAGTAGAAAGTACCATCTACCTTTATGTTTTCTGCCAAAAAGTGTCATGTACTAAACATGGTCTATTGCATGCTCTTAATTTTGAGGGCCAAATTTAAAAGTAATCCTGTGTAATCAAGTTTTAAATCTAGATAAAGGAAGTGAAACTTTGTATCTAATGTCAAGAGTCTTGGCCTTCAGAATTTGGTGCAGTGGTTTTGCCAGTTCTTCAGCTGGTTATGCAATCCCAAGTATCAGTACACAGCACTGCTGTGGAATTCTGTCTGCAATTTACACCCAAAAGAGTTCTATTTGTTTACAGACTAGAATTTCTTTTACTGCAAGGAGAATACTTTTAACAATATGACTCTTAAGTGGTACAAAAGTATGAATTAAGCATTAAAAAAATGGCAAATTTCTGTTTCTGGAAGGACTACCCGGTTGCTTGGAAACAAAAGTGTCCCAATTTTATTGCTTTCAGAAGCCATCTGATTACAGAATAGTATATTTTCCAGATCAGTACTAAAAGGTAAATCTGTTTGTTGAGTTGTTCCCTTCACTAATTATTGTTGTTTCCAGTAGCCACCCTTCTGGGTGTCAGTGGTCACTGTTCATTGATGAACCATCTGGTTACTGTGGCTTAAACTGGGCTAACTGCCCATACTCTTCTTTTTCATCTTATTGCAGTGTTGTGTTTTGAGGATTAGAGGATTAGTTTGTCCGTGAAGCAGGCTTCAGACATTCCTGACTTTTCAGAAATACCACTTGAAACTGGTGCAACAACCTGTAAAGGCCATACACTATTCAGAGATTAACTGAGGTGCAGGCATAGTGGAAAGTTTGAACTAAAAGGGTTTTTTTTAAGAGAAAAAGAGTTAACTGCAGCAGAATTCTTCTTGTCCTGAATCTATAGTTTTTGATTACTGTGCTTGAGAAAAATCTTCCAGGTTGTAGAAATGTTCTGAGAACATTTGTGTTATGGAGTAGCCCAAAGAGCTATTACATCTGGAGTCTGAACTTTCCAGTCTTGTTAGCCGAGAAAATGAAATGGAAGCAAGTGTGATGAGTCTTCTCTCAGTTGTGAGAATTACAAAACAGACTACATGATGTCTGATTTACTCTGCTTTTAGGGAAGAACAATATTGTGTTTAGCACCCACCCAATGGACACCTGAATTTAAGAGATTAAGAGGAATTTAATATGGTTGTCATTTACTAAAAACTGCTCTGCCTCAGTAGCATTGAGGCCATATGGTACATACACTGGAAATTAAAATTTGACAGCCAGATGTGGCCATCTTTTTGAAAGAGCAATACCTAACTTACTGTAATGTTTTTGATAAAGTGTGAGTATGGTAATATTGTTCTTTTTGAGTAAGTGTTATGTAATGTATGAGGGAGCATACCTATATTATTTTGGAGATGATACAGACTTCTGCATCTCTTCTGGCTTTCTACTGAATTTACTTTTACTTCTGTAAATTCTCAGGTGGCCTAGTTATATGGAGCTTCACACTCTATTCCTACCAAAATTTATGTTTTCTAACATAATGCATGTTAGAGATTAAATAGTCATACTGATGTCGTTCACTTTTAAAAATTCATTTTCTTTTAAATGAGCTGGGTAAATATCTTCAGCCTGTATATCATAGATGGTTAAAAAGACAGACACTGCCAGATTTGTTATACAACACTTGGCAGTCAAGTATGAGACATGAAACTGATTCCGTTGTATTCCTTTGGTGCATTGTTGGATGTAGTTCACTATGGTACAATTAGTACTTTATTTTTGTATTCACATGATGAAAAAAGTACACTACCATCCTAGTCTTCATTCTAAATGTGTGTACTGTTATTTGATTGACCCAGACGTTGTTAGAAAAAAAAAAAGCCGGTGTGGTTTACTTCAGCACTAAGGATGATGCTAGCAAATGAGAATTGGGTGTAAGGCAGGTGTTATGATTTTAGATGTGGGTAAGGGATGGAGTAGAAGGGTAAAATCATAGACTGATTATGATAGCTTGGATTACTGTAGAGAAAAGGAGTACAAAAAGGTAGGAACACTGTGAGAAAAAATAGGAGAAATAAGCACATTCCAGAGGACTTTGGATAATACTATACACTGCTAATGAAAGAAAATTGAAGGTATAGTAAAAGAAAACCTGTCTTTTCTGTTTCTACTAAATGGGGATGTTCATAATTCCTTATTTCAGTTTGTGCCTGTTACTGCCACCTGTTTCAGTGCTGGATGTTTCTATTGGATGCCATGGAGTCCAATAGACCGCCACTCAGAATTTTCAGCTATTGCTTTTACAGCTTATATTTTTAAGTAATTCAGTCTAGGCTTTTGGCAATTAACACAGATACCCATTATATTTGGTATGTTTTTATGTAATCCAAATAGAAGAGGAATTATGTAAAAATGGTGTAAAATTTCTAAAATGCTGTTTGAGGATGGACATACTGATTTACAATAATTCAGCAAAATATTTCTTAATGTGGAGGCAATTAGAAGTAATAGAATTTAGTAGCTTCAAATGCATGGATTTCAGAAAAGAGTTGGAAATTTTAGTGGACTTGTGTGATGTTTGAAGGGAAGAAACGTAGTAATTTTGCTCTAAATAAAGTTTATGCACTGTCAATATTGCCAAGAGGCAGACCAAGCTTACCAAGTAAACTAGCAGCCATAAAGTATTGTATTACTTTGTATAATCAGAAGGAAAAAATGACCTTGAAGATCAATGTCCTTCAGAAGAAAAATATATAATCAAATCTATAAAACTAAACTTCATGATCTGGTGCACATCCAGTATACCATTGTGGTGAAATCCAATCTAGACAAGAATTTGTCTCTCAGGTAGTATTTACTTGTTTATTAACAATTTTATGCCCACAATTGCCTTTTTAGATCCTGTCACTACATTGCTGTACCAGTCCAGTTCAAGCCAAAGGTAGAAGGAATGTTTGAAGATGTCTTCGTTGTGCTGACAAGCAAATATGGCCCAATTAAAATTCGGCTGTATGGTAAAGCTATTGCAAAAAAATAGAACTGTTTTTTTACTGTTTGTAAGGATTTATAACAGTTAATATAATTTAAAATATTAAAAGATTTGCTACTACATTTCCATACTAATGTCCTACTTGTTTTGCCCTGTGATGCTGCTTTGATGAAAAGTCTTCTGTAAGATAAATTATGGTGCTTATTTCACAAATCTGTTTTGATAGTAAAAACAGTGAGAAATAACATTGTATGTTGTAAAGTTACCATTTTATAATTTATGTTTCTGCACTTTTAAAGGAAATGAAAGTTTTGTATTTTTGCATTTATTAGAAATAGCTAGATACTGATATATTTTATTTTAAACATTGTAAATTCAGAAATAAAATCTATTTGTAAACAGTTGATTCTACCTGATTGCTGTCTGTTTCAGAGGATTGCTTGCTGTAGGTAAGGGGTCAAGCTGCCTTCTCTTAGACAATGCTGAGTTTCTGAGGGGTCTGTGAGGGAACAGGGGTAGTCATTGCAGTCCAGAAGCTGATCTATATCACATTTCCATGAGGTAATGCTGGGATCTGACAACCAGCCCCCACCTTTTTACACAGTTCAGTGGAAGGCATAAGCATTGTTTTTAACAGTGTGAAAACAATATAAATTTTAACATGACCAATGGTGCCTTCAGCCGTCCAGAATTATGCATCTTACCCAGTATTCTGTCTCTGAAACTCACACAAAGATGATGTTACTTGAAGAAATGATGTAAGCCTGGCTGCTTACTGGTTCAATTCCATTTCCTCAGTATCTGCCACCAGATGAATAAGGATGGGAGGTAGAATCCTACCTATGCCTTTTCTTTGCATATATTGGCCTGTTTGTGAATTCACCTGTTCACATTTTTTAACCCATTTGATACTGTTTCCACAGCTTCACATGGTACCAAGCTCTAAAAGTTCACTGTATATTCTTTAACAAAATAACAAAATTTGGTTTTTTCTGAGATAAACTGGATTATTTCTGATTTAATTGAATAGTCTCCAGTTCTTATATTGTGGGAGTCATTGAACAACAGTTCCACCATCCATTGTTGCCATGTCATAGATTCATAGAGTAGTTTGGGTTGGAAGTGAACTGTAAAGGTCATCTTGTCCACCACCCCTGCCATGGACAGAAGCAACTTCAGCTAGACGAGGTTCTTCAGAGCCCAGTTCAATCTGACCTGAAATTTTGTTTCCATGGATAGGACATCTTCCACTGCTCTGGGCAACCTGTTCCCAGGGTATAATTGGCTTTCTGGGCTCCAGGGGCGCATTGCCAGCTCATGGGCAGCCTCTCGCTCACCAGCACCTCAGGCTGGCCTAGGCAGGGCTGCTCTTGATCTGTTCACTCCCATGAGTGGTGCTGGGGCTGCCCTGACCCAGATGCAGCCCCTTGCACTGGGTCTTGTTAAACCCCAAGATTCTCCCAAGTGCCCACGTGTTGAGCTTGTCCAGATTCCTGTGCATGGTATCCCATCCTTCAGGTGTGTCCTTCCCTGCTCAGCTTGGTGTCTGCAAACTTGCTGAGGGTGCACTCCATCCCTTCTTCCGTATCATTAATGAAGATATTAAATAACACTAGTCCCAGTATGGACCTTTGAGGGACAGCACTTCTCACTGGTGCCCATTGAGACTCTGAGTCATTGATCACTACCCTCTGGATGTGACCATCCAACCAATTGCTTAGCCAGTTAACACCCATCAAATCCATCTCTCTCCAGTTTAGAGAGAAGGATGTGCAGGACTGTGTCAAAAAGTCCTTAAAGAGTCGAGATAACATTTGTAACCCTTCCTGTTTCCACTGATGTAGTCACTCCATGCAGAAGGCCATCAGGCTGGTTAGACAGGATTTCCCTTGGTGAAGGGTGCTGCCTGTCTCAAGTTGTCTCCCTGTCCTCCATGTGTTTCAGCATAGCTTCTAGGAGGAGCTGTTCCATGATTTTTGCAGGCAGATGTGAGGCTGATGGGTCAGTAGTCCCTGGGCTCTTCCTTTGTACCCTTTAAAACATGGGTGCAGTGTTTGCCTCTTTTCAGTCACCTGGGACTTCACCATCATGACTTTTCAAATATCTTAATTGCTTGTAGCCTTTGGCTTTGTCTTCTCTTTTATTTTTGTTGCATGTATGGCCAAAGTTGCTTTAAGATAGAAGTGCAGATTTTTGTGTTGTTCTGTCATAGCATATGTACATTATTCCCTTCTTCAGGTTGGTAAGAGTGTGAGAGAAATTTGTTTTAGTAGGAGGTTGTTGGTTTAGCAGCATTTTAAAACAACTGAAATGTGAAAAAGCAGGGCGGAAAAACTTGAAGTACCCTCTGCACTGCCTTTGGTACATACCATCAGTGTTAAGTAAAAGTATACTAAAGCTGCTGTTTCTCAGCAGTCTGGAAACCAGGAAAGGCAGATTTATGAAAAGAAATAAAACTAGAGATGAGAAGTCTTGTCACCTCCTTATTCTCCCAACATGTAAGTTCATGTCTGTGAGATACTGTGACCATGTTCTTTTTGCCGTCTTTCTGCCAGATGTTTCGTTTCCTTAACTGATGTGATGCCTGTGTACTTCTGAGTACACAATTGGAATAGAGGGAATCTTCTGCCTGCTGCCTTAGCTTGACAGGCTTGGCTGCTTCATTTGAGAAAGACCTTAGTGTACAAAAGCCTGTGGCTGATCAGTTTTAGAAGCACAATTGGAAGTCTCTTCCAGAGCTGGAAAGAAGACTAAGCTGCCTTTGAATTACAATAAGAAGCCCTGACTTTGGATAATTAAGTATTTGGTGTAAATTCAAAATTGTGTTCTGTTCCTGTGCTAGGCCTGCTGTCTGTGACTCTGTTCACACTTCTGCTATGGGCTTTTCTTGAGTTCTTGAGATGAGAAGAATTGGGAAGAATGGTTATGCATTTTTTCCTATGTTTTCTCCTGGGTTGGATGTAAGGAGGGAAAAGGATGCAGAATGTGCTACTATGGATACTCTGGTGAACTATGCTTGTGTGGATTAATATGTAAATATATACAGGTGAAATACATCTAAGTATGAGCAAATGACCTGTCCTCATGATCCAGGGGAATCCTGATTTGCAGGTGATGTGAATTATTTTGGTACCTGTTTGCAGCCCACTGTGCTTGTTTCACTCCTAATAATGACCTTCACTTTCTTTGCAGTCACTTCAAACTGATTCCATTCCCACTCCACAAAATGAGACTGCTTCCTTTCCCCATGGTTGCTTTATTTATATAATAAACTTTTGTAGTCAAGACAATCTTGCTTTGATTTATCCAGTGCTTATGGTGAAGAAGTCCTGATTTCTGTCTACTTCTTTTAGAGATGCAGAAAAATAGAACAATTCTGTCCAGAATTTGATTTAAGATTTTAAGCTGTAATACTTAATAAAGTAAGCAGAATTAATTTTAGGTATAATTATTTTCTCATTTTGATCTTTGACAGCTTTGAAAAGTTTTTCAATTTTCTCATGTTGCTGGCTGCAATCTTTTGTCTCAGACTGGCAAGATTGACTCAAATGCCCCAAGCAGCAAACTTAAAAAAAACCCAAACAAACCTGAAACTATGTCTTTTTAATTACAGTCATCTTACTTGTTGATTTTAAGACCAGTCAGAGAGGAAATTCAGAAATAAGTAATTATAAAAAATTCATTAACTGTCTAGCACTGAGGATGTCTGTGTACCTGTTCAACCTAATTGGGATATTAGTAATCATAATTATTCAAGAGCTTTGTAAAGTTTTCACATCATTGGGTGCAAATGGGATTGTAATACATTCTGTACACGTGCTTCAGTGTGTTTTGGAGATGGTTGCCCTGGCATCTGAAACTAATTAGTGTTCAGAAAACCTTATAAAGGTGCATATCAAGGCCTGGCTGTCTAGAGGATTATTTTGATTACATAAAAGTTTAAAATGGTAAAGAGAATTTTATGAGTGTTTTTTGATACATAAAGTAAATTACTGAGGCCAGTGCTGGCCTTTTGAAATGGAATACTAAATACTCTGGGCATTTCTGTGGTAGGAATGCCTGATAGGTCAGATGCTGGTATGTTCTTGCTCCTAAGGTTGGTGGAGGAGTTGAGGGGTAACAAAGTTCACTGTGAGGTTAGTAGGTTATGTGTCTTATGTAAGTGATCTTATGTATCTGAGGTTATGTATCTTATGCATGTTAGCTTGGTACATTGCAGCATCTTTGGAAATGAGAAGAGGCATTCTGGGAACAAAAGTCCTTGGAAGCCAGTGAGAGAGTGGGCAGGTGACGTAAGATCAGTTGTCCCTAGTACTGGAATTGAGTATCCTGACTTTTAGTCGCAGCTATCTTGTTCTACCTTGTTTCAAAAAAACCTTCAGGTAACAGAAGTTCATGCCGTACTGCTTTCATTGTATAGCACAAATGAAGAATATGCATCTTTTTATCAGAATGACAAACATCAAGTATTTGGGTGAAGGATCCGCCTGCCTGCCATGATGCCTCATATTCAGTAAGAAAGGTGACTGTTAATAATTTTTTAAGTGGTAGTGTTTGCATCATACCAATTTTCTCCTCAAATTTGCCAGTTAAGTAGAATATTGTTTCTAGCTTCCCATTTGAAAATTTGAGTTGGTATTAACAGTAGAAAAGATTTTCCTCAATGTTCTTATAACAGTAATGATTTTTTGCCTTTAGAGCACTGCATTGGTTCACTGATACATCAAATAATGTGGAATCTGCCTTACAGGTTCCTATGGAGTGGTAACTTCAAGTACAGAATAAAGAGGTATTGCAGGCTGGACCATGGTGGATTAAAAAGAGAATTTTCTTTAGACATTTTATTGATTTGCTAAAACTGCTCCTGAAATATTTTCAAACTTAATGCAATGTGCTAAATCTATACTAATAGCATAAACACCTAATTTGCAGCATAAGAAAGTTAAGATAGAAAATGAAAATTCTGCATACTGTTTGACCTCAAAGCTTTCCTGAGCATATCCCTCAATCCTGGATGTTTTATTTTTGCTGTATGATTGTTGGAGGACAGTCTTACATGAGCAGTTTTCAGATGTAAAATTAGATTGATATAATGCATTGGGATTAATTTTCTGTAAATATTATCTGATCATCTTTGAAGACTGGATGCTTGGGTGGTACTTTTTGGCTCTAGACATTTCCTACATGAAAATATTTTTTTTATTTATTTTTGCACCTTTTCTGTCATTCGAAGAATATGTAATTTCTAGAGCTGCTCAAAAGCTCAGAAAGATGCAACAAAATTGTTTGTTCTGACTAATCAGCTTTATCCCTATTCTCAAAATTCTTTTTTTTTTTTTTTAATTTTTTCATGGGGAAAAAAGGTAGTCAGTGCTGACAAGCTGAAGCTTTTAAAGTATAAATATAACTGAAAACCATGGAATTTTAAAGTATAAGACTCTTTATAAAGCACTCTAATATTTTTCCTGATTAGTGTATTCATTACTGCCGTTGTACTTGGCAACAGTTTGTAACACAAATTCATGTCTTTATGGCTCAAAATGCTGAATTCTGAGACAGTTTGTCCTTGATTCCAGGGGCAGTTTGTTGTCTGGGAATGACATTTTCAGGTATGTCTTTCCTCACAGGCTCTCATCCATAGCCACCTGCCTCAATCTGACAGTTGAGCACCAGCTGGGAGTTATGACCTGGAGGAGCATGAAAGGGCTGGAGCGAGACAAAATGATCCATCAAGTCCTGCTTGTAAGTCAGGTCTCCAAACATGCATTTTCCACTCTATAAATTAAAAATTAAAATACTAATGGGTGTGCTTTTGTATTCATCCAACAATTGGTTCATTAGGTAGGTATGTACAAAGAGGCTCTGCTTGTCAATGCTGTTTGGCTCTAAAAGGAGGCAGAATCGGTAGGGGTTAGGCTGGTGCTGAAATGCCCCCACCCCTTCTACCTTCCTTCCATGTTTGTTCTGGGAGGCTGGCGGTAGGTAATACTCATCCTGCATAGAGCTGGTTTGCATTGTGAGTGCTCTGTCACCAGTCACAGCTGTCAGGTATGTCAGTCATGGAGTATTGTGGTAGTGTCAGAGACATAATCAGAGAGATTAGGTGGACACAAAGAGCTCTGAATGAGGTGGTAATTGCGTTCAGGGGGAAAAGAGAGTTAAAGAAAGAAACTTTCCTTTCTCACAAGATCCATTAAAGAGGTGACAGCTAATATATTAAAGCTGGAACAAGATAATTGTGGTAAGAATCTTTGTGTGTTCTCCCTAAAATGCAATGTGCTCACAATAAATATTCAAATGCTTATTTTGTGTTGTGAATACCAGATAACCATTTACAGTGAAATGCGACCTCTTTCAAAAAGTTTAAATTCATTGCCAAGAATGTTCTAGGAACAGTTATAAAACTCAAAAGGAATATTGGTGCTATACTGAATCACAAAAATGCCATCTTATGAAAGCTTCTTTGCAGGGATTTTCTTCAAATTGGTCTAGCGGAAAAGAAATGCCAAGATGCCAGCCACGGGCTGTGCTCTTCCAGACTTTGCTCTCTTTGAGTAGTACTTGAATAGTACCTCTCCCCCTCCTCTCTCTCACTTTTTTTTTAACCAGACTACTTGAGTATCTGTTTACATTACACTTTTGCTGTATTGATGCCATGCTTCAGAATTGCTACTTACCCTTAAGCTTCAGGAAGAAATTTCCCTTCCCTTCCCTTCCCTTCCCTTCCCTTCCCTTCCCTTCCCTTCCCTTCCCTTCCCTTCCCTTCCCTTCCCCCCTCTGCCTTCTTTTGAAGCACTGAAGGTTGCTACAAGTGTACACATAAGGTGTGCACTGGAACGTCCTTTGGCACCAATCTTTTAAGCACCTTGTCAGTGTATTTTGCTTCCTGTCCCTACATTTGAGGTCAGGACTTCTGTCCCCTCCAAATAGGCAGGGATAAATGTTTTGGCATCATCTTCAAGGTCTGAATATTTTCCTTTGTACCTCTGGAAGCTCTTAAAAACCTCAGCTAGTGTAAGGACTTCACGAACTGCTGATCTTTACTTCCTCCTGCTCTTGTGCAAGGGCTCATATATTACAGATTTTGGTCATTTGGTGTGGGCCAATGGATTCCAAGCCAAATAGGAAGAAAATGTCAGCTTTTGGTGTATTATATATTAACAGAAGAGTTGTTACATAGACCTTCCCAAGTTAGGAATTAATTCCATGGCTGGTTGTGACTGTGGACAAATAAGCTTCCATGACCAACCCCATGTTCTTTATGACCCTAGTGAAAAGTGACATTGATTTCTTGGCACTGCACAGCTGCTGTTGTGTTGAATGATTAATCTGAAATCAACAGGACTGTTGAGTATTCTTTATTATCAATGAATATAAAATTTATAAGTAATGAGTATAAAAGCCAAAAGCAACCACTAGTGGAAAAATCACACAACAAATTTAAATAGTAGCAAACATCCTCCTCTGTATTGCTTGCTGTCAGAAACCATGAAAAGCACTTTCATTTCTGTCCATTAACTTCTTGGGATCTTGCTAGAGTTTCTGGGTTGACTGAAGTAAAAACCCAATCTCGCAGTCTTTGTTCACAGAGCTTTCAGAGCCTTCAAAGATGACTGTATATGTACAGAAAAAGAAAATACTATGTTAGACTCTATTGTGATAAATTTTCATGTCTTCCTTGCCATTCAAACCAACATTTTTCCATTTTCTTTTGCAGCACTAAGTCCTAATAAACCTTACAATACAAAATAGAGAATGGTATGAGTCATGACATCTTCTTTAACTAATTCTTCATATAAATGAAAGCAGCTTCTCATTTCTCATGGTTTTTATGGTGGTTTTCCAAGCCTTCTTTTCTTGCTGGCTGTTCTGATTGATAGAAAAGTGGGTTGAGCAGAGTCATCTCCAAAGATGGAAAGATTTGATGCATTTCAATTGTAACCATCCTGCAAATGCTTTCAGGATAGCATTTTTTGAGCCACCACATGTTGCTATAATGGATTGATCAGTTTGATTCTTTTGATACAGGTAAATCAGTTTGATGCAGGTTATTTCAGGCTGTGTTTACAGAGGTTATTCTGATCCCCTTTTCAGGCTCCTGTATGTGTTTTCAAAGAAACAATACCCCAAAACCTTCAGAGAATGAAAACCCATTCCTTCCTATTTACAGAAAGTTGTTTTTTCTTTCAAGCTGGAAGCCTACAAAATAAGTCTTAGGTTTTCATCATAATCTTTTGAGTTTTAAATCTACTTCATAAGTTGGCAATTTTAAATGGTTCCTGGTGAGTAGAGTCCTGGTGAGCTTCAAAACCACACACAGTTTCAATGAAGCTGTGTGAACCTGCTTCAGAATCTCTGCAAGTTTTCCAAGCTTTTATGCTCTCGTATGGTTTACAGACAAAAACCTACAGGGGTCCCATTTAAAGCCTCCTAGCAGTTAAAAGATAGAGAAAAAATGGCTTTTAAAAAACCTGAAGTACCCTCTTATGAGTGCATTAAAAGCAATTTTATTTGCTTTCACTTTCAAAATGCTTCAAGCTGCCAAAGACGCGATGCTAGAAAATGACTCATGAGTACTAGAGAGAAATAGTCTTTGAAAGGTGGTTCATAGTAAAGGATGACAGATAGGCAAGTGGAATTTCTGTATTCAGAAGAAATATCTTGTGTCCTCATATTGCAGATTATTTTTTCTGTCTCAGTAATCTGTTCTTCAGTGGTTCTTCACCTTTATCTTACAGGTTTTCAGCAATTGTGTGAAAATCAGCTCAGAGCTTCAGTTTGTTCCTGTGGATGCTATCTGTCAATGTTTGGAGACCAGGACCTCCACAGAAAGGGAGGGCAATGCCAAAACAATGAAGGCTTGTAATTTAATCCACCTTTCTGGTAAATCATGGTGTGTCACCCTGTGGATTGTCTACAGTCTGTATGATAGGTTTTAGGAAATTTTAGTAGTGCATTGTGGGTTTTCCATTTTCATTGCAGTATTTGGTATTGGAGTGGTTTCTTGATTTGTTTGCTCTACAGGAAACAGCACAAAGGCAAAGTATTAAAATGTCCTCCTCATTTTGATATTGCTATAGCTTCTCACAGTTTTCTCTCTCTTCCAGTGTAAATAAAGACAACAATGTGGAGTAGACGTCTCAAAATTCCAGAATATTTGGACCTTGTGTTCTGTTGCAAGCTGCTCTTGAACAAATATACTTTCCTTTCTAAATTGTATTGCTGAATGTTAGGGAAAGAAATTGTTAGGGAAGATTCATTTAATAAAATCTAGATATTACTTGACAAAACAAACATTAATGAACTGTTTAAGTTCATTTTCTAATGGTTTAAACAGATGTTACCTCTAAGAAGCTCTCACAAAATCCTGCCTTTTGAAGGCTTACCTTACATACTTCATGGCCTTGTAAATGTGGCATATTTGGTATGAACAACCATACAGAAAAAGGACTCACAGCATTAACTTTTAATGGTTTTAGTTTTAAATTTTAAAACTGTGTATTCACCAGCCCCTTAGCTTTTTCTCTAGGGAATCAAAAAGCAGAAAGGAAAATGTTGATCCCCTTGGTTGTTGACAATATCTGAAAATTGAATAAATATTACAAGAATTAAAAAACTGAAAGAATTAAATGAAAGTACAGAAGTGATAGTAAAAAGTCTGAGCTTTATTGTTCTTGTGATAAAACAGAAAGCAAGATGGGTATGAACAGGATGTGGGCATAACCTGAGATCATAAGATAAAGATTCTTACCTGGTTTTAACTGTGAAAACACAACCATGAACCTAAAACTTACATCTGGAAATAATGCTGATTTACAGACTAGCAACCCATTGTGTAGTTGAGTACAAATTGAAGGGGTTTGGCATTTTTAGACATCAAGTAAATTAAATGATGGAATGAATTTTGAGAACCCTTGCATACCTGGAGCAACAGTTGGTGCTTAATCTCACCATTTGCTTGTATAAACCTTTTAATGCAGGCAAATTTTTGATTCCCCAAAACGCATTTGCTGCTCCTTCACAAGTGCATAGCTTTTTCTGGGGTCAGTCAATCCATGTTAGACAGCTGGTGTATGTTAGCAAGTTATTTCAAAGCCTCTTGCATATGCTACCTATTTCTTGCACAGCCTCTATAGTTTCCACATACCCCTTTCCACTGTGATCACCCCGGAGTCCTCAGAGGAATTACTGCCAAAGCTCCAGGCATCCCTGTGTGGCCTGGATGGAACTAGTCTGTTAGGCTTGTCAGTACTGCTGCCAACATGAAAAGATGTTTGAATTAAAAAAAAAAAATCCCCTTCAAACTCCAAACTAACAGGACTCTCCCCTAGAAGAGTTGAGGCTTCCTGGAACTACTGTAGCACTGCAGGATTACTCACAAGAAGAATAATCACTGGCATCACCACACATGAAAGCAGCTATGCTGCAGTAAGATGTTACCCTCTTAGGAAGGGTCTAGGTGAGATTCTCCTGCACTGCTTCACCAAGGAAGTTATTGTGCAGGTTTTTTTTAATGGCATGAAGTTTCTTATCCACTCTTTGTAGAAAGATGAAATTTATTTTGTGTCATTGCAAAAGCATATATGAGTATAGAATCAAAGAGAAATTTGTATAGTAACATGGAACTTGCATTTGTAACAGGAAAAATGAAACAGCATTTTTTTCGGTGGGGCATAGAATGAGACAAATAGAAAAATGCTGATTCATTGGAAGTAAGGAAGTTGACAGGTCACTGAAAAAAGATTTTGGGAAGAGGCTTTATATACTTTAACACTTGGCTGTGCAGGAGTGTTGTTGGTGGATTAAGTAGATGATAGCTGTAGCTACACAGATGAGAACTAATTTTTCCTTATTCTAGCAAAGTATAGAAAATAAGCTGTGTTTTAGAAGACAAACCTAGTAGTTTAATGAAGTCTTGGGCAGAAGTTACTGCCTGGATCTCGCTGTGTTTCTAGAAGAGGTAACTGCCCTTCAGCTGCTTGTCACCATCTTTTCAGCTGGTGATTATCATCATCTCAGATCCGTTCGTTGTGCATGTTGTCATTTTCTAACTTGTCTGTCAAAATGAGTTAGGTTGAAAAGACTTTTTTTTTTTTTTCAAGTTAACTTGGTTCTCTTTGGAAGGCAACAGATTGTGGAACATTTGTAATAAGAGCCCCTCCAGCAGATAATCTCAAGCAGAAGGGTGATGACAGGCGGCTGGAGGTTGTAACCTCTTCTGAGCTGGAGGAGTTTCTTGAGATAAATTAGTTATTCCAAAACCTGGGTGGAAGCAAGCATATCTGCTGTAGGGGTGGGGGTCTTGTAGACACCCCTCACCCTGCAAAAGCTGCTTCTGACACTTCCACAGCCAGGAGCCACCCATGCTGCTGATCTGCTCCCTTCTACAGCCATGTGACTTAGAGCAGGGTGTGAGTGCTTAGAGCCTGTTGCAGTCAAAAAGACATGCTGGAGTGGAAAGCAGGCCAGCTTGAAACAGTGATGCTGAGGATGAGAATGCCTTTGTCAGCTTGACTAAGGATCAGCCCACCTACAGGGGTAGTGCCATTCTTTGATGAAATTGGGTTGAAATCCAGATGCTCTCATCTTGTAACTGCAGCAAAATGGGGAACAAATGCTGCAGGAGCAACAGCAGAGACTGTGGGGATCTGTCAATGCCCTGGAGTGCACTGCAGCTCTTGAAAACCTGCTTTCTCAGGAATCCCATTCATATATGCTGAAATGCTAACATGAAGGTTGTCCTAAGATGCTTTTGAGTTAATGTGGTAATGTGGGAGTTGATCAAGCATTTGTTCATTGAGATGCATGAGTTGAGGACTTATTAGTGTGGGAGGCCAAACTTCCTCTCTGCAGAGGAAGAATTCCACAGTGCTCAGCCTAGTTAATATATCTCAGGATATGAAACTTTATAAATAAATGATGTCTAAATAATGATATCTAAGGAGGCAATTTATGATTCTTCTTGCCGAGAATTTGCCTTACTTGTTTTTCTGGGGATAGGATGAGGTCCATTTTCTATGTTAATATGATAGGCCTAATCGCTAGCAGGTCAGACATATATGGTCTCTCAAAATGGAGCTTCCTGTTGAAGATGGTGATGTATTTGTCCTCAGTCTCAAAATCCAAGAGGTTATGGTCTTAGGCAGATAAAACAGCCATACATGTGAAGTCAGACACAAACTCTGAAACAAAAAAGCAAATGGCATATTTGAAGTGAAATCCAAGTGGCAGTGATGTGAGTGCAAGGGTGGAACTGCAATCCTAGGGCCATGAGTGGATGAGCTGGAGGAAAGGTGAAGTCTTTTGACCTGTTCTGGCATGGTGTCAATGTGCACCACTATATCCAACTGGGAGTAGTAGAAGGACCTGTAGTGGAGATAGTTTGACTTGGTCTTGCCTTCTGTAGTGCTTAGGTCTAATTTGTAACTCCACATTCCTGAATTTCTGGCTTTAATCACCAAGAACAGCATATTCTTATGAGGACTTTCAGTCTTCCTAGAGGGACTTAGGGAACATGCTGGCTTGCTTAATGCAGCATTCTTGCATCCAGATCACAGAATCACAAGGTTGGAAGAGACCTTCAAGATCATCGAGTCCAACCCATGCCCTAACATCTCAACTAAACCATGGCACCACATGCCACATCCAATCTTTTTTTAAAACCCATCCAGGGATGGTGACTCCACCACCTCCCCGGATCAGTACTGCTATTTCAGCATCAAGCTTCTGCAATTGCCAGTCTCAATAAACTGAAACTCTCAAAGCACTGAAGGGTAACACTGTGTCTGTTGTAGCTGACTCTGGCAATGTTTGTTTTAGAAACTACTCAAGTACTGTGTCAGTCCAAGAGTAAGTGTTAAGAGACTACTTACTGAGATGCATCTGAAATGAAGGATTTTTCTTTCATACAGTTATTGTGTCTGATCACCTTTTATTCACTTTGTTTAGAACTCTGGAAGGAGGAGCGATGTGAAAAAAGTCTGTAGCTCAAAATTTGTCTTGAATGATACTCTCTATTACAACAGAGAAATTTATTTATTGTATGACCATAATGTTTTCTTCTTAAAAAAAAAAAAACAAAACCAAAAAACAAACCCCAAATTATAATAATATTTCCTTTCTGAAATTGTCCTTGCTGTGACTCACAAATCTAAACATTTTTAAAC
The DNA here is from genome assembly GCF_000277835.1 of Geospiza fortis. NCBI lineage: Eukaryota > Metazoa > Chordata > Aves > Passeriformes > Thraupidae > Geospiza > Geospiza fortis. The sequence continues at coordinate 3,449,768 of NW_005054350.1, read as the reverse complement.
CAGAAACCTGCAATTAACGAAAAAAGCTACATGAAGCATGTCTTTGCAGAACTTAAAGAGGACCATGCAACAGAAAATATCAAAGCAAACCATTATTGTAAATGGGTGCTCCTGAAGGTGCAATGGAATGTTCCTGACTAAAAGATATCCTTAATCCCTTTCTGAAATGGAAGTTTGCAGTGCAGCTGAGGGCCAACTGATCGTAAAAGGCTTATTATGAGGCTGAGACATTGTTGGGTCTGGATACTCTTTGAATGGCATCTCAATGTCAGCCTAGCCCCATGCTGATTTCGCTTTCTT
>NW_005054350.1:3438487-3449421 GCF_000277835.1 Geospiza fortis | reverse complement strand
AAATTGTAAACATCCCTCTAGACTCTCAAATTCACCTGCTAGAGTGATCTGTCTCAGCTGTGGCAATGCAAAGTTTCTTTTCATGCAACTAATGGGACAATTATATCAGAATGATGAGATCATGCCTTTTGCTGAAAAGAATAGGGATCTTTCATGAACAAAGAGAGCTTTATTTACATCTTTACAAATAAAGCACCATTTTATTCAGTGAAAGTGGGTGACTGCTACAATTTGGGTAGGCACAGCATGGCATGAAGGTGAACTCACTCTGTAGAGTGGTAGGTAGAGCTTTGGTGTGGCGGTCTCAAAACAAAATAAGCAGTATTTTGGGGTTTTTTTCCCTGCTTACACTAACTAGTATACTAGTGTGCAGAGAGTTCTGGTATTGCCTAGGTAAACCTAAGACTGTTGAAAGAAATTTCATTTGTTTGCTAAATAAATGTAGAGAACCCATCTTGTCCTTTGAAGACTTTTCATGTAGGTAGATTTTGTGCATGTAAATCAAAGAGTATTGGTGGACAGATGTGTACTCTGGGGGGACTACTGTGACTCCTAATTTGATCCCAAGTTATGAGCCATATCTGAACAGAAACATGGAAAGTATTTTCATTCTTGTTTCTTTAGACTTACATATTTGTACCCCATTGACATTGCTAAGAGAAATACATGAGTATGAGATATTTTTACAGTTCCTTCTTTAAGCTGCAAGGCATATTTTTTCTTTTAAAAACTCATTCAGTGAATACTAATTTTAGTCTGACTTTTGACACTGTTCTAAATGACATGTGGATTTCATATAAAATCATATGTCTAGTACAAAGCTGAGACTGCCCACTGACAAATAAATTCCTATGCTCATGTAATTCTCTTTAGGAGCAGACAAATCACAGCTGACTCCGAAGTGGTTTTGGTTTTATTTCTGGTAGCAGACATGATTCTGAGGCCTCTTTAAATGAGCTCAGCATCCAGCCTGTGCCTGGATCACTGCAGTTACCCACCAAGCAGAGCCTATACCAGTTAATAGAAGGGCTTGTGGATGTGGAGAAGTCTCCTTGATATCACTCCAGTTTTCAGTGTTTGGATGAGTGGTTTGTGGAGCCAGAGAGGCCCAGTAGGTGAGAGGGTGACTTGGAGCCCCTTCCAGCAGCAGCTGGGCGGCCTCTGGCTGTGTGCCCCATGCAACTGTTCAAGTGGCCCTGGCATCAGTGTTCCCTGCCAAGATTTCCATGCTGCTGTTGGACTGCGGTGCCAGGAATAGGGTGGGACAGAACAATATCTTCTTTGCTCTGCTGCCTTGCCCCCAGCAGAAGGGCAGATATTTGGAGGGAGAAAGGGCTTGGAGATTAACGTTGTGCCTGTTTGCCTGGGGAGGCTCTGAGGTCTCTGCGTGGCCTCACTGCATGGGGTGTAATTCAAGTTGTGTTGTTGCTCATCTTTCATGCCTTCAGTGTAACAAAAGGAGTACAGCAGAGAAATAAGTAAATAGCACTGTAAAAGCTGTAAAGAATAAACAAATAAACCTTAAGAAATTAGTTCTAAAACATGAGAGCAGGAACAGGCTTTACTCTCTTAGAGGTGTTGAGTTTTGAAGTTTAGGATAGTTATGTGCTACAAGACTGTGAATGGCATAGCCACAAATAAACCTAAGCAGGTATTTTGTGGAGGGATAGAATGTAAGAAAATAAAGATAGTGCAGAAGGTAGTCTCACACCTGAGGAGTTGCAGCTGTGCTAATTACCAAAGATTAGGAACAGGCCTGCCCTTAACAGGCCACAGCTGTGTCCAGTAAGGATGAGTGCTATAAAAGAGTGGGTTAGCTGGTTGAGGAGAGAGTTGGAGTTTGTTCATTGTGCTGTGAAGGAAGTTGGAGTTTGCTGGTTGAGCTGTGAAGAAGAAGAAGAAGAAGGAGTCAGTGCTGTGAGGAGATGCCCATGAGAAATCACCGAGAAGGTATGAGAGCTTTGCAATAAGATGGTAGCAGTATTTATGTGCCCTCATTTGCACAATGGTGAAAAGTCTCAAGCTTGAGGAATAAGGGCATTATTTCATACGTTTTCACCTTGCCGGAAAGACCTGGCTTGAAGAAGTGAAGTTTTCTGGAAACAAGGTAACTTAGATTGGCATAAGCTCCAGGTGTAGCTGTATTTTATCAAAATGTTGCCAGACTGTCTGACATAATGTAAGTGCATGTATATCACGAGGACACATACACAATAACCTGCTCGGTCTCTAACTCCTCATTCTAAGGAAATTACTCCAAGTCAGCTGTTTTGCATTAACTGCCTGCATGCAAATTGTTATTGTCAGGTCAGTATGAGCCAATTCCAAGCCATTTATTTTCTTGGTCAAGGACCAACTTCTTTTGCATGCGCTGCTGGGGCATAGTATACATTTTATAGGAAACAACTGAAGATGAACTGATTTATAGTAAATTTGACATCCTAGCTTAACTTGTGTCAATTTCTTCACGAATTCCTACTGTTAGAGTGTGGTGTAGTCAATATGATACTGAACAAGAGCGAGACGTTAATCTGCAGAAGTGAGGCAAAGTTTCTATCGGGGGAATTTCTTTCCATATGTATTGCTGATTCATCCTTTAAGTGGCTTCTGTTCTATGCAATGAAGGTCAAACTACTCTAGAAATGGTAATATAATCAAAGAAAATAAACAAAAGTAGAGTAGAAACTTGTATTTCTGCAAATGATACTATTATATCAGAATAATTTCCAAATTTGCATTATTCTGGAACAGGATTTATGTTTTTCAGTGTTAGGATTACAATCCGTCATGTCACTTAACATTTAAAAAAACCTCCAAACCTCTAGTGTATGGCATCACTGCCTGTTGCATAATTTCCTAACCTAGGAAAACTGGTTCACTTGTGAAAATCTGTGTTACATAGTGTATGTATGTACCATTTGTACCATTTCTAATCAGTTGCAGGAGACTGTCCTGGAACATTGTAATTTCCCACTCCATGGATTTGAGAAAGTAAAACAGGAGGGTTTTGTGCATCTCATTATGTTAAACATCTGAACTGAGGTATTATTTTCACAACATGACAGGGCACATCTCAGTACTTCTAACACTCACTTGAGAGATCTACGTATGTCCTGTTAGGATGGTACCTAGAAAGATAAAATAGAGCTTTGAAGTTAAGATTTTGAGATATACAAACTCTTTTTTCCTTTCACATGTTCTGAATATTTTTTTCCAGTAATGTCTTGTTTAAAGTAATTCAGCTGACAGTGAAGAATGCTGAAGATGGTGGCCCAAGGAGTAAACAGTATGTTAAAGGAAAAACATGTAACAATCTGTAGCTTTTATGTATTTTGCACTTTTGCAACTTGTTATACTGATGCTAAAATAACTGTGAAAGTGCCTTTTAATAGCTTATTTTGTATTGGCCTCTGTTCTTGGTGTCTGTGTGGTATGTTAGCATCTGTAGGTAACCTGCCAGTAAATGAGTTGCTAAGGAAGTATCTGAGAGAAGACACAGCAAGTTATTGGAGGAACTCATGTTAATCAAGTCCTACAGATCTGAGCATTAGAGAACAGTTTGTCTTTTTGTAAGCAGTTTGTGATCTAGTGGTTGGAGTTTGAATGCAGGAATGAATTCTGCCACTCAGCCCTCTCTGTAGTTGTTTTCTTGCCCACAGAATAGGGATAATGCTTGTGTATGCCTGGCTTGGTGAGATTGAACTGATTAGTGACAACAAAATGCTTTGAGAGCCTTTAATGGAAGGCATTAAACAACTGCATCCTATGCAGGTTTTCAATATTAAAAATATAGGTGATATGCAAAAACAGTGGGGAGGATAAAAAAAGTCACTGAGGTTCATTTAACAGGAAAGAACATAGAGAACAGCTCCTAAAATCCCTTTGGGAGGAGTTATCTAGAAGGGAATTTCTAATTTGTGGTAATTCTGTAATCCGTTGTGAAAACATTTTTCCAGACATGAAAAAATACATTTACTTAGAGCAGCAGATGAAGCAAAGCAGGCATGTGGTCAGCAGCAGGTTCCACTTGTGTTTGTTATGGACAATATGGATATCTGATTCAGTGGTCAGTGTTAGCCTGGGGTCCCTGAAGGTGACGTTCCTATTAGGCATGGAAAAACACTCATCTACTATACTACATGACAATATATGCAATTTGACTAATGTCCTCTGTCCAAACTATTTGTTTTAATTTAGTTGTCCTCTCTGATGGTAAAACCTCCAGATTTTTCAATGCTGCATTAATGCAAAGGCTTTAATTGAAAAGAAGTCCAAAAGCAATAGCAAAAAAACCAAACAAACAAAAAAAAAAAAACCCGCAAAAAACAAACCCAAGAAAGAGGAAAGGAGGAGTTGTAGTAAGTGGACACTGGGAAGTTCTCAGAGCTCTGCAGCTTTATCTTTTGGGAGAGTTGAAGGGCAGAACCAGAAGCACTTCACCAGAAGGGAAGGGTTCTTAAAATTATGATAGTTATATTTTAAAGTTTAAGCATTGAACAGATGCCTCTGTACTGTACCAGGGAAACAGTGAAAATGGCCCTTATTTCCAAAAATGAGGGATTTTTTGGAGTGCATAAATAGAAAGAAAGAAGTATTCTAAGGTAACCTGAAGAAGAATGGTGTGACTTTTAAACACATGTGGATGTGTCCAGTTATTGGGAAGGTTATGAAAGGTAGGAAGATGGGCAGCTGCATAGGGGTTATGATGTTAGTGAACATAAAACCAGAAGGTTATAGATTGTAGTACTGATTTTACCATTACAGTTAAACATGAGAGATGATGCTGTTCTTGGTTATTAGTTCTGTTATACATTCCTGTCATACAATATCCCTTTCTTCATGCAAGACTTTGCAAGGTTTTGTAGTTTTTGGCTCATGGCTTCATTTGATGTAGTAGGTGGACAGCACATTGTTTATTGAATACTTTTTCTGCCAGTTTTCCGTGTGTGTGTGTGCATGTGACAAATGAGTCTGATCATTTCTATTCTACTGAAGTCAGTATGATTTTTTTTTGAAAGGAGGATCTTTTCCAACAATATTTGTCAATTCTTTCATTTACAAGTCCTTTGCAAACGAATTGCTTACCTCACATATAGTAGAACTGGTAGCTAAGAAAGTAATTCTGGAAATGTTTTTGGAGAAAAAGTGGGTTTTGGTAGTACATGAAATCAAAAAGTGTAGAATAACAAGTGATGAATAGCTGCTTTGTGATCCAGTAGACAGAACACCATAGAATAAGCCAGGAGAACTTGGATCAGTTCCCGATTATGCCTGTTCTCACAGTACATTCTTAAAGCAAATCATATTTATTTTATAACTTAAATTCTGTGTCTATATAACTGAAAATTGAGACTTATCCTCCACCACAAATCAGTCTGAGACTTGGGAAAGATATTAAAAATATATTTGGGAAATGATATTATAAACAAAAAAATTTGTACCTTTCACATGGCAAAGACTTTATTTTGCAAAACTGAAAACATACCTATTTGTAAATTGTTTGTAGATTGGTGACAGCAGAGCACATCCTGTAGAACATCTAGGTTAAGACAATAATAAGTTTCTTATTTGATGATCAAATATTGTCTAATTGCTGCATATATTTTTGACTTTATATAATAAGATGTAGCCCAGCCCCTCTTACACAGGACACGTAATTTCTCTGTTTATTATGGTAATGTACATGGACTTACGAGACACAATTTGATTCCAGCCCTTTTTTCTTGGTTCCTTGCATAGACTTTTGGCATCATAGTTTTTTAGGCTGATTTATCAGAAGCTGAAGACAGACCTGGCAACCTAATCTGTGCTCACTCATTGTGAACTTCTTTATTTTAGGCCTCCTTTTAGGAAAAAGAGGGTGGCATTGCTACTGTTACAGTTTGGAGAGTCCTGGGGTGCTTCTGATATTGACAGGGCTCACTAAGTTTACAGTCTGACATTACATTTTATTTAGCGTGAAAACCTTTTTTTAGTTATGTCCATCATGATAAGAAAACCAAAACATCTCTTAAGATATGTGGGATTATCTAAAACTGAAATTGGCATCTAGTGATGGGGTCTGCAGGTGTGTGGGTGGAATTGGCAGATGAACAGCGCGTTGCAGAATGAGCTCTGTGTGTGTGTGTGTGCACCCAGGAACAGCCAAGGAGCCAGTCTAACTTCAGTGAATGACTAGAACAGGCAGAGAATTTTCTACAACATGAAAATATTATAAGTAAAACCATAATGTTTTTTGTGCTGCCATCCTTACCTCCATTTCCCCCCTGTCATTTCTTTCCTACCTAGCACCTGCTTAACAAGGCATACAGGTGCGCTCACTGGGGTGGCACAGTTTCACAGCACAGTGACATGTTGAAAATACAGTCTGGGTCCTATGTCTGCTCAAGGGGCTCTACACTAAGCCCAACTGCACACATCTGCTGGGCACTGAGGTGCCTGTCAAGGCCTTGCACCTCACTGAAGTCCAGTGCAGACTGAGGCCTCTGTCCCTCTACAACTGAAACATTAGAATTTGAATTAAGATCTTGAGCCACTTTGGAAAAGTGGTACTTTAACAGACCTTTTTCCTTCAAAATGGCCAAAACCATAATGGCAAGCCTGTGGCATGGTGTTTTGTGTGTTACTGATTTTTAAAATTCTGAAGAGATTTGATTGCTTGCCATTAGTTCCATAAATTGCCTAATACAGAAATTTTCTCCTCTGGTCTACTATGGTTAGTCTAATCGGGAAGGAGAGTGGAAGCCCTTGGAATGAATGACCTTTTTGAGAATCATCCAAGAGAAATAATATAACTTCCTGGCTTTAATAAGAGAGAATTGTCATGTTTTTCTCTGTTGTAATGCTTCCCTCAGTAGACTCTGCCATGATAACAAACCACCAAAACCAAGCCCTGCTCCCCACTCCAGAAGCTAGATTGAGTGGGGATTTTTGGAGGATGGCATATTGAAGGTGTTTCTGTGTCCTGTGTACTGCAGGGTTCCCATAAGGCTGCAGTCTTTCTTCTTTTTTTTTTTATGAGCAGTGCTTATCTGCTCATGGCGGACAACTGGGAGAGGAATCTGGATGACCTGCAACAAACCCTACCAAATAATCATCTGACTAGTTGTAGGTATTTTCTTTGTAGCATGCCTTTTATGTGTCATTTATCAGGGCTGGTTTATGATGTGTCCATATGTTATTTAGCTGTGTTCTTGCTGTGGTTTGAGTGTTTTTAATTTCTTCCTCCTGGTTCTCTCAGCGTAACAGATAATAGGAATCAGCAATACTTGAAATACACTGATCTGTGGCTTCCTGGTGGGAAACAAGATGAGTCACCAGTAACTAAAACCAACAGCCTTTATGTCCCTGGATTCAAATTTTTTCTTCTTAGTATAATTATTCAAATACTTGCCTCCCCCACTGACTTCTCCCTGGCAGTGCAGCAGGCTGCCGGACTGGGAAGGAAGAAGTGATAGCAGTTACAGCATGTGTAACAAGCCCAGGAAAGGGGCCCACCAGGGATGGATGTGGACACTCAGACCTAAGTGCTTTACCAGACTGTGTATCTCCTACCATATCTAATAGCATGATTGGGCCAAGTATTTATTATAGGATAGCAGAGATTGTGTCTGCCAGGTTTCCTTGGTTCTTTCACTGGGGTTCTGGACACGGCAGGGCTAAGTGGTGCTTCTGTTGTTAAGCCACACCCTTAGGAACACAGCCCCTTGCTGTCTGCCAGTAACGTTGAAGTCACTTGTACTATCAGAGGAACAATAAAGTAGTAAAAAACCCCAACAAAACCCCCAGCAGTCCAAATATTAACTATGTCATTGCTGTGTTTAGAGAGGAAGATGAAGGAAAAAAAATCACACACAGATTTGTCTACATCTTAAATCAGTTATAAGAATTTTCACTTTTTTTATCCAGGAAACAGTCAGGATGTCTGTGCAGCCTTATGGATATGAGAACCCAATATCATGATACTGTGAATATGGCTTTCACTTAAGAGATGTTAGGGTTTTTAAAATAATTTTTTTAAGATAAGTTTCTTCATATAACCAAACTCTCCCTGGTATTCTTTATAGTGAAACCTCTGCACAACTCCAAGTTCTCCTATGATTCATAACTTTGTCAGGGAAAAAAATGTTAACATTCCCCTTTAACTGTCTCTCTAAGCTTCAGAAATATTGACATTCTTCAGACATGTTTAAGTGGAGCAAGACCCTGAACAGAGCTTTAAACGGAAATTTTGGTGAGGAAAAGGTAAAGGAATTTGTATACCTGAGGAAATGTTGTCCCCTGGCAGGTGCCAGTATGTTGGGCTGCAGGTTCGCTCTTCCAGAGACATCTTGGATAGGAACAAGAGTATCAGCAGCATAGTGTTCTTAGCATTTCACTTTCCAGACGTGCATCCATCACAATGCTTTCTGAGCATGTCTATGCATTTTCATCAGATTTTGCTGTCCTCCTCCTCCTATGCGCCCAAAATATCCCAAATTGCTACTAGGCAAATCTTTTCACTCAAAAGGTATTGTATAGGAATAATTTGTTACTTGTTAGGTGATTTTGTTATGCTTTACAAGGTTTTCTATGGGTAAGGATACTCCTCTGCATGTGGGAAGACTCTCTTGGTGGAAGTGAATGACTGGTATTCCTTGAGAAGTCATTGAAGGGAATACAGCTGAAGTGTGTCAGATTAATTTGCTATGAAGTATATACAGATTAATAGAGCACTTTTGGAAATAGAGCACTTGGGTTTTGGTGGCTAACTACAAAGCAAACTTTAAAACAAATTTTTCCAAATTTGTTAGATTAAAAATAAATGAATTATAAAATACCAAGTTATGGAATAACCTTGTGACTTCCTGATGATTTTTGCAACTTTCAGGACAAGTAGCCCCAGTAATTATCCATGTTACTGGAAGCTCTTCCTTTCTGTAGTGTTTGATGTTTCTTTGGCTCCTTGTGGCTTAATCCAAACTATGTTTGCTAAAATAATCTTTCACTGCTGTTTTGACTGTTTCTCTGTTTTGGAAGTAATCTGGTAATTCCCCCTTTTCCAGTCATATGGTGACCCACAGCACCAATTTGAGGCCATCACCTCCACAATCTTCATAGCTTGGTGCTCTGGGTTCTGGGTTGGCAGATTCCTGGCTCCTTCAAGCAGATTTACATCTTTCTTCCAACCTGCAATTTGGGAGAGGTGAGGCAAAAAATGAAACGAGCACATTTGAATCAAACGTGCACGTGCTTAAAGTCAGCAACCTTTACACTTCTTTGTTACCTCATCCCTGCTATTTATCCTCTTAATTCTTAGGCTTACAGGTATAACTGGGATAGGAGAAGTCTTCAGAGTACATTGTGGATGGGAATGTGAACGGAGGCTCTAAATTCTCTAATTCTCTCTTTGATTCTCTAAATTAACAGAAATCACAGAATGGGCAAGTTTGGAAGGGATCACAGTGGGTCATCTGTTCCAGCCTCCCTGCTCAAGCAGGGTCATCCCAGAGCACATGGCACAGGGTTGTGTCCAGATTGTTTGTGAATATCTCCAGTGAGAGAGTCTTCACAACCTTTCTGGGTAACCTGTTCTGGTGCTCCCAGAAACAGGGATTTCTTTATTTCTGTGAGAATGGCATGCATAAATATTCCTGCTTTTAAACACGTAATAGCAACTTTGGTTGTACCCAAGTGGTTTGGGCATAGTTGAGATTAAGGTGGTATTTTTACTAGATAATCCATACCATAGGCCTGCATCCCAAGGGATATTAACAGGGATAGGGGGAGGCCAAGGGCTAGTGGATGTTCTGTGTGGGACTGCCTTACAGAGCCTGGAATGGACAGCACCTGCAAGTGAACACAGGCAAGGCAGAAGCTGCCTTGTGTTCGTGCCTGCTGGGCTGTGATGTGAACTGGGTTTTCCTGTCTTGCAACATTTTTGGAAAAGTTACAAAGTTTCTCATTCTGCATGGGACAAAATGTACTTTTTTTTTGTTTCCTGCACTCTGTGCCGGCCCTGACCTTTACAGAGGTGCAGGGGCTGCCAGAGGGCTGGTGGGTGTGTGCTGGGCCGCCCTAGGGGAGCGGGGGCCTGCCACGAGTCTGTGAGCAGGGCCATTCCCACACTAATGGAGCAGCTCACAGAATCCTTAGGGTTGGAAGAGAGCTCTGGAGATCACCTAGTCCAACCCCCCTGCCAAGGCAGGGTCACCTAGAGCAGGTGACACAGGAACACATCCAGATAGGTTTTCAATGTCTCCAGAGGGAGACTCTATGACTTCCCTGGGCAGCCTGTTCCAGCACTTTGCTGCCCTCCAGGTCAAGAAGTTCTTCCTCATGTTGAAGAGAAGCTTATTTTTTAGGTTATGGCTACAGCTCCTTGTCCTGGTGCTGCGCACCAGTGAAAAGAGTCTGGCACCGTGTTCTTGGTACTTGCTTTTGGATATTTACCTCCATTCCTGAGATCCCCTCTCAGTCTTCTCTTCTCTAGACTGAACAGGCCCAGCTCCCTCAGCCCCTCCTCATAAGAGAGATGCTCGGTCTCTGTGGCCTCTGCTGGACCCTCTCTAGTAGCTCCTTTTCTTTCCTGTGCTGAGGAGCCCAGAACTGGACACAGCACTGCAGATGTGGCCTCACTAGGGCCAAGCAAGGGGGGAGGATAACCTCTTTCAACCTGCAGGCCACACTTTTCCCAATGCACCCCAGGATCCCATTGGCTCTCTTAGCTGCCAGGGCACTGCCGGCTCTTGTCATCCAGCACGACTCTCAGGTCCTTCTCCACAGTGCTGCCCTCTAGAAGGTGAGCTCCAACCTGTGCTGGCCCTTGCGGCTGTTCCTCCCCAGGCGCAGGACCCTGCACTTGCCCTTGTTGAACCTCCTTACGTTTCTCTCCTCGAAGGCGAGTGCCGGGCGGCATTTCGGGGGCCGTCGGGGGCCGGTCCCGCGGCGCCGGA
>NW_005054350.1:3392174-3437799 GCF_000277835.1 Geospiza fortis | reverse complement strand
CCGGGACATGCCCGGCCCGCGGCGTGACCCTCCCGGGGATGCCCGGCCGCGGTGCGCGTCCAGCGCCGGGCGGGCAACTTTGGAAGGAAGGCAAAGCGGCGGTGCGGCTGCCGGGCTCACGCACCAGTGACCTATATTTGATGGAGTGCCATTTTTTTGTTAAAGAAAAGTTTATTAGCAGAAGTTTAGCTTTGCCTGGCTGTATCAGATGCCTGCCTGCGTTGTCTGCAGTGAATATGTGCATCCCGAATTTCTGAATGGTGCGCCAGGTTTCCTGTCATGTAGGTAGTTATGCGTAGGGTATGGTTCGATGCTTGCTGAAGAGGCAAACACACCGTTGTGTGTAGGTTTAAGTTCGGTAAAGAACAAACAGGAAGCAGGCAAAATGAAAAGTAACTTCTGTTTTCTTGGGCGATCTTAACACCTAGACTGGTACAGATTTTAGTGGGATTCAGAACCTTTTCTGAGTAGCAAATGGTGGTTGTGCAGGAGAGCAAAAATCAGGTAAATAATTTTATGGTGGTGTTAAAAATACTGTTTGACGTTATAAAAGTTTGTTCGTCTAAAACCACAGACATCTTCTGGTCAGGATGGAAGGCTCCTTTAAGAGATTTGTCTGTGCTTCCAAACCAAAACCATCCTGCATTAAAATATTTGTGGACTGGAAAGGTGCATCATGTAGCATGAGGAGTGAAGTGTCTCCAGCACCATAAATCTGAAGCTGGCCAAAAGGGGGAGAGAGTTTTCACCAGTAAGAAAGCCCAAGGGACAATATCCAGTAGTCATAGATGAGGTAAGAACATAAGTGCTGCCTAAGCAAGGGCAGTGTTCTTGCTGGTCCTTCAACACCTGGGTATGTTGGTTAGACAGAACTTCAGTTCTGCTTTCCAATTTCATTGCTAGGAAAATATTTTGGGAAACTTTGCAATGATCCAGAGCTCTCTAACATATGATGCATCTTTGAGTAGAATTAAATTGTTGTACATGGTGCACACATATTTGATTCCACTAATGAATGTATAAATATTATGGCTTAGTGGCTGTAAATGGAAGGGGAAATTTTGCTGGAAGACCAGTGCACTCGTGGGAAGCAGTCTAATCAACATCCCCTTGTCCATATTAGCTGAGATAGAGATGATAATCTGAACACCTATAACTGTACTGGAGGTTTAGCACCAGGTATTAAGTTACTGTGACACACAAAGTGACCAGCATGAGGAGAACTCAAACTGGAATGTGTCAACTCTCTACAGTTACCTATAGAAGTAGAAAGACATCTTTTTGTATAATCAGTGTTTATACCAGCACAGTTAGTTCCAGTTCAGGTATGTGAAGATCATTGTTGCACACACATAGGGTATATTAATGTTCTCTAGTAAAGTCAGAAGCCAGAGTGGGCCTAAATGATGAGCAGTGTGTAACACAGAATGAGTTAACAGTGTGAGACACAATATTTCAGATCATTGGTTTTTGTTGACTGAAACATTGCAGGCACTAGGCAGCATTTGACTGATGCAGTTTTTAGTCTTCAGGACCTTAGGCTTGTTACAAGAACACTTATGGAAGTAGAAGGAAGTTGAGATTCAAGATTGAGGTGTGCAGTTGTAGTAAATGTGGTAAGATTACAGCCATTGGGCAGTAGCTTAACCTAGGAATTTAGAATTAACCTCACCTTTTGTTATTTTTAAGTAGATAAAATGCTGTTTTCTTTGCTCAGAGCATTAAACTGAGACTTGAAATGAGGAATTGTTGTTTTTTCCTGCACTGAAGGAACATTTTTGCAAGAGGGAATTGTGGGGAAGAGAGGATTGAAAGTTTTCTCTGATTATCTTGAGCAAAATTTAGTTCTTTTTCAGCTGCCCTGCAGTACCCTGTCTTTCCACCAAAAACTAGTTTTATGTCAATGACACTGTCTGAAATAATTTGGAACACATTCCAAATTGTGAATATGATGTGCCAGAAAGAAGTAATAATTATTGAAATAATAGACAAATACCTTAAAAGTATTTTAATTTAGCACAATCTCTAAGAGAAATGAAGTGTTAAAAAGTGCCTGCCTGTCCAACAAGTCTTGCCTCAGGAGTCAAGGTTATTGCATTTAACTTGTGAGTGGTCTTGGAAAAGTATTTTTTTTTCCTGCCTGGTTTTTCATGGTTCAAAACAGCTCCCTGCAAGTGCATTGCCAGTTACGGAATGCAAATACTTCTAGGAGTTTGGAGATGAATTTTTCTGCAGATTGGTTCTGTGGTAACCGTGAAATTCTTCAATGGCACCAATCTAGTATCAGCTGCTCGTTCAAGGCACTGGTGCCAGAACAGTGGTGCATCAGTTGCTGGGAATCCAACCCTGTAGTGAAATGATTCATGCATATACATTTTCTTTTCTCAGTTGACAGCTATTTTTAAGAATAGCTGTCTTGCCTAGAAGGTTGATATCTAAGCAAAGGCAGCCTAGATAGCTAAAAATTTCTTTCACACCAAACATAATCTTAGTACACTAAAACACTTACATGGAATTGATTTTAATTGATTCTTGCTGAATCTCTGGTTCTAATTGGCCATTATAAAGGGACTGTGGTGTTTTGGACCTGATGTCAGGAAGTTGGCAATTTTTTGCACAAAGAAAAATGATGAGTTTGAAGTAGATGTCAGTTTGAAGTAATTTACAATAATAATGGGTAGTGATATCTATATGGCAGCAGATTACTTGACTAACTTAGTGAAATGAATTGGGTTCTCTGGGTACACAAGCCTGAAGAAATGATCTTGAAATGACACATTTGTCCAGTGTACTTTAAAATTCTCTGTGTGCTGCACAGGCAGAATATTCAAGTGAAGGAAAGCCATGGGCCTTTCTTTTTTCCATTGTGTTCTTTTGAACCTCATATTTGAAAAAGAAATGTGTTTTTTTTTTTTCTCTTAGAGAGTTTTATTTGCTTAGTTCTGAGACTGTCAGTTGAATAATAGTAACTCTAAGAGAACAGCAGTAGAAAGAATGCTTGCAGGTGAATAGCAGCATGACATTACAGTGTGTCCTGTAATTTCATGCTGGAAGAATGTGTTGGTATTCATCATCTATATTTATTTAATACATGCATTTCTGTTGTGTATGCTTTGGTTTAGCATATTTGCAGTATGCTAAATGTAGATGCATTTTACTAAATGCTTTTTCTTATTGTTTAGTTAAGCAACGGAAATTTTCAAGCACCAATATCACCATTCATTATCACTCAGCATAATAATTGGTAAATTTAATCTTCCTGATTAAGATAATTTTACTCACAAGAGACAAGGGACTGAAAATGAGTAATTATCATGATGTTGTGTTGTGTCCGTGTTGCTCATATCTGTTATTCTTTTCTCTAAAATCCTACTAGAGAGAACACACCGACCTTTTAAACTGTGTTTGAATAATCTTGCTCTACATCAAGCTTTTCTTTCAGGTGGGAGACAGAAATTAAGAGGAATGTAAATGCATTTTTTCTTCTTAGTGCCAATGGAGAGCTTTCCTAGATTTGAAGTAAGTTTTCTTAGTGCCAAGTGGTTGACTTTTCTAGAATAAAAATCCCTCCAGGGTATGCAAAAAGTCCTCTGGTTAATATATTGGCATTCCCAGAACCCACTAAAGCTTAGGCAGGTTGCCAGACACCACTTAATGAGGATGCAGAATGTCTGGCACAAATCTGCATGAAAACCAGCAAAGGAGCTGGGGGTGGAAGTGCATGCAGTGGGGAGAGGGCTGGGAAGGCAACACATACACACCCATAATTAATTTTTAATGTCTGCATTTTGCAGAGAAACTGATCAGAAGTCCTTACCACAGGATTTTGAAAACTTGCTGGGAGCAGGAGTCTGGATCCTTCAAATTGGGAGAGCTGTGTTCTCATAGAAGTACTGTTTTATTAGGAGAGCAGTTTATGAGTTGGGGGGGTTAGTTTTTTGAGGCAAGCACCAAAAGAGGATGGATATGATAGTGATTTTATGTTTTATTATCTGCTAGAACTGAAAAGCATTTGAAAATGTGGTTAGACAACTTGGGGGACAATGGAAGTCAGTGATTGCCAGCATCCACACAGAAAAGCTGTTAAAATTACATGTCAGGGATAGATAAATTACTGCTGCTGGGACACCTCTGCTCAGTGTAAACCTGTGGTGGGGGCTCTGCCTGGTTCTACTGAGCTTAGGATTTGCTGCATGTTAGGTGGAATTGCAGGTGTAATAGATTCTCTGGTGGCTAGATAACTGCTAAAAGAATCAGTCATTCACCCAGATGAGGTATTTTTCCATAAGAGTGCCATTAAAACCAGAATATATTGGTTTGTGTTGAATCAGATATTTAGTCTTAAAGGTTGGCTGAGCAAACTTAGTTATATTCTGAATTGAACATTATTTCAGACATTTAAAGTGTGAAAATTTTCAGCATTTTTTTCCCAGGCTTTAGTCTCTCACTTACCTACCCAAAAAGTATTCCTCCTCTATAGACAAATTTATAAACAGACATTTGGTTGGTAGGCATCACTGAAATTAATTTTTTAATCCAAAAAAATTCTAATAGGAGTATTTTTTGCACATAGCTGAATTCAGAAATATGTATGCTTGTTACCTGCTTTTCAGTACAGGTTTCAGTTGTGTATTTCACCATTTTGGAGAACTGTTCCTCTTTAGAGGAATTCTAGTCACTAAAATAGTGGCACCTACCTGATGAGTATGGTTGGGTAGGACTAAATCGAAATCCGGATGTTCCTGTTTAATTTTGTTTGGTTTCGCTAAGGTGAGTTGAGAAATGAAAATACTGGACTTCATTGGACTTCAATGCTAATTGCAGTGGATAAAAGGACAAGTGCATTTTGCCAGTTGTGTGGGGATCTTTGCAAAGTTTTCTCTGTGTTGACATTGACTTCTAGCTGTCTATAGGACAGGGAAAACAAAGAGTGTTGGACATTGTACCCACGTTTTTAATCTAGCATGTTTAAGATTAGTTCTAAAAGGCAGGACAGTACTGCCTAGAAAAATACAGTGCTGAAATGCTGAACATGAGAATGGAGCAGGTTGATGAAGTGTCTGTTGGAATGTCCTTGTCTTTCCATCTGCTGATGTTCTTGATTTCTTCCGTGCTAACCACCCTGGTACCCTTTTTGTTAAAAACTGATAATAAATCTGCTTCTGAAAAAATGTAGCCATGATAGTGAATTTGTATTGACTGTAAAAGATGAGTTTGGAGATTTCAATTATTTTTAAACTCAGTATTTCATTTAGATTCTATGTTCTGAAATTGTAAAAGATATACTGACCTTTGGGGAAGATGTGTTTTTTTTGCATGTTTGTATGAGGAATACCTTGAGGTCTGAATGATTCTGTCATAACCTTGGACCCACTGAGTGTATTTAAGTTGTGATTTTTAGAGGACAGTACAGAATTCTCTTAGGGTTTCTGTTAAAACAAATGTTAATGCTTAATAAAACAAGATCTAGAATCTCTCTCATATTAAAAGGAGACTGGAAAACAGTGTTTTCTTCTGGATAAACTCTGAAATGTAGAGTTCTAAAATAAGTGTTGAGCATTGACTCATATTATCTAGCATATGCCATTATAAGGGTACTGTGTTTTGTCTTCAATTTTCAGCACCAGTTCTTGAAGCATCTTCAAACAGTACAGTACTCTGCTTTTTAGACACAAGTTCTGCTCTTCAACTTTTCAAAGAATTATAGCAGAGAAAATGTGTGACACTTGCTTAATTATCTCTTTGTGTTGTGTGGCTGAGCCTATTATTTTGGTTTCTCACACCTGTAACCTGCTTGTTCTCCATTTTATAGAGGGAAAGGAGGGGGCAGTCTGTGACTGAGATATGAAGCAATCTCTTTAACGGCTGCCTTCTTCCACTGAGACTTTCATGAAATTTTTCCTGTGCATTAATTAAAAGTGATCCATTATTACTCTGGACTTGTAAACACCTCTGAAAATTCCATTAGGTGTTAATGACACATGAAGCAAGAATTAATATTGAATCTGTTAGTCCTGTAACTAGTTGAGATGTACTTAGTATATGTAATTGCCTAGATGTAACAGTATTTATTCAACTGTTGGGTGTAAATGGTGTTGCTTCACAATTTCTGCTTCTGCTCAACCCTTACTGGGTGAAGTGATGCTAATCCATAGAGCCTCTTTGGGCCTGTGCTGTACAGAATGTTAGCTGGATGTCTGCCTTGGTTTCTTGGGATTTTCAAAAGACAAAAGTGAATTCTCTGACTTGTGCCCCATGGGTCTGAGTTGAGGAGCACAGCAGAAGATGTGGGAGAGAAAATGTAAGGAACTCTTATAAATAACCCAACTTAATCCCCATAGCTGTGGAACTTTGGTGAGATACCACGTTGGTGTGTGTTCTTCCCTTACAATTTCACCGCAATGGATGACTGGTTTTGCAGGTTTTCCTTAACTAACGCTAAGCAAAATTAAATTGAATCTTTGTAGAAATGCATGCAGATAGGGTTCAGTACTCCTAAATTAGTGATTGCGCCTGGTCATATAGAATTCAGGCTTGGGCTGACTAATGGCATCTGTTGGCCAGTGCAATTCATGTGTAGATGATTTGTTTCACAAAAGGTTTGTGTTGACTATAATTCCTCATCAAACTTACATAGATTTTAGAAGTGAGTGAGGAACTCGCTCTTCTGTGGGTATTTCCAACACTAATGTTTTTGGCTTTTGTGACCCTCTTATGTTCCTCTTGCTGTTGTCATAACCTTTTCAGCAGGCTTTTAGAAAAAGCCCATTTGAGATTAGCTTGTTGCAAATAACCAATTTTCACTTAGAATATCTTAAAGTATGAGTTATCCTTATTTAATTGGGAAGCCTCTAGCATGTGATCCATCTGTCCAATTAAAGCAGTTCGGATAATGTTGAATACAGGTACTTTCGCATAGCTTACAATAATAATTTTTTTTTAAAGCAACCATCTGTTGATGAACAGAAATACTGCCAGTGTTTGTCAAATGCGTGCTTTATCTGACCTGTTCTGCTTAGCACCTTATGGCAAAACTTTCCCATCAAAGCATTTTACAAATATTTTTGTTCTTACAGTCCCTTATTAGATTGGTAACAACAGTAGTCTAACTTTTTACTGTAGGGATTCATTTACCAAGGATTAGGGAGATAAATCTTTCTTCAGTTGCAAGAAGAAGTCACCTGCAGTGGCTACAGAGATGATGATTCTAACTTGCAGCTGTAGGTGAAAATCAGTGTTCTGTTCTAATGATCTTTACAGCCTTTTGAAGAAAACAGCTGGAATAATGTAAAGTTTCTACAGCAGAAAGCTCCAACCACCTATGCAGCCCTGTCTCCTTTTTCTCATAGGAAATGGCTGGGTAAATAAGTAAAATCAAAGAAAGAAATATCACAGTGCTAATATATTAGTGCTGATAATGCACAGTAATGAGTTAAAAAAGCATTTGATTAGTGATTCATAATTTTGTTTGAAATTACCTAAAAGCGGAGCAAAGCAAAAGGAATTAAAAGAAGTATGGAGAGGAATAAGAGGACCTCTTTAGACTGCAGACTGGGAGTTAGGTGTGCAAGTATTCTGGAAGTGTCTTTTGAAATGTTGAGTTCTCTCTTCAGTTGAATATGCAACCAGTAACAGATTCTGCCTTTTCCCATTCCCTGTTCTCCCCTGGGTATTGTTAGCAATTGGAGATGAAAGCCTTTAATCATGTCTACATGGAGACACCAGAGCAAATCACTTGAAGTGTCGAGTCAGGATGTGTATGTTAGAGTATGTTAAACTTGTGTGTGAGTGCTCTGTTGAATACAGAATAGCCTTATGTATTTAACTTGAATCCATCAAAGTTCATTTCATGTTCTCATCTGATGGAGATCATAATTCAGAATGTAAGCGAAGTTACACTGATCTGTGTATGACTGAGAGGCTCTTGACGCAGATGTTTACCATGCTATGACTTCACTGTTTTACACTAGACTTCATTTATCTCAACTTTCCTCCATGTTGCTTGTTATTGATCAGTTTTCATGATGCTGCTGTTTAGAGGTATCTTAGATGGGCCTAACTACAAAATTTCAGGTGGATGTAATTTACACAGAAAATGGCAGTTCATTGAAATTGGGAAGTTTCATTGCAAATATTTAGACCTGACAGACTTTGACCCAAATCAAAATAAGACACAACCTCTCTCTGCTTCCTGGTGAACTTGTTTTGGCCAGAGGCCTGGTGTTTTCATGGCCCTTGTCACAGAGACAAACTGCCAAGGATCCCACCTTGTGACCAGGGGTGCTGTGTTTCTAGGAACATGTGGTTTCATTGGACAGCCTGCAAGAGAAGTCTGCTGCAAAGTCTGGGACTGAAGAAATCCCTCATGGACTCGCCTCATATTTGGGGACCTGCAGTAATCTTCTGTATCTGTCTTTTGAAGCTGTCAGTCTTTTAAACATTAAAACTAAGAAAAAAAAAAGTTATATTTGACAGTTTTAAAACTGAAGCCTTCAGCTGGTGGGAAATTTGGAGTTCTATGGGGTTTGTCTGCTTTGAGAGCCCAGAAACTGTCTGGTTCTAGTTGGAGCTGTTTTATCATGCTTTTGTGGGTGCCAGTTAATATCTCTCTTCCCCTTTCTTTTCAATCTGAAGTTCATCTGATGGAGCACCTCAGGAGAACCCAAACCTCTGTTGCCTAAAGTCCTTAATTTTCCCCTTTTCATGTCAGCCTTTACCACAGAGGTTTGCAGGTTGCAGTTTCCTGTGTTTTGCATAGGAAGACTTACATACAGGAAAGAATATCCTGAAGCTTCTATATTCCAAAATATTAAAATGAACAGTGAACATATATTCTTCAGGGATCTGAGAAAGAAGGGAGCTGAACTTGCCTCCCAAAAGGAGCTGTGCTACAGAAAAGAACTGTCCAGTTGAAGTAGTTGCAGATGCAGTGTGCATAGCTGGACATTCTTTTGTAAGTGACCCTTACAAAATCAAGACTTTTCCTGGACATCTCTTGAGTCTCTCTCTCTCCTTTTTTTTTTAAATTAAATATTATATTTTATGAAGTAATTCAAGCATTGTTGTGTTCTCCCTGTAAAAAAAAAATCTTCTGAACTTTCAGTTGGTCAAGAAGATAACAGCCACACTAAAAGCTGTGAAGGAAAACTTGGGAGCCACTCTGAATTCAATACATTGGGATTCTTTAATGGTTGAAGATACTGAAAGTACAGTTGCATGTCTGAAAAAATAAGAGGCACTGTTTGCTATATTAGCTGTCCCACGTCTTAGCTCATTGTTCCAAGATGCTTGCAGGCTTCTTAAGATTATGGCCACTGCAGTAGAGGCAGATAAATTTTAGTACCTTAAGAATCTCTTTTATGATTGTACAGAGTTTTTGACCTATTCCCAGAGTCAACAAGTTGATTGCTTTTGAAATGGAAAAGTTTTGTCACAGAGTTACAACATTCTCAAGATGTAACATTCTTAGCCTACGTGATATGGCAGACATTAGAGAGAAAATCTGTAGCAAGTCATCTTCCCCACACTTTGAGTCTTCTGTTTGGGTAAGTTGAAGAGTCAAATTCTTATGGATGCCAAGGATTGTCTCTTTTCACAGTGTAAAAGTGTCAAAAGAATATTTTTTTCCTGCCTCTGACCTTGATGCATAAAGTGTACTGTAGTATCCTTGTGTACTTGAGATGTTCTCAGGTGTCCCTGACACCTACAAAAAGCCAAATGCTGTGTGCAGCTGGTTCTGTTATCTCCTAATCTCCCACATAGTTCTGGCAGTTCTCCTGTTGCTCCTGTGGCCATCTAGGCATGTCCCTCTCACTCTTTTTTTTCCCCCCTTGGTAGTCCTTTAGGGTACAGACATTTCAGAGATTCATCTGTAATGTCTAAGTGGCTTCCTCTTCTTTGCTTTTCCTTTCCACCCCAGTCAAGAAATTCCAGATGGAAGCTCTTTGGTGTTAGTAACAGCTGCACAGCAGATAATTTTTTGCATCCTCAGAACTGTAATATTTGTAACTCCATATATGTAGCTATGATATACATTTACATTAAGGATCTTCTGGTCTTTTAAGCTCCCTCAAGGCTCTTCTAGTCTTTCTTGATGCAGCATTTTGCCCTATTTTCTGTTCCTGGTTAGAAATAGCTTCTTTCAACATAAAGAAGTTAAGATATTCTGTTGTAAATTTGATTTTTAGGAAGCCTGAATATTTTAGAGTCCTGTGTTGTGATTCAAAAATTGTGCTCCCTTCTTTCATCTCTAGGATTTATAATAAGGTGTCAGCAATGATCTAGTCCATCTGGGAGCTTGCATCAATGCTTGGGAGAGCCATATGTGTCTGCCTCAAACAAGGCTATAGAAAAGTGTTCCACTAGCAACCAAGATGTCATCCATCTGCTAGACAATCCTGTAGCTAGTTAGCTTAATGACGTATTTATTTGACTCGATGTTTCTGCAGAGCAGAATCCAGCTTTCCTCCCTGCTCAAATTAATACCAAAGCCTCCCTGCTCTGGAGGAGAAAAGCCTGCCTGCTCTGGAGAATGTCAGGAAGCCTGTGGCTCGGTGGGTTTGATCTGTTTATCTGCCTGGGGATGCTGCAGTCCCGAATTCCGAGTGAAATTTGGAGAGATTCTGCTCTGGGAGGCGGCTCCAGCCTCCCCGAGCAGGCAGGGCTGGGGGCCGAGGGAATCCTGGAGCAGACACAGGGCCTGGGTGACCTGAGCTGCATGGGGAAATCCAATCATGCTGCTGCTGCTTTAGGGTGTTATTTTAGCACACGGGGCTGTGGGAGGATTTCCTCCTGCCGTGGGCAGATCTGGAATTGTCACAGTGAACGTTTTACCCGGCTACACACAGTAAACCAGGTGATTGTTGCACTCGGTGACTTTTGTGGAAGTGCTTGTTTGGGACTAAGGGGCTCACAGTCTTCTACATACATGTATTCCACGTACATGTATTTGTAACCTCAGATGGCCCTACAGAAAGTCAGAGCTCCAGGAATTGTGCTGGGAAGACTAGCTCTGTAAACTTCAGAAACTCCACGTTCATACTGAGGTAGAATTGGGACTGACTGTCATTGATTTCTTAACTTTCCAGTCACTCTATCCCACTGTTTTGGTCTTTTTTGAAGTCCAAAGAGGCCAAGTCACTCTTGCTGCAAATTCTAGCTCGATCTAATTTCTAATCTGTTAGTGAGTCAGACGTATGTTGAGAAGGGACAAAACAACAGGAGAAATGCAAATTTAGATGAAAACAATGTTTTGTGTTAATGGCAATTATATTAGTCTATGTTGAGGCAATCTAGTGAATTTAATATGGAAAAATACAGATGTGTATTCAAACCACTGTACAATTGGATCCAGCAAATCTTCATCCATGTCTTGCAAGGGAGTTTACATGCAGCTTCACAAGGAATTCAGTGGATTCAATGGATTGAAGCCAACATAGGGCTGTCTACTGAGGTTGATAAATTTTACCTGACAGATGTTGTTTAAAGTAGCAGACATGGATACAAGTACTTGGTGAACTTCAAGGAAAAAATAATCAGTAGTCAATGCCAGTCCTAAATATACAGGTGAGAAAGAGATAAACAGATCATAAGTAAGGCACAGAAAAAAATGTGCTTTCTTGCGCACTAGAAGTATCTTGGATTTTTTTTTTTGGGGGGGGTGTGTGTGTGAGCATATTAGCAGTTCTAAGCTGAAAAAGTAGGTGAAAGTGAAATCAGGACAATTCCATGGAGGAGTGTAGAGATTGAAGGGGTGAACTGTACTCACTTTTGCTTCATCCTCTAATGCTACAAAGACAATTGTAGAACAATTGAGGTCAGAAGGAACCTTCTGGACCTCTAGTCCAGTCTGCAGTAACAGAACTAAGGTTTTTCTGAAGAAATATTTTTGAATCTAGAAATTGTTATTTAGATCTTAATTTTCAAAATTCAGTGGTTTTTCATATGTTTTGAACTGCTTCTGTTCAGGCAGAAGTGCAGAAAAGGTCACGTGGAAGAAAAAAAGTGTGAGAAAAGAATATCTTACTTCTAAAGATGCTAAGTGAGTGCCAAAACCAGCAAAGCTGACACAACTCTAGCTGTAGATGGGAGGGAGTGACCATGTTAAGAGTATCTGAAAACTGTTGCATGTGTTTAAAGTAAGCAACACTTTTATTTCCTTGAGATGTTCTAAATAATTAAAGAATGTTGTAGTTTCCCTTCTGAGAAGGGAAACAGCTGACAACTCTTCCCTGGTATGAGCTTACGTATACTTATTTGTATTCCTTTTGTCACAGGGCTACTATGCATTGTTAAATAAAATAAGATAAACGTGTCTTTTCCATATCACATTATGAAAACATAGAAGTCCTCTCAGAGGACTTCTGATTGGTTGGAGTAACTTTGATTAAGCCTTTTGAGAAAAGGGGTATTTACATGTTGCTGTAAAGCTTACAGGATCAAAACTTGATTAAAACAAAATGAGAAAAGCATTTTTGTTGTTTTCCATAAAAGTTATATTTGCATTGGATTGATGCATTCTTTAGTCTGGTATGATACCATGCATAATAAAATTTAAAAAAGAATTAGAAGTCATAAAGCTATGAAGTTTTAAAAATTTCTGCCTTTAAAAGTGCCTGCTTCAGTTTTTATTTTATTATTGGTGTCATCAAAGGGAAGTATTTCTGTTTTGATGCATTGGATTTTCTGATGGAAAACAGATCTGCAGGAGTATTTCTGACAAGAACTGATTACTTCTTGTTTGGGAAGAACTTCTTTATTTTAGTTACATTTATTTGTTTTGGGTATGAATTTTTTTAAGTGCTTTAACTTTCTTTCCATTTCCACTGCAAATTTGGAACTTGATTAGGGATATTACTAAAACTCAGTTAACTTGAAGCTTCATTTTCATTGCTTCACTCCTCTTTGTATTTGTTTTACCATGTAAGAGAATATATTAATATATAGAAATGATGGGGCATCTTCCTGATTTATCTTGTGTTGGATATGTTTTGTCTGACTCTCTAGCCAGAAATATTAATCTTCTTTTCCTAATTTCTTACATGTGGAGATATTTATATGTGCAAGACCTTAAACTATTTTTTTTGTGTCTCCTGCTGCTGATTTCCCAGTTCTGTTTACCTGCTGCTAATCCTGTGTAGCTTAATGGAAGGAGATTTATACAAAATAATTTTGAACCCACTTTGTTTCTTTTCACTTAGAATTGAGACTAACAGAAAACCCAACAAGGTTTTGCTTCTGAAGGGCGTAGCACTGGCTGTGTCAGGTCTTTGTCCCGTTAGCAAAGTGTTTTCCTTCTTCCACCACTTCATATGTGTGGATGAATATGTTTTCCTTGTTGTTAAATATTCTTGTCCAGTGGCACGGAAGTGCTGTGTTTCAAAACAAGATTATGTGCTTGACAGCTATGGAAGTAATTAACATAAAATTGGACTGTCTTATCCAATTTAGTTTATGTATACTAAGTTAGTGTTTTAACATATAACAATAAAAAAAGGGAATGTAGAATGGTGGTATATCTTTCTGGAATAATTTCTGGAACGCCTGTTGCTTGGATCTCATGGTGGTAGGTTTTAAGTCCTGTCTTTCTATTTGGATACTCAGAATAAGGGGAAAGAAAGGGATCTACGTAGATATTTGGAAGTCCTTATGCCGAGTGGTTTCTGTTTGGCACTGTTTTGTGGTATAGCCTTTATGCTACTTAAATTAAAAAAAAAAGGCTTAGAAAATAAATGGGAAAGACTGACTTTGACTTTTGCCTGGAAAGTTTCTTTGGTGAGTTTGAGCATGTGACAGGCCTGAATGCTGTCAAATCCAAGTTGAAATGAGCCCCTGCTCATTTCAATTTGGATCAGCAGGGGCTGAACCTCTAACACACAATTAAGGATGGACACAATGTCTAACTTCAGTAAGTAGTGAGTTATCACGTCAAAGTCTGACCTGCTAGACATGGTAGACGGTACCAAAACACTGACTTTATTTTCAAGTACTTGCTATTTATTACTGAAGCAATTAGCCACCTTTTATGTTTCATTTTAGCTGTCTGATTGCTGGCACAGTATAATTTTTTTGTTCAAGGTTTTTCATATCAAAGCAAATTACATACTACAGGGTGCATTTGTTTTGTGAACATCACTTTTACAGTCAAAACCTTATGTGCTGCTGGATAAACAAGTCATGTTTTAATTAGGTATGTCTGTGTTCACCAAAACTATGTCAGAATGTAAAACCGTCAGATTAGAGTTTGATTAAAGGAGAATGAGTACCCTTGTGCAGTCTCCTCTGTACTGGTTTTGTAGCTGTGCTGTGAACTCTATATTCCCTTTGTAGTGTCAAACAGTCCTGCAAAGAGCTGGCCATTAAATATTTTTTTGCATTTTTTGTAATTAAGAATAATTGTTGAGCAATTATTCATGATGATACCTGCCTGAAAACATAATTTTGTCTGTTAACCTTAAATAAATAAGTTATGCATTTTATTCATGTTTTCCATCTTCGTTTTAGAGAGACTGTAAAAGGTAAATGGTACAAATACAATATCCCATATAATTGAAAATTACTGATAAAATGGGGTAGAGAAATATGGATAATGCAGAGCTCAAATATGCTTATGATACATATAATTATGTTAATTAGCATATTAAAAAGTTGAAGTAAGAGTTCATGAATATTTAAAATCCACTATGAACTGTGGCAATGACTTAAAAAAACCCCAACAAACAACCCAACCTGAAGTATATATTGCAAGGCCTTCTAATAATTTTACAAAAAAAAAATTACTTGCTGTTCTTCTTTTTGCATGAGTGGCTGTTAGATTCATGCTATCTCAAAAGTTTAAGGAAGGAATAAGACTCCATTTCCTGTCCCTTATTATTTAATTAAACTGGCTGGTGGTCATGGTTTAACCCCAAAAAGCCCCTCGCTCATTCCCTCACCAATGGGACTGAGGAGAGAACCAGAAGGGTAAAAGCTGAAGAACTCGTGTGTTGAAATCAAGACAGTTTAACAGGGAAAATGAAAGCTGTCCATACAAGCAAAGCAAAACCCAGAATGATTTCACTGCTTCCCATGGGCAGGCAGGTGCTCAGCCACCTCCAGCACAGCAGGACCCTCTCATGTCTGTTAGTGACTGGGGAAGACAAAGGCCATCACTGCAGATATCCTCTCCTTCCCCCCTTTCCCCCCACTTTCTATATGGAGCATGGAATATGGGCTGGAATATCCCTTTGGTTGGTTTGGGTCACCAGTCCCAGCTGTGTCTCCTCCCAACCTCCCAAGCACCCCCAGTTTCCTCACCAGCCTGGCAGTACAAAAAGCAGAAACAGCCTTGGCTCTGTGTGAGCCCTGCTCAGCAATAACAAAAACATCTCTATATGGTCAACCCTGTGTTCAACACAAATCAAAACCACAGCCCCATACCAGCCACTGTGAAGAAAATTAACTCTACCCCAGCTAAAACCAGCACACCAGTCTTGACTATCAGCTGTCATCCAGAACCACCAAGATGACTTCTAGATCTTGTTATTCAGACTATTTCTCAATCCATTTCTACAAACTTTGGCAATCTAAGCTTAGTAAGAGTTTCCTGGGTATCGGGTCTGAATTTGACTTTGTGAATATTTAAATAGCCTTCTTGAGTAGGTGATCTGTGGGCTCTGTATGGGATGGAGATTTTGGGTCATCCTCCTACTGCAAGAAATTTTGCTATGATGGCAGAAAAGTGGCGAACTTTGCCACTTGTTTGCTGCCAACTTTGCTCTCCTTTTCATTAAAACTGCAGAAGGGGTCAGACATGAATTGTTAACTGGCAGTGCTTATTTCATTGCAAGAGAATGGTATGGTCCTGTGGTTTGAATTCTGCATTAAAAAAGAGAACATAAAACTCTCCAGTGGCCTCTTCCTATTCCTAACTCCAGGTTAAGAGTTGTCAAGAAAACAGGGGGAGTAGAAGGGATGGAAATGTGATTATCAACAAATACACAGTAAAGTGTTTTCCCTGATCAGTACTTTTATGTATTTTATATTAATTTTTTATAAAACATGATTTTCCTCCCTTCCCAGTTCTTTCTAGCTTACCAGATGACTGAGGTTAAATTAAGTACTTCCCAGCTATGATTTTCAGGAAAGCAAATTTACTGGTACTAACTCTGCAGGAGCCCTGTGCTGATATTGATGGCTGGCTGTGTTCATTGGCAAGAGAACGGCTCTCAAGTGAGATTATAACCAAGAAAACGTGTTGACTACTCTCAATACGGATTCTCCTTTTATACCCAAGTCTGTGTTTGTAACTGAAAGTGTGGGATATATTCAAATTTGAACTTCTGTTCGTGTCTGTGAGGGGGAAAATGTCCTTATGTTTTAAGTGACTGCATATTGTGTCTGTGCAAATATAGGTCCTCTTGATGTGAGGAGAGCTATTGAACACATCGAGATTTGTGCTGTAGAAAGCTTTAGGAATGTTCATCTTGGTACTTTAGGATTTGGGGTGTGTGTAAGAAAAAAAAAATCTGCTCTAACTTAAGGTTAGTAGAAGGATCCCAGCATAGAGGTAATATTTTGATTGTGGCTATTTGAAAGGGAAATGTTAGCAGTGTAATTTTAGCAGTATTCACAGACCTTGTTGATCATCTTATATGTTATGCCAGATACAGAACAAGATGATTAACTTTTCAGAACGAAAAAGATCTTTTCTAAAACCAGGACCACAGGGCTGTGTCATGTGACAATATTGTTTATTGCTCAGACTTAGGGATTTGTATATACTGAGAAATCTGAGAACCTTGTTTTGTTGTTCGGTATCAAAACCTATGCAATGTCAAATGTTGAAATGCTGAATTTTTGTAGGATGTTTACAGAGTATTATCAAAGATATTGAAAGAAGCAATGATCATTAACAACAATAAAAAAGAAAAATATATCCTGTAAGTCTTAATATGAAATGATAATTAAGAACAACAACAACCCAGGTGACTGTAACCTTCCTTATGATGTGTAGGTTGGAAGTAAATATAGAAACCTAAAGGAAAAGAAACATTTCTGAATACATTACCACCAGCCCAGTTTAATGCAAAGACATGATTGGTTCAGAAATTAGAGAGGTTACTTTTCCATATGTTGAAAATAACCTGTGCCATGAAAATAAAAGCATAGTGCCTAAAAAAAAAGGTCAGAAGATTTAAATGTGGCAAAGGAGTGTCTGATGCCTTCACTGAGCTGAGGAGCTGTTCCAGCTTAGGTATGGAGGCAACAACACTCTCACATCCCAGGAAATGCTAATTTGACAAAAGTGCCTGTTGTCCAAGAGGACTGTTTTCTAATTTGCCAGACAACTTCCCCACATATCCATCAGGATGACACACTGAGGAGGTTATTTGTGTATTGATGTTCTGTTCTTCCTTTCTCTCCTTGCCTTTCCACTGAGTTTTCCTGCCTGTGAGCTATTCTGGTTCCTTGCAAACTGAGTTAACAGGAGCTAAGGTTGATACTTTCAGGTAGTTTATTCCCAGCTGTTTTTGCAACAAAATTAATGTTCGGACTGAGTACTGCAAGTGTTTATGAAGCATCCCATCGGAGGGCAAGGATTGCTTCTGAGGTTGTGGTGAGGATACAGTTGCTTTCTCTTAAGTTAAAGCAAGTGTCTATTTAGAGAGACAAGGAGATAAAAGGCAGGAGATGACTGCGTAGGGGAGCTGTGTGCGCATGGAGATATACGTTATAAATAAAGAAAAAATTAGTCACGTGCATCTTTAAAGCGAAGAGACTAATGCTAGCTGACTCCTCAGTCCTTTAGAGTATTCTGCACACAGTTGCCTTTGAGTACCCTTCCCTCTGTCCTTTTCCCCTGTGCTGAATGAAAAAAAAAAAAATTGGGTGGAAAAAATTGCTTTGGGAACATAATACTGCTGTTGTCTCAGCCTATGGCTCATGTAAAGTTGAAGGTGAGTAGTAAGGGGGAGCACATTGCACCTGCCTGCCAAGGGGTCCTGTGTTGTTTTGTCTGTGTACACACAGTCACACACTGAAGAGTCCAGTCTGGGACTTTTAGGAGGATGTCACATTGTTTCATCATGTTGGTCTGCTGTGTCTGTTTGTTGTTTTATTTCTCTTGATACAAAATACTTATTGGGAGGGGAAAAAAATAAAGCATAAGGAAAATAGATGTGATCCTAAGGTACTTGGTTTTACAAAAACTAAACTGCATATTGGTAGGGTTTCCCAGTGGTGACTTGTGGATGTACAGGAACGTTCTGAGTTATAGATTTTGGGGTTTGGCTCATGTTGAAATATGTTTATTGCTATCATGCTTACATCTCATAGTAAAAAAAAAAAAAAAAGAAGAATAACATTAAGTGTCTGATCACATTCTTTCTTGATATCAGACTTGACCTAATTTTGGGAGCATGTTCCTTTCTCCCTCACATTTCTGCAATGGAGTATGTTCAGTACCTTACTGCTGTGTTCCTTTGACTGTCAATTCTGGGATAACAGGATTTCATTGCATTATGATATTTTTTGGGGTGTTTTTTGCTGTATGCTAAGATAGCTCTGATATGTAAAATCCAGTTTTTCTCTATTGAAACATGTACTTTCATCAGTTATGTTTCACACACCATACCCTGCTTTGGAGTGGCCATTGTAGTAATGCACTGCACAGAGCCCAGCAGGCTCCTTGAATCCTTCTGTTTCTACTGGGTGGATCATTCAGCAACATCCAGTCTCCTTGTGTTTGATTGCCATTGTTCTGGAGGCAGCCTGGCCTTACCCTCAGGAGATATTCTTATTTCCTGGCTATAGACATGACCAATCTGGTGACCTTTTGGTATTGACTGTTACATTTTGCTGACAGTTCAAGCATTTTGTAGAAGTGGAAACTGTTGTCTTGACAACTAAGCTCCACCTAATAATAGATAACTAAAGAATCCAAAAGTCCAAATATATAAGAATTCTCACAAAATTCAAACTTATTTCTGAGTTTGAGAGCTGACCTCAAACACAAATATGTTTGTTTTAGATCTGTAGCATGAGAAGCTCAGGCTTCACCACGGCACAACAGTTTTATGGTAGGCTTCATCGGTATCTGTTTTAGATGCTACTTTTTTCTGTGATAAAATGTCGTTTTTTGTGCTAGTTTGCTGCAAAGATGACTCTTTATTTGCACTGTAACATGTCATATATTGTGACAACAATATGAACAGTGCATAAACTTTTATTATACAGAATATTAGGTTTTCATCTCTATGTTTTTTCCCAGAAGAGCCAGATCGCTCCTCAGCATTTCTGCTGTGCTAATAATGCTTCTTACCAGAGCAGGGTCTCGAAACATGGAGAAAACAAGTTCTCATCCTCATTCTAAAGAGGAACAGCAGTTCTGGCTCAGCATTAAGTTGTTCCTCTGCATATAGAGTGCTTTAGAGGAGGTAGCATAAAGAATTTGTAGCAGAAATCGTGTGTAAATGTCATGTTCAGTTAAGGCACAAAAACCCAGGCAGACTCTTCGGTTACCTGCAGAATTTTTCTGGAGTGGAGAGAAAGAACTGTTGCACAGCATTAAAGACATCCTCTGTGGGCTGCATTTTGGAGTAGAGTGGGAGTTAGTGTAAATGAGTTTGGACAAGCTCACTTTTTCTCGTTCCATCTGTGGTTTTAAAGGAAGATTAAACAGTGAGATCTATTTTTTTTAACTATTTGTGAAAGAATGGACATTGTATTTAAAATCACATATGCTGGAAACATCACTGTTCTGCTGGGACTGTGAAAGATGACCTCTGAGAGTCACTTTTATTGCAAAATGCCTTTGTTCAGAAAGACATCATTCATCTGCCATGTTACACTGGAGGTGATTGGGGTGTGGTGTGACACTGCTGCTGTTTGTCTCAGACTGGCAGCCCCCACGTGCTGTGTGTCCCTGTTTGCTGAAGAGCTGATTGAAAGCTTGGATGTAAGGTGATAAACCCTCTTTTTGTGTGTGTTCTTTTGAACCTGCAATGGAAGACTTCTGCAAAACTACTGTTGTCCAGAGAAGTAGTCCAAAAGCATATTAGTGCAGTGTTCTAATCTACAGCAACATGAGTAATCCCTGGAAATTATTTTGCATAGGCAGGAGTTGGTTGCAGAGGGGATGTTTAATTCATGGTGGAAAGGTAGCATATTTTCTTGAAATATCTGTCTTAAATCTGGAGATGTTATGGAGAGGAAGGCAGTAGTTAAGACCATGAAGCTGATAGTAAGGGGTGGAGGTTTTGAGTTTCCATTCTTTTATTTCTGGAGGATAACCATAATTTTATTTATTTCTCCCCTGCAAAAGACTTGAAATGAACCAGGAAAGAAGATTTGAATGGTTGCTTTCCCTTTTGTTTGAACAGATGTAAAAGTATGCATTGAACAAGAGGAACAAATTAGTCTCTTGAATTGAATTTCTCATTTTTCATTTTTGTAGATCACTCTTTGGACTGTCACAATGCATAAGACCTTTGTGCTTTAATAAAAACAACCAGGTTGTGTGGAAAAAGAACTTGAGTGTTCTGGTTATGCTTAGTACTTTACTTTCTGTGCCCTTAGGACTGGGATGAATTAGCTTGGGAGAATACTTTCTAAATAAAAGGTGTCTATATTAACCTGCACAAAACACTTTCCAGTGATCTTCAGGAGAAAAAGAAATGTGTAAAAAGTAAAATGCTATTGAATAAAAATTAGTATTATATACTGAAATTATGAAAGACCTGAGTATCCATAGCTGAGGCTTTCAGTGGTTTTCAGTTAATTAAGACTATTTCAGTTGTTTGTAGCTTTCTCAAGCAGGAGCTGGAAATTGGACTGGAAATTTTCCATGCTGGTTATCTGCTTTGGACTGGTTATTTGGTCTGGAAGGCTGTTCAGATGCAGTGAACCAGTTGGAAGTATTTCTGAGCAGGAATTTAGGAAAGAAGATGATCGCTGCTGTCTCAGTGGTGAGGTCTCGCCCATTCATGACTGTCTTGGAGGGAAGAGTTGACATGTGGTGGTTGACCATTGCTGGGGCTGTGCCAGGACAGATGTTGCAGTGCTGCACTTCAGAGTGGCTTACTGAAAGGGTCTGGATTTAGACTAAACCTCCCAGTGGGAATGGGAAGGGAGTTACTGCTGATGCAGATCCTTCCAGCCATGCAATTTGACTGCAGCCTTGCAAGCGGTTGTGGAGGCACGACTGCAGTGCGGGAGGGAGGGTAATGGTCAGCAGTCTGTCAGCTGGGAATGGAGGGGCCTGCTGGGCTGGGATCTCTCAGACAAGCTCTGCTGCTGAAGCCGGTCTTTGATCCAGCAGGACTATCACAGGATGTTTCACTTGAAAGCCTCTTGTTTAAGAGAATGAACTGTACTTAAAGGATGGTTTCTTGAGGAGCACCTATGTGTGTGTTCTGTGATCTCCATCTGCCCCAGATGTATGTGAGCACAGAGCTCTCAGTTGTTTGGGAAAATGTCCCTCCAAGGGTCCTAGATCCTGTCTGCATGTAAAAAACCTGCAGGAGGTAGCAGGAGGAATTTATAAGAAAAATAACAATAAAAACCCCTATTTAGAAACAAGGAGCCTTTATAGATTACCCACTATGGGACCAGTTCTATAAAAATGGTTGTTTAATTGTGTCAACAATTGCAAGTACCTGGGTTTGGGAGTAAGTTGAGGGAAGAGTGATGTGAAGAATAACTATGGAAAAATAATTTTCCCTGCCATACTGCCTGACAGCAATGGATGGCATTTTTTTATTACTGGCTTAAAATAGATGTAAATACATCCCCTTTTGTTTGAGTTGTTCTATAAAATGCTGGTCAGTGAGTTCAGTGAGGTCAGTCTTCCATGTAAGATACTTGGGATGCAGCTGAAAAGATACATAGCTTCTAACTTTTGTTCCCATGCTATTTGTCAACTTTATGCTGCAGGGAACTGTGATTTGCCAGTGCCTGTGGTTTTCAGACTTGCTGAATCCAGAAACACTTGGATTTCTGCTGTTTAACAAAGAAATGGCTAGGCTAGTAGAATTATTTCACTTCAAGTCATCAGGATAAATGCAGAAAGAAACATTGCTGGAGAGTTAGACCAAGAAAGAAGAAAAAATGCAAACATATTGCTGTAAAGTTATCCAGTAACCTGTGTGATTACTCCCAGTAAATAACAAGAACACCCGCTGTCATACAAAAAGTGGAAATGGGTCTGGAATGGCTGGTTAAAGCAGACTTCTGTGCATTTGTCACATGGAGTAATAAATAATTTGTCTTTACTCATGTGTTTATTAAGGGTGGCCCCATCAAAATGTCAATAAACATTGTTAGGAATGTAGAGGATCCATGAGGTTCTGGATGGATCAGATCCAGGGGTGTGTCTCCGTCTTGTGTGATTGTAACAAAGGGAGAAGGAATACTCAAGTACAAACAGAAGGTTCCACACTGCCTTTTGGGTACTGACTTAAAATACAGTCTCATGTTGAGTTTGTGACTTTTTGATGTGAATGCAATGCAGGGAGGAGCTGACTGTCCCTGAGTTTCCTTGGAAAGTGCCAACCTACCCTGCAGCTCAGGTTTGCAGCAGCCACCACTCTGTAAAGGTGGCTTGTTCAGATTTGTGCAGGTCAACTTTTTGTCCTTAATCATACTCAGTCATGTGCTGGTCGCCTCAAATTTATTTTTCCAAATGACAGTAAACTAATTTTTAAGTATTAAAACTATGTCTGCTGTAATGCAGCCCATGCCATTTTCTTAGCCCTCTGACATGTAATCAGTATTTCCATTAAAAGTTGTTCTCCTGTGCATTCTGTTTTTTTTATTCAGCTGCATTCCTATAGTTGGATAGCCTTTCCCTGGAAGTCTCTGAAGCACCAGGATTCTTGTTCACACTTTGCTTCCCATGATGAGCTGCATAAGGCAACATCTGTATAGTACAGAGAAAGCCCCCAAAAGAATATGAGTTGTGTCTGTCTCCTTGCTTGTCTTGGCTTGCTTCTCTTCCCCTCCTGTGCTCCAGGTCTGCTGTCCTAGTGCCAGTCTGCACTCTGCTTGTAAAACTGGGTTTTACAGCAGTTTTACAGTCACTCTGCAGTGACTGGCCCATGCCTGGGCGAGAGTTAGGTTCGTTCTGCTGTTGGTAAAATGTGAGTGAGATGGTGACTCTATAGAGAGAGAGAGACCATGGAGCTCTGCTCTGTGTAGTGAAGAACTAAAGAGAAGCAGTGACAGGAAAATGAGCAGAGCAGGGAAGAGATGAACTGAGAGAATGCTGAAGGTTTAAGGTGGATGTGGAGAAACCAAATGATAGATAAACCAAATCCTGAAGATAGGAGTGGCAAATGACTGAAAAAGTGTAGATACTATTAAAAAATATTCAGAAATGAAGGAACCTTGGTTATAGGTGACTTTCACCTGTAGTTATTCACACTCAGTCCAGGCCTGAAAACTCTCACTTGTGTTGGATGTCTAGCTTGGTTCTGGAGTGGATGTTGTACACCGGGTGTACAAGAGCATTCACCAGAGCATTTTGTTCCTTCTGCAATGAAAATGGGGAATTAAATATGAAGTCAGTACTATGGCTGTGGAGGAGCAAATTAAAAAAAAAAAGGGGGGGGGGGGGGGGGTATTCTTACTTTGTCCAGCAAATGTTGGGTGTTTGCCAAAGGGAATGCTAAAAGCAGGAGCCCTGGTGAGAAGGACCATACTGATGGACACTTTTCCAGCAGTGGTGTCCTTGCAGGCTGTCCCTCCTTTCCTCTGCTTGTGGCTCTTGTGTCAGTTTAAAGAGGAAGGCTGCAGAGCTCTGCTCTGAGGCTTGTCTTTACATTGTTGATCAAGGTACTCTCCTAAAAAATAGGACTGGACTTCAGGACTTCAATTTTGCAGAACTTTAATTGCTCTTTGATTGAATGGCTTTGGTCATTAGTGCAATTGTAATGGGCTAATGTTCTTTGAGGCTAAAAATGAATGGCTGTGGTGGGAGAACAGCCGTCTTTCCCCTGTGTCGTGCTGCAGACAGACTGCTACTTCTCTTCTCAGCCTCTGATGTAACTTAATTAATTGTAGTGGAATTACTCCTGATCTATAATTAAGTGAGAAGGAAATTGAACTGGACAGTGTGAGAAGTTCCCTGTGTTGTTGCTGGCGATTTTGAAGAGAAGTGGAAAAGTTCGCATTTCATTACTGCCGGTCTGTCACCTTGAACGTGGAGTCCTTCTAACTAAGTACTGTCACAGGAAAAGAAGTTATGAGGTGTGGTATGTAGGTTCAAGGTCACTCTTTCTTTAGCCAGTTGCAGAAGTTGAATTCCCTTTTTTTAATATTGCTACAGGGTCCTCACTTGTTGGAAGGTCATACAAAGACCTGCCTATGACATACCTTGTGTGCCTTCTGACTTTTGGATTTGCTTTGTCATATGGGAGACTGTGTCTCATGTGTGGCTGGAGCTGTTATGCGTAACGTTCTTCTTTTTACCTGGCTCTCAGCAGATCTTTTGCTGCTCACAAGAAGTGTTACACCACAAGAACCACCGGTGTGAGGGCTTCCATACCACCGTAGTGAGGTGGTGATTACGTTAACTTTGGGGAGCGCAACTATTTCTGGTATCCCTGGTTGGATACATGCTGTTTACACAGAAGCAGTGCAACTCTGACAGTGGAAGCCTCCCATTCACATTTAAAGTTAATTATAAAGAAGTGACTGGAAAGAAATTACAGAATATCTGCCATTCCTCAGGGCTTTTCATGAAGTTTGTTGTCATCAAGAATATGTCAAAGCTAGTATTCTTCTGATAGCTCATTTTTCATGGACACTTCCTTTGTTAGATTTACTGCTCTTGTTGGACATCTGGATTAATTTTCCAAGTTATTTTGTAAATCTTGGTTTCGCAGTTTCCTTTTTTGATAATATCAATAATAAGTTTTAGTACTCTTTTTCCCCAGCTTGAAAAGTGTAATGAAAATATTTGATCTCTATGACAAAATAAAGTGTATTTGGCCAAAGATTAAATAAAAAGATAACTTTGAGGATATGTGGTATGAGATAGAGCTTGAAGAAAAATAAATACCAATGATCAAGTCTGTTGTGCTTATCCCAAAATACTTGATTTGGTCTGTATGTACTTAGCCTCTTCTCTCTTTTTTTTTTTTTTTTAAGCTTTTGGAATAATCAAGTTGCAGCCTAAAACTCTTCTAATACAAAGGAAGTTGGGCTTTAAACTGTTACTTATCTTCTAACTTTTATTATTTAAAGCAATTTTTAGTGTGATTTTTGGTATAAGAACTCTTCCTTGACTGAATTATTTGTCACACTGATCTTTCTGCACAAACTGAAGCTAAATGTACTTGATATAAACCCAGAGAGAGTAAATAAGTACCTGTATGTTGCATCTCCCAACACTCAGTTCTGGAAACAACAGAAATATTTTGTTGAAAATCTTTTGAAATTTGGGCTTTTTGCCCAAAGTTCAGCTGCAAGGGATGCATCCAGGCAGGATGGGAGAACTAGCAGAGGGGCCAGATTGCATGGTCAGTTCAGGATCTCCATTAATTCTGGTACTCTAATTTTTGGGAAACATAGGATCATTTATAACATCACTGAAGTGAAAATATGAATTGTTTAAAATATAATAGCAATATTTTTGAAATTGCATTTAATTGGAAAACTCTGTGTGTGTTTATGCACATAGATAGATGTACTCTGCTCTTGTGAGAGCCCACCTGCTGTACTGGGTTCAGCTTTGGGGTCCCCAGCATAAGAACATGGACCTGTTGGAGTGAGTCCAGAGGAGGCCAGGATGATGCTCAGGGGGCTGGAGCTCCTCTCCTGTGGAGACAGGCTGAGAGGGCTGGAGCTGTTCCACCTGGAGAAGAGGAGACTCCAGGAAGGCCTTAGAGCAGCCCTCCAGTACTTGAAGGGGGCCTGCAAGACAGCTGGAGAGGGACCTTTTACAAGGGGGAATGGCTTTCAATGGAAGGAGGGACAGTTTAGATCAGATATAAGCAAGAAGTTTTTTCCTTCTGAGGGTGGTAAAACACTGGCAGAGGTTGCTAAAAGAGGGTGGTGGGTGCTCCAGCTCTTAAAACATCTAAGGTTGGATGGGATTCTGAATAACCTGATCTGGATCAAGATCAGGTCCCTGCCCATGGCAGGGGAATGGGACCAGATGACCTCTAAAGGTCCCCTTCAATACAAGCTATTCTATGAGCCTATGATATATGCTTATATCATAAAAGCTGTTCCTTACTTTTGGCTTGGATAAACACATTTCTGTCAGAGTGATGGAAAAATTGTATGTTTAACTGTTCACTAGGTGCAAATTTTAAAATAAATTTTCTGATAATAAAGTGTATTTTTTGTAATGTTTATGTGCTGTCATAGAAGTATATTCCAATATTTTCTGTAGTTCTTATCAAATGTTTGAGATTGATATGCCAGGGAAGGTGGTGAGGGTGCCATAGAGAAAAATAAACTTGTGATGAAGTGTCTGTGCCGGGTGCTTAGAATTTCATTTAAGCTTGGTAAAATTTGGGAAATGTGCACATCCTATCTAGTGATGTGGGAGAACAAACAAATAAATTTCCAGTTATCCTCAAG
This sequence comes from Geospiza fortis, assembly GCF_000277835.1. Lineage (NCBI taxonomy): Eukaryota > Metazoa > Chordata > Aves > Passeriformes > Thraupidae > Geospiza > Geospiza fortis. Next base: position 3,411,231 of record NW_005054350.1, on the reverse strand, counting down.
GCAGATCCTCAGCTGTTGTAAACTATCACAAAGCAAATTAGGTTAATAGAAATTTGATTATATTTCTCTGACTAGTTGAAAATCAGAGATGCTGCTGTGGTGTCTGTTGGATTTGACCCTTTTTCATTAAGGAATTCTTGTTGTTTAAAAACTGGTAAATGAGTTCCAGATGAGTCTATCCTCCCTCTGAAGTAGTGATTCTCACTTTTCTTCTACCCTTTCTACACCCTATATAGAAATAAAACTTTTCTTCTGGTTGTTTTTCCCATTGGCTCCATCAGCATCTTTTCAGGTCACACTCAGCTAACTTAGTACAGAATTACTGCTCAAGGTCCAAAAAAAGAGAGGAACACTCCTCTGTAGAAGAGAAATTAAGAACAAAATATTGATCTGACAATTTAGAAAAAGGATGCATTTTAAGTGTTGGGAAAATATTAGGGGCTACATGTAAATGTGGAACTTTTTTTTTAAAGATACTTAATGTTGTCATTTATATTTTGATTTATTTTTCGAATTTTTATGTCCAGGTAATTTGAGACAGCTTCTACATGGTTAAAATAGTCTAGACTGTAGGTAAGACACCATAGATTAGTACTAGCTAAAGATGCAGTTGTGGATGTTCATCTCGGTGACCTTATTTTTGTCAGCATTTTTGGATTGCAAATGGCTAATTTTGACTTCTACTTAATGTCATTTGCTGTTACCTTATTCCTAGAAAATGATTAAATCATCATTTTGAAATGTTCTTCTAAACAGTGTTAAATTCAGGACTTAGAAGAAGCAAAGAGAAGTATTGTATTACAGTAATTCTCAATAAAAATTGATTCGGAACAAAGCCATCCTTAATGGTAAGTGTCGTTTGAAGATGACCTGTGATTACAACCCACAGTTTTGCTGTCATTTAAGCTGGAGGGGACATGTGTTACTGCCTTGCTCAATTGATGAGATTGGATGGATGATTGAATGATGAGACTGCAAGCCAGGTCTTTAGCTTGTCAACTCATGCCTAATTCACAGTGACAGTGTGCATGGAAGGCAAGTGTCTGTATCCTGTCATATTTAAGCTTCTAGTTACAGCCTTCTTTCTGTTTAATGCTGTGATTGCTCCAAAACAGACCAGAGAAGGAAAAGATGGCTAGGGACAGAAATTGGCAATTTTTGTATATGACGCTTGCTTTTTTTTTTTTCCCATTTCCTTATTTCAGTGTTACCATGTAGAAATTACATATTAAGGAAGTGTTATCCATTAGCAGAAATATTTAGCTGTCTGGAAAAACAGTCTGTGTTTTTATAAAATACGTTTTCAGTTCACTGCCTTCATTTGCATTTTCCAAAGCTTTTTGAATCTGCTATTTTCCCTTTTTCTTAGGATTTTCACATTTCTTCTGTTCTTGCCCCTTCTCCCTCACTTGATTCTCCATGTCATAGATGTTTCTGTCACTGAGAGTTGTGTTGTATAACATCAACAGTTAAATTATCATAATCAGTCCTAACTACTGACTAAATTGCAAGCAGCTCTGTATACTAAAGCTGCTGAAATCTGTCTAGTAACTTCTGTTTCCTTATTGTATTGTAATGATTTTTACCCCTGCTGTTTAGCAGAAGCCTGGTGACAGGAAAAGGAAAGTAGCTGTCTGGACCTGTTTGCTAAATGAACATCAAATAATGCAAGTTGTTAAATGAACATCAGAAAAAACAAATGTGAAAATGATGTGATAAGAGAGAATAAATGGAACTCTGATCTTCTAGAAGCTGATATCCTTTTAAGATGTATGGTTTAGATTTTTATAAGATACTGAAAAACTCAGATGCAGTTACCAGTGAATCACTTTTCATGTTTAGGTGTTTTAAAAAGTGGAGCTCTTTGAGATGGAGCCGGTTACAAGAAGATACTCAACATACATAAAACTATTTCTTGTCACCTATGTGGTTTGATTCCCTCTATTCCTAGTGATTGTGACACCCTCATTGGCATAGGTGACTCTTGAGTTTGTTGACTCTCTGTCTCTCAAGCAAATGGAGTTACCATTACCCCAGCAGTCAGTGGTAATGGGTGGTAGGTTTTTCCTGTGATAGCACCTGCTGTGAGGCAAATACTAGAAAACAGTGTAAATGGTGTGCCATTAGCTGAATCTGAGCCCGAACAAGCAGAGCAGGTACTGCCTGTGCAGACGCTCTGTCCGTGTCTCAGAGCAGAGATTGATCCAGGAGCACACGCAGCGCAAAGTGCCCGGCGCAGCCAGCTGGGGACTCGGAGCCCTCGCAGCCTCAGTCTGGCTGTAATTCATTAGGCTGGTCCCACAGTTCTGTTTTGCAGGGTGTGTTATGTAAACCGTGTATATTATTGGTTCTTTAGATTATTTGTGTTTTCTCCAGCTGGATGAGTAAGTATTATGCGGAAGATTTGGGAGCTTGCATAAGCTGCAGAACTTAGAAACGTGGTGAAGTATCGTGACATAGTAGATGGGGTTGTCACAGCACACTGTGCTCCCTGTGCCTGAAACTGCCTTAATGCAGCTACAAAGAGGAAGATTAGGCTCATAATTAGTAAATTCCTTTTATTTTACTTTTTTTACTAGACTGTGTAATTTTTCTTCTCGGTCTCAAAGAGGAGTTCAGCTCTGGATGCAACTGTAAATACATGCTCCTTTCTTCCTTGGAGGGTGGAAGCTGCAACTTGTGACACATGACAGTCACCACCAGGTCATATGTGACATTCTACATGCATGTGTAGCATTACCTGTATACTAAATACCATAACCAAAATGATTTGACACATAGGTTTTAAGGAAGCATGAATATACCTTTGGTATTTTGAAGGCATGCATGGAGTCAATTTAGGATACACACTCCCGATATTTTAGAAATGTGGATGGTTAAAATGATTGTGTTTGCATTCAGCTTTGCTGTTTCACTACAGATTAATAAAATGTACAAGTCATGAGATGGTGCTGTGACAGCCTTATTGGAAAAGGTGTTTGGGAGCAGGGTAGGAGGAAGCGTACAATATATGTGATGCACTATGCAGGGTATTGGTAATATAAGCATATCAAATAATTGATACAGTATGTCAGGTGTAATGGGAGTATATTTTTTATGTGTTGAGATACAATTGTGTTAAAAATTTGCATGATAGGTGCATGCGGGAAAAATCTAGAGTTACTGCAGACAGTTTGACAAGTATATATATATATATATATATATGTTTTCCCCCCATTTTCTTTAAAAATATTTTTGGTTGAGCATTTTGCTTTCTTTGCTTTTGCCTTTTTATTTAGCAAAGTTTAGTTAGAAGTGTACAATGCACACGTGAAATGATTTGTTGTCAGTGTTTCTATCCCTGAGTACGTTGTATAGCTCTTGGACATATTCTGAGTTCTTTTTGGTAAAGTTGGTTGGTTTTAGAAGGCGTTCAAAGCACAGACTCCTACACACCTACAGAGAGGACTCTTGAAAGAAAAACTTGTTAAGTCATAGAATCAGAATGGTTTGGTTTGGAAAGGACCTTGAAGATCATCTAGTTCTGACCTCCCTGCCATGGGCAGGGATGCCTGTTGCTAGACCAGGTTGCTCAAAATCCCATCCAGCGCGGTCAAGACACAGGAGAATGTGATTCTCATCAGGGCTGACCTCAGTCTATAGAGTTGAGACCTTTGTTTCTGAAATAATTTGGGACTTTTTGGGGTGGATTGACCCTGGCTGGATGCCAGGTGCTCACAAAGCTGCTTTACAACTCTGCTCCTTTGCTGGAGAAGGGAGAGAAAATATGGTGAAAGCCTCATGGGTTGAGATAAAAGTGATGGAGTGAGATGATTCAGCAACTGCCCTCATGGGCAAAACAGACCTGACTTGGGGGAAGTAATTCATTACCAATCAAATCAGAGAAAGGCAATGAGAAATAAAAACTGAATCTTTCACCCTTACCCCTCCCTTCTTCTAGGCTCAACTTCATTCCTGTATTGTCTACCTCCTCCTCCTAAGTGGCGCAGGAGAAGACTGAATGGGGGTTGTGGTCCATTCATCACATGTTGTTTCTGGTGTTCCTTCCTCCTCAGGGAGGACTCCTCGCACTCTATTCCAGCTCCTCTGTCCATGGATCGACAGATCCTGCCAGGAGCCTGCTCCAGAGTGGGCTTCACACAACTTCCCTTATTCTTTTGGGCATCCACTTGCTCTGAGCTGAGATTCCACCATGGGCTGCAGGTGGCTCTTACTCCACTGTGGTCCTCCATGGGCTGCAGGGACACAGCTCCCTCACCGTGGTCTGCACCACAGGCTGCTGGCTTGTCCCAGCTCCTGTGTCTGGAGCACCTCCTGCCCCTCCTTCTTCACTGACCTTGCTGTCTGCAGGGATGCTTCTCTCACATCTTCTCACTCCTCACTCTGGCTGAATTTGCAGTTTACCCCCTTCTTTAATACACCACTGCAAAGGTGCTGCACCATCACTGCTGAGCTTGGCCTCGGCCAGTGGTGGGTCTGACCTGGAGCCAGCTGGCATTGGCTCTGTCAGACACAGGGGAAGCTTCTGGCAGCTTCTCAGAGGAACGTCCCCTGTAGCTCCTCTGCTACCAAAACCTTGCCACAGAAACCCAAAACAGACCTTAAAAAACATCAGTAGCTTTAAGCCTAATTGGGAACAAAATCATTATCTGGTTGGAGAAGAGATCCAGTGTGTGCATAAAGATACCTTAATTGATATTCTTCATGCCTACTTTAGCAAGGATTAAATAGTTGCCTGTTTGAAAATCAGTAGTGAGTTGATACATTTGTTTTCTGTGCTTGTATAAGACAACGCTGGAGTTACTTGTTGCATTATCACTATTCTAAGCAAGCATAATTCACACAGTGTACTTGAGAGATCTGGAAAGTTTAAGAATTTTATGTAATCCATCTAGTGTACTGGTATATTTGTGAAGCAGGAGTATTTTGGGCCATCTGTGCATTTCTATCAATGTGCATTTTGTTTGTAGAGTAGTGGGCCAAAAAAAAAGGAATCTCAGAAAACTGGTATCCAGAAGTGTCTATTAATTTCCATAATTTTTGGGTGTATAAACCACTCTGCAATTCTGGAGGCATTTATTACCCGTTTGAAACAATTTGTTATATAAACTTACATTTTGTAAAACAAAATGCATGCTTTGCTTAGTAGGACATTTAGTAGGACATGCTTGCTTAGCACTCAGAAAACCTAATTTTCCTTCCTGTCATCTTGTCTACCTGATTTGGTTTCTAAATGTTAATATCCAGTTCCTTGGTACCCTTTTAGAAATAACAGGCAAGACTTCAAGGTAATAGGCAGTTACAGTCCCTTTTAGCTGACAAAGGAATGCATTTCTCCCTGTCCTGTCCACAGAAGATTGCTTTTGTCCATCAGGTTCAGATCTAGTGCTGCAGCTACATTCAGGTGGGCCAGAAGGGTGGTACAAGGATTTGTTTCCCATTTTATTTGCAGAGACAATGTAAAGCGCTGGTAGGACTGGTCAAAACCTATTCAGTCAGGACTACTTTTGTCCTGCAGGTCTCTCATGCAGCCTGCTCTTATCCCTTTGTCTGTCCAGTCCCAATTCCATCCTACTTCCTTGCAGGGTTCATTTCCTAGATTAAAAATTTAAATGCTGTGTCTTCTAATCTCTTAAATCCCTTTTCTGTTCTTGTTTCATGGATGAGCTTAGCACTATTTTCTACAGATGCAATGGGCCCTGTTGCAGCCTCCCCCTTTGGTCACTTGGCTGCTCACTTTCTGCATTCAAAAGAGTCACCTCTGATCTTCTCTTGCAGAAACCCTGCCACGATTGCTGCAATCAAAGGCTGACTGAGGTCTTGTTAACACAATTCATCACAGTTTTAAATATATTGTGCCCATATATTTGAGGTACAGACTTTTTTGTCTGCAACTCAAGAGTCCCTAAAGGGTAGTGAAGCAGCTTTCCAAGCAAAGCCAGCAACAAAACTTGACTGGATGATCCTGCTAGATAAAGCACTTGGTTTACCTGCAAAGTCCCACACAAGTTTGAAGGCAAAGGGTATTTCCTGCTTAGTCTCCCAGTAAAAATGTGAATCCTATTGTGAGGTTGCTTTTTTTGTCACATATCTGCCAAGATAACACAACTGTTTGACATTTATGTGAAGTATTTAATTAGCAAATGTTTTTAGTTGAAAACATTTTAAAATTGCATAGATAGGTTGCAGGTGAAAGCTCTGGTGAGTGAAATGCATTATCAGTTTGCTCTGCAAATCTATTTCTAAAATTCTAAATTTTAAATGTGTTTTAAGGATGAACCAAGAAGGAATATCCTTATTGGTTGCCTGGAACAGCCTCCCCTATTCTTCTGCACCTGGACTCTTCTCACCATCTTCCTCACTGCCATTTCTTTTTTAGCCCCATTGTTTGAGGGTGGTTTGTTTTTCTCTCAAGTTGTGCTGTAAGTGCTTTGTGGTGTACCCTCTTCTGTTTCTCCATAGCTTCCTACGTGTTCCCCATACACTCCTCTCCTTCCTCTGCTGGGGTATTCTGGTGGCAGCTCCCACTCATCACAGCTGCTGCCATTTTTCCCATGTACTGTAGGGGAAAGCTGGAAGATAGAAGTTTCAGGACTACCCATGGAGCTTGCAAATTTTGGTCTCATACATACGGTGAATGAGGTTTGAGTTCAAGATCAGAGGCAGGGGCCTCTTGTGCTTGAGGTGAAAGACCAAGGGTTATTGCATGCAGAACAGTGCATCCCATGTGGACTGGCTTCTGGGGTCAACTCTCACGCCCAGCTGGCTGCCCTACACCTCTGTGGTGGAGTCGTGGATGTCGGGGTCCTTTTGTTGTGCTTCGGGGAATAATGGGCCTGGTCACTGGTGATGGAGGGCACTGGCCAGCACATCCGGCACTCTCATTCTGAAAGAGCCATTGTAGGAGTGCAGATGAGGGCTTGCCTTGCTTGTACTGCATCTCTCTTGTGGTCTGGTGTGTGGAATGACCCAGTGCAACTGCTGTTCTGGCATGTGTAGAGCACAGGATGGAAAGTTCTGCTTCCCAGGGAGGCAGATATGTGAGTTCTAGGTTATGTGGAAGTCTCAGTCCTCACAGAAAGAGGAGGGCCTGGGGATCTTGGAGCCCTATGTCCAGCTCCCTGTTCCTCTCTACAAGGAAATTCGCTTTGTGAAGAAAGGTTTCTCTCACACAGTTTGAGCTTTTCCCTAGCATATGGGTAGGTAGGAAGAGTTTGCCAAATGTGTTATAGTTACATAAAACATGCAACATCTGACGGATGTGAGAAGGGTTATAATAAATGATTCCTTTACACTCCCTCTTAGAAAGAGCCAAACAGAGTGGCAATACAAAGCCCATCAGATTTTCTTTCCCATTTATGTTGTTTGTTATGTTAGTGTGGAAATTCTGTCAGTGAGCATGGGCTAACAATGGCTAATTCTATTTGAGAGCTCTCTGTTAGGCACGTACTGCACTGTTTCAAATTGCAGTGTTAATTCCGATTTTATTCGCTATTGCTATTAATACCTGTGTATATGTGGGAGATTATTTCCTAAATCTCATCTCCATTTCCAGACCTGCATCTGCTATGACCCAGAGATATGAGAGGCTGCTTGAAGTTCTTAGATTTTTTTGTCTCCTTTCTCCCCTCTCTGTCCTTCCCATGTTTAAAGCTGTACTAGTTTTCTGAAGGATAAAGTGAAGTTAAAAAAAGAAGTAGAGTTGTATTTAGGAGCTAGGGATTATTTTGCTTTACTGGAAATATTTAGCCAAGTTGGTGGTTTGGAAATATTTTCATGAGAACTGCTGAGCTAAAAGTTACCGAGACAAAATTCCACAAAAACAACTGTGAACTCTAGTTTATAACCAAGTCATTGTTGGCAGCCTTCCGTTTAAAAACTTTCCATAGCTGCAAGAAAGACAGACTTATGGATCAAAGTGATCTGAATTTTTTTTGGCAATTAAAAAAGTTAACATTTGGATTTGAACCCCACTGTGACTAGTTCATTTCCATTCATTTTTTACTCTGTATCCTTAATAAGAATGACACCAAGGAGCAGAGGATGGGAAGAGACACTTTTTTCTATTTAAAATTGGTTCCACAGGATGGAAATTTGGCAACAGACACGGAAACTAAGCAAATCTATTTAGAGAGCTCTCTGCCTCTGTATAATGAAACCAACAAAAAAGTCAAATAGAGATTTTAATGATGAAGCCACACTTTGTTGAAATTTTCCATTGTGCTGTTTTCTTGGTCTTTTTAGCTTGATGACAACATAGTTATTTGGTGTGAGGTGTAATGTAAATTGAGGGTGCCGGCACCCATCTTGTGTCTTGTGCTCTTCAGAGCCTTTGGCCACTCTTCACACTAATGAGCCAGGTACAAAGAGTCTGGAATTGGTGATATCAAAGAGGCTGAGGGTGCCACAAATGGTGCTAGGATAAATGTTAGGAGAGAACTTTGATGAGAGGGGTCATTGCAGGTTTCAGACAATAATTTAAGGGTTGGGCTGTGGCTACTGTTAATGCAGGAACACATGGGAGCAAGTGGAATCAGTTTCCCGTGGCTAACTCCTACAAATCATAGTCATATCTTTTCAGAATTCAGGTGTCCTTTGTGGTAGGCTGGTAGGAAACAGCCAGGTTAGGAGGCTGGAAAGACATTATTCCCTGCACCATTAACTTAATGGTCAGCAAAAATGGGCCACTAGGGGGATGAATATTAATAAATTAATCTAGTAAAGAATAGTAGCAATTTGCTTAAGATCAAGGAGAAAACTTGGGGGAAGCTGTAATTTGCTGACTCAAAAAATTTTCTGTTGCTATGCAGTTGCTGGCACTCCCACACAGCTGGCAGACAGCAGAAAAATATTTAATTAAAAAAAAATATTTGCTTTCTTTTTGATCCTCAGGTTAAAAATTTTTAGAAGATTTGATAAAGTCTTGTCTTCGTGGAAGAGTTACAAGAGGAGAAATTGCTGTTGCTTTGCTTGTGCTACTTCTTACTTACGGCCATATATAAAGGAAAGAGGTGTTACTTTATATTCCCTAGATATTTGTGTTTAAAATATGCAAACACTTAGGGTTTTTGTTTTTAATCAAGAGGCAGAAAATGACATTACTCTGTTTCCCTGTGTCTTGTCTGCAAAGATGTAGAATTTGTCAATAACATGGATACTATCTACTTCTTAATGCAGTATTTACAGACCTGTTACCAAGATGAATACAAGTTCTGTGAGAAGAGTCAGTAGAAGATGGGAGGAGTAAGGTGGCAATAAGGGGTTCTCAGTCACCAGAGTAGTTGGACTGGTTGGTGCATTCAGCCCATAAATTGTACACTGGGAAGGACCTTGTTGATGAAGTGAGAAAGTGTGCTGGTAACTGTAACTTGCTTGTAGTAGTAAGGTTGAAGTGGACCATGAAGAACTGGAGGACTGACTGACATGGCTGGGTGCCTGAGTAGTGGAAAGACAGGTAAAATTCAGTGTGGATAAAGTGGTCTGCATAGGGAAAAAATAATGGTGAGTTTTGAGCTGTTGCCATGTGTGAGTCAGTTACCAGTTTATGATAAAGAGCAGTGTAAAACTGGAGCTCACTACTCTACACTGATCAGAAAAGCAAACCAAATACTGGGAAATATTAATAAAGGAATAGAGAATTAAAGAGATGGCATCCTTTTTGCCACTTTGTATGTTCATCTTGTATCGTGTGCAGTCCAGGTCCCTCAGCTCAGAAACAGTATAATAGGATGAGAAAATTTTGGAAAAAGCAGCATTTTTAAGAGGTATGGAAAGGCTTATGTCCACAGGAAACAGGGATTCTTTATCCTGAGAAGAAGATGCATTGGAAGATATTCTTGAGATCTTCAATGTTGTGAGTGGTGGGGAGAGGGTACGCAGGTTTAATTGTTCACTGTCTCTGCCATCACAAGTCTTAGAGGAGGCATCAAGTAAATTGTAAGCAAACAGAAGTGAGTCTTCTAAAAACACTGTGCCAAAGAATATGGTATTTATTGAAGTTTTACATGGGTCCATTTTCTGACTGTAAAGGTTCAAAAAATAGTAATTTTTCCCCTGTAATTGTATGTGCAGTGAAATGGATAGGTGCACTTTGAAATATTAGTGTCTTCTATGCTCTTTTGCATTTTTGTGTATCCTTGTATTTCCCAGAGTCCTATCACCAGCCTATAAGAAAAAATGAGATACAGTCATTTGGCACAATTAAACGGCCTTCCTATATACCTAAAATTATTGAAACCCTTTTTTTATGTGTGGGGAAGTGGTTTTAGGTTTTCTTATTCAAGTCTCTGAGCTTTCTCAATTACTTAATGGGATATAGTACCTTTACTTGGATTTTAAAAAGGAGACTAGATTTAGTTTGTAATAAATGTCTCCACCGTTCCCTTTGGCCCTAGAAAATAACACACTCCACATGTTTGAGAACTTCAGTTGTGCACATAGGAGAAATGCTCTTAATTATGGAGGTGTAGGTTGGCAGTCCTGGGTTCTCACTAAGGCATCGTGCCTCTTTAGGCACACATGTTATCAGTAAAGAAGGCAAAATTGTCCTTTATACCTGAAACATGTTGGGTTCTTTCCCATAGCCAGCTTCTGAAATGGTCCTTTGCTAAGGCTTGGTGTAATACTGCAGTTGTTCATGCAAAGAAACCAGATGAATAATGACAATACTAAGAGCTTTTGTCTGTACCTTCCTGGGTCAGGTAAGCTCAGTTTCCTTCTTCCCAGAGTCACTCAGCTCAGTAGCAGCAAACGTTATATTCACGTTCTAAGTGCATGCACTCGCACAAATTTGTGCAAGTTCCACCTGCTTTATGCCATCACCCCTCTCCTCCCAGTGCCTGCACTGGATCCTGAACCTTCACTTGAGATGTTCACAGTCATCCTTGGCAGCCTCCCTTGGCAGGGAACCATGGGCTGGCTTGGGCTGTCACATCCTTGCTCCTCGTACTATATCTGCTCTGGGGATTTCCGTTTCCAGGACCAGCTGGAGAGCTTGGGTGTGCATGCATGAGCCTCCCCTGCTCACTGAACCCTGACAAAAGATGGGTGATTTTACCCAGCAGTTCTCCTCACAGCACTAGGAGACCTTAATTAGTTTCTACTGTGATGGATGCTTTCTCTTTTAGGAAAACTGTGGTGCTAGTTGTCTGTGAAGAGGGCCAGTTCCCCTTTTGGTTGTGCAGTGGCTGGTGTGATGGACGGGTGTGTAACACTTTGCTTCTGAAATGAGAGACAGATCTGAGGATGGTCTTGAACACAGTTGCAGAGAAAGCACAAATATCAAAGTTTAATGGGAACCCAGGTTTCCTGATGGTAACTTGTTGTGCTAACAGCAGATTCATTTGTTTCCTAATTAATCAGAAGGAGTGTTCTTTTTATTTCAGCCATCTGGTGGAGAGCATGTTGTTTAGCTTCTTGCTACTGCAAATTGGAGCTACACAGGAAAAAGGATGTTTCAACTTCTGTTTTTGGCTTGTTTTTCAAGGTTGAGTCAGTACAGAGCACGTTAAAACATACTGTAATCAGTTGCAAAGTTCATCTCTCAAGGACTGCAAAAATTTAACTAAAATCGTCCTTCCTGAAAAGACAGGGTGGTGATATTGATGATTAATTGCTTTTATTACTTGCTTTATTCCATGTAATCAATTGTCCAGACAAAAGCAAAATTTCCTTAGTGAACTGTAGGACTATTCTAGGATACCCAATTTGTTACCACTTCGTAGAGAAAATTCAATGCCGCTTTTACATTTCTTCTTTGGATTAATGTCAAAAGCATATTGCCTGTCAAACAATTTGTCGTTGAGTGTGCCATTAGCTTGCTAACTCCTCACGAGGATTTTAAAACATTGCATTTTTTTCCCTCCAGAAGTCCCCTTAGCACAGCCTTTCTTTGGAAGCTATATTGTTCTTGTGGAATATTTTCTGAGGAGCAGTCTGTCCCTATGTTTACTGCAATGTTTACTGTATTTTTGCCTTGCAGCCAGCAGATTTTAGTTCAAACTTGCCTGGGGGTGGCCTTGTCCTATTTTCCTCTTAGATGGTTCTGGCATTTATAGAGCTTGGGAGATCGTGCTTCTGAATTTTCCAGTCTGAAGAGCCCGAGCCAAAACAGCAGGGGAGATAGCAAACCTGTACGTTGTTTGGCTCACAGCAGCTGGGCCTGTTTTTCCTTTGACCTGAAGCAATGGCAGCTTTTCTTGGGTTTTTTGTGGAGGAGGGGGGGAAGTGAGGAAGAGGAAAGGTATGTGAGGAAAACTGCTTTATCTCTGTGATTGGAAAAAGCAAGGCTTACCTCTGCCTCAACAATCCCTCTTTTTGCACCCCTAGCAAAGGTAACTCTGAGCTGCTTTCACGTGGCACATGGAGATTGTCTTTGTTTGAGTTACTTTATGAGTATTGATTATTCTTAAGTAAACAGAATGTGTATTGTTTTGATATTGCATTAACGTTCTTGAAAAACAAACTCTTTTTATGTTGCAGTACCACAGCCCTTGCGCAATGGACTTTATGTTAGAGGACTGGCTGCTTGGCAGTTTTTAGAGACATTTCATAGCTTTCCATCAACCTGCATTTTCTCCATTACTTCATGGTCACTGAAATAAAATAGTCTTGCCAGAGTCTCCACTGGGGAGCAAATTGTGATGAATGATTGTGGGAATATATGAAATACTCTGCAGATGGGTGGCTCAGAGGATATAACTACTCTTTGGGTTTGGCCTTGTGCTTGAAGAGCCCTTCTTGTCTTTAAACACTGTCTCTGTAGTCATACCTGCTAAATGAGGTTTCCTGTGGAAATAAATTTCACTGTTGCTGCCTTTGAGATGTTGCAGTCTTGTATTTATCAGCAGATGTTTCAGTTAAGTTTTGCACTTATGTAACAGAAACATTTAGTTGTGCCACAAGAGTGAATTTATTTCTAGAAGAATGGATTTGCATGTGGTTATTGGAATCCTGAACTTTTGAATTCCAGGAGACTTAAGAGTTCCCTAAAAAGTTTGTGAGAACAACAGAGAGTCGAGGCTTAGTACATGCTTGAAGTGGAACACAAAATAAAACAGCCTGTGTGCCAAGAATTTCCAAGGAACTCCTAGTGATTAAACCAAATTAAAAAGCATCATATTTCCAAAGAGTGATAAGATTCCTGTTTGGATGTCTGCATTGGTGTGGGACAAATGGGTGATGGATCCTGAGCCTCCCCAAGCTGAAAATGAAGGGAAAGAAAAATTTTAATCTTTGTCCAGGTTTCAGTGTTTTCTCCCTTTATGTTGCTCCATAGTTTTTCCTTACTGATATGTGTGGATCTCCACAATGCTTGTTGAGAAGCTCAAGAGAAACTCTTGTTTCTGCTGTAGTTCTGGCAAGAGATGACAGTGCAGAAGCTGCATGGCTGCTCTTTCTGTGAGGAAGCTGTTGACTGGCTTCATAGTGCAAATTTTTTCCAGAATAAGAATTTTATTTGGCAGCTTTGATGAATTTCCCTCCTCCCCTCTTGTCCCCATTTGCAACTTTTGGAGTTGGTCAGTCTTATCTGCAAATCATGTTTCATCCTGAAGGGAAGATTATTTGGACCTGTAGGTGGATGCAAGAAGCAAGGAGGACATTAGGGCAGGTGCATGTTACCCTAAAGGTTTCTTGTTGGAATAAGAGTTAGCAGAAAGTTGGTGCTGTAGAACCAGCCTCTCCAGTCTCTCTTGGCTCAACAGTGTGAATGCCTCAGGCTGTCAGAGTGGGCCAGGAAGGAGCTGAGCCTTTCAAAAAATGTGCTGGCTTCAATATCATTAGGTGTGTTACGTAGGCAAGTAGTCCAGATTTGCCTAGCTGGTCTATATTTATTTTCCTCTCTTTCCATTCAGCAAGTCCATGTTGCAGTAGTAGGCTTTCTTTCCTTGGCGGTCTAATTTGTTACTAACATCCTCACCTTTGCAAGTTTCACTCTTTGTGCATAAGAAGACAGTCTAAATTAGATACATTAAAAAAAATCATAATCCATTCTAAGGTGATAATTTACCTCATTTTCCTTTAATAATAACCTTTTTACAGTAGTGGTTTTCTTTGTCTAACATGAACTTTTTCTGCTTTTTGATGTGTTTTGTTCTACAAAGCTTGGTGGGCTGTAGTGAATCCTTGTTTCATGTCTTCCCTCTTTTTCAATGATTGTCCAAATTCTGAAGGCAAAACACAAAGGTCGATGTTCTCTTGGACTTCAGTACTGCTTCTCATCTCACTTTTGTCACTAAATGTAATAACTCCTATAATTTGTCTTCTCGTATTTAATATTTCTCCTGTTGCCCTTAGGACTAGATTTCCTTTCAATGTTAATCTTACTCAGGGAGGCTGTAATCACAACTTACTAATTTCTTTCTTCTTTTAATGTTCTCAAGAATGTCTTCCTTAACATTAGGTAGCAGATCCAGTAGATTTTTTGCTGGTATTAATTGCTGTGTAAGGAAGTGCCCTTGAAAGTCAGTTATGTAAATGAGCAGCCTTGAGCTGGCCATAAGAATGATGTTGGCTTGAGTTTTAATTTAATAATTGAGGAATTGGAACATAAAATGGTTCTTTAAATCTAAAATAGGATAGAGTCATATTCTTTATTAGACAATTTCTAATTGCATGGACTGCATCAGCAGTTTAACATTTAGTTTCAGTGATCACTTTGCGTGCAGGTGAGCACTTTAGATGGTCATTGTTGGATGGTTACTATTAGGAAAAATTCTTGTATTCAGTTGCTTTAGGTATTTCTAGTTGAGTATTCTGAAAGAAATTACTAGTTTGTTGTGGCTTTAAAACAACAAACTGAGTCTTTCTTAAAATACATTCTTATCATCTGCTTTTTTTCCCCTTTGTTAAGTTAGCGATCGTAAAAGTTGCTGTAAAAGTTTCTTGTATTTTTCCTGGAGATGTGTCATACTTGAATCCCTTGGCTTATTAAAAAGTCCCTGAGTTCTGGACAGTGGAGGGCACGTACCTCATGTCTGTTTGAGTAAAGGTCATTATTTATTGTTATGCACAATATATGCAAAAACCAGTGGATGTGAAGTTATTTGCAAATACAGGCTTGGCAAACCTCCTCTGGAATTCGGAAAGGGTTTTCCAGCTCGACTTAGTCATTTTTTCCCAAATGTCTTGGCATAACTGATCACTCAGGAGTGACATATGGTAGAAACATGCTCTAAGGGACAAGTCTCCCGGATGGCGCACAGCACCACATAAGATAGACAGATGGTGGCTTATTCAACCTTGGAAAAAGTTTAATCCTACATATTGGCACGTCGGCCTGGGTACTGAGAGAGAGGCACACACATGCCTGTGAAATCTGAGGCAAAGCTTTTGTGAGTTTGCTTGCTGTCACTGAAAGAACTAGAAAGACTGAGCTGATACTATACCCAACGAGTATCTGCAAAATTATGGGCTCAACGTGCTCTCCAGAAAAAGTGATGTTCCTTAGAATAGTGGAAACTCCAGAGGCAGCAGGACAATGCAGAGAATAAAATTTGGTGAACTTCTCACAGCTGTTTCCAGACTAAAACATGCTTATTCAACAAAGCTGCTGAGTACTTAATTTATGCACCAATAGCTGTTGATTAATTGAAGTGTCTAGTAGGAGAAAAGGGTATTTTATGTTTTTCATAGTTTTAGTTCTGTTTCAAGAGTTGCTACTGGCTTTATGAAGTGTATTAGCACTTCACATCAGAGAAACTGTAGCCTTTCTCTTCCGTAGGTTCTAACAAAAAGTTATAAAATCCCTGATGGTAATTTTAAATTTATAGCAGAATATGCAAAGAATTGCAAGTTTGTGGTTTTTTTTGGGTTTTTTTTGGTTTTTTTTTTTGGGTTTTTTTTTGTTTTTTTTTTTTTTTTTTTTTTTTTTTTTTGTTGTTTGTTTTTTAATAAGGAGAGGAAGTCATGCCTTTTGCTCTAATATCTTCATGTTTAAGGCAGTGAAGAGAGAGAAACAGAATATTTGACATGGAAAAATAAATCTGCTTTGAATTCTTTCTGGAAACCAAGAAGCGATTGTTTGTTTGAGTGATTGATTGAACTTCTGGAGTCAGTGCCATTTTCTGTAAGGATTTTGAAAATATTGACCAATTGAAAAGATAAAGGATTGTCTGCAAACTTTTTTTTCCTCCACTTTCTTTTTCTTGTAGATCACACTCAATATTTACAACTAGAAGGAAAAGCAAGACTCTCTTGACTCTCTGGACTTCAAGGATATCATTATGTTATATTGGATGAGTTTAAACTAGACAAGACTTCTTTCGTAAACACTTCGAGAAAGGTAAATGTAATTCAAACAAATGTAATCTTTTTCCAGTACAGGAATAGTTAGGTCAAATGAATCCCATTCTAGTAACATTTCAACCACATTACACCACAGAATCGTCATCTTTTGGACACTTTGTGTAGATACATATCCACATATATATATTTCTATAGCTAAACCTTGCTAGTAATTTTTAGATGTTAAGAGATTTTGATTTGTCAGCCCTTGTATATTTTGTGGAAATGTACTGGTTTCAAGCAATTCTTTAACATGAAAGAGGTGGCAAAGGAAGAGGCAAGAGAAGGGAGATGCCTGCAGTAGCCGGCCTGTTGGTAATTACTTGTATGGATGGGCAAGACCCAGTTAATGTTTCTGTTCTGCCTAATGAGTAAAATTATTTGAAAATGAGATCCTAGCTAGTGAACTATAAAGTCAAATGACTCAAGCAGTACTGATTGACACATACATTTAAAATACGCTGTGGTTGGGACACCCAGAGGGAGCTGCAAAGAGAGAGACTAATTCAATAACCTGTTGTTTAGGATATGCACAGAAGAAGTAAGAGATGTCAAATCCTTACATTCAGCTGAGGGTGCTCTTGTGTAATACAAATATCAGCTAACTTTTGGCCTAGTATAAGCAAAGATTTGTTCTTTCTCTGGATATGAGTACCCATCAGGTATTTTTTTCATCACCCTTTTCTGTCTTTTGTTGTATGTCATTGCGAGAAATGCTGACCATAGGCAGCCAAGCGTGAGGGACCACAGAAATTGTTACAGAACTACTGTGCTCTTTTTACTTTATCTTTTTCTATCTACTATAACTAATTACTATAGGACTTAGTAAATAAAAATTTTAGTAAGTCTATTTTGTGCCCAAGTGCAGTCAGAAAAATGTGACAGACATCAGTTTACTCTCTGTCTAGACCCTGTGAGATTTTCTCACACACTTCACAGAAGCAGTGAGTATTTTTGTGGCCCATCCAGCCCTCTGTGACAGAGTCCTGCCTCAGTGTCAGGAAGCATGCCCGTGGGCCTTACAAACCTCATGTATTTGTGAGAGACCGAGCTACAGTCTGATGAGATGATTAAAATTCTGCAGATCCACAGCTGACACCTTTTTGACCCAGATCTGAAGTTCAGACTTGGAAATACTTCAGTCCCTTGGAATTTTAGGTCATGCTTCATAGAATTGCTGTTTTCATAATTTATAGCCTAAGCGTGATGGTATCATTGTTGAGTCGCTGAGCGAATTCGTGTGTGTGAAGCAGCCATCTGCTGTCAGGGCTGAGTCTTGTATCTCCCTGGCCAGTGACAGGGGAGGTCATTACACCATGTCAGATGGGAATGGTTTAAGGTAACAACATGGCTGTGTCCAAAAAAAAGTCACTTCTGATTACTGGTAGTAATGACATTTGGAGGACTGAGATGGAGGACAGGGAGTTTTAATAGAGGAATGGAGACTTTGTGAAGACAGAGATGTGAAGGGTTTGCATGTTTGAGAGGAACAAAGGCTGGCTTTTGAAGCCGGGTTTTGAGTTATTTATGGAACCAGATGAGGAATAGAGAAACTGTCTGCACAGTGGAAAAGCAGACTTCAACATCTGGAAGAGAAGCTGCATCGAGTTGTTAGGCCACTGACCTAAGGAAGCAGATAGAAAATGCATGTGGTCTCATTTTATTTTGTCTAGACTTGCATACCTTGTACACTTCCCAAGTGGAGAGTGATTTGGTATTTTGGAACTCGTACAAAGCTTCTGCATGTTTTGCTTCATCCAGTGAATGTCCTGGAAACCCAGCATACCCTCAAGGTTAGAGCCTTGTGTTAAACTTGCTGTAACATTTGGGCAGGATGTGGGTTAGTACTAATGATGGGATCCTGTGCCATCTTGCTCTGCCAGGTCCTGTTCCTTTGGAGATGCAGTAATCAATACCAAAGAAAACTAATGCAGAAACTAAGAAAATTGTTTAGCAGGAAATAACTGATCCAAAGCATCGGAGACCAAAGATGGTTGAGAAGAGCCAGACACAACTTGTATATGCAGCAGTAGGGATTTTACCATACTAGTTCCTGCAAATTGCTGCCAGGCTGTTGAGAGCTGAAGTTAAGGTTGAGCTGAAACATTAAAAATTAGGACTAAGACATCTTGCTGCACTCCTCATGGAATACATTTAGGCTTTATTACCTGCAGCTGATTAAAAAATGGACTCTCAACAGGTGTAGCCAAACAGGAGGAAGGAACAATTTGAAAATCCTCATTTATGCATTAATCCAGTGGTAAGAAAATGTGAAGTTGTAATTGTCTTCTATACTTTGCTCCTCCTTGTTGGGAGAATTTTTTTTAGATACTAATTTCTAATTTAGTACTTAGTCTCCTTTCTTTTTCCTCCTCCTCCAAAAATCTCCTCAGACCCTGATGGTTTAAAAATGATACCATGCAGAATTGATGTAACTATGTGTAGGTTGTGATGTGCAGTGGAGGTGTGATGTACCTCTCTTAAAATCGTAAAAGCAGGTAAAGCTGAAAATGCCTACATTCACTTTTATGCTGTCTGCCCCCTTTGTTCTCTCTCCCTCCCCCTTCTGCTTGTGCTCACTTGCTCTCTCTTTAGTATAACACAGTTGAACAGCAGTGAAGTGTAAAATGTGCTTTTGCCAAGGTCAGTTTCTTGTGATTACTCGCCTGTGGCAACTTATGCCAGTTGCAACAGACTGAGTCTCAGCAGTCCACAAAGTCACACTGGTGCTTATGCAGAGGACACCCAGTGTAGGTTACAGTAACCGGAGTCT
>NW_005054350.1:3351997-3392164 GCF_000277835.1 Geospiza fortis | reverse complement strand
TTCAGTGGTTTGGAGTCTGTGCCATGAAACGCTGGGTTGTCCTGGTTCTCTGGAGACCCTTGAGGAGGATTTTGGGTAGATGAAATTCCTGTTGTTAGAGGTTGTTTCTTTTCTTATAGTGGATGGCTCAAATTTCAGAATTTCTCATAAATGAAGAGAAGATGAAGCATCATGAACACGTGCATCTTCTAAATATTACCCATATTTTTTGGGATTGCTTGCTTTTGGGAGAAGTTGTATCAAATACTGTCCTATTGACATGGACACAAGAGAAATTGTTTATCTACATAGCAAGAAATACTATTGAAAATTTTAAGAGGTAGTTTTTAAGCAAGAATTTAAAAGATGAGGAGACAGTCAAATGTTGTGCACACTCATAAGCATAGAATAATTTTTTGTTTAGAGGATAAAAATAATTTTGACTCCTGAGATAGGGGAATGAGCGTGAGATTCTGGAACATTCACTTTAGTAGATAAGATTTGTTGGATCCCATTTTGTTGTATACACTGGATTAGCTACCACCATGTGGAAATAAAGTTAAGAAACCTTTACTTTAATTCTCCTTTCTCACAGATAAGCAAACACATCCCTTTATGGAAAAATGTTGTATTTAAAACAGAAAAGCATGGACTTCCTGTATTGTTTGCTTATTTGTACTATCAGTAATATACAGGATTTTGTTTTCCTTCTGGAAATATTTACTTTTGGAAGAAATATTTATCTCCTGAGCTGTGTGATAGTGACTTTGGGGTTGCTTGTTTGTCAGTACTGACTAGTAGCGAGGCAGTAAATAATCTTGATGATTGACTGAACGGCTAGGGGTGAACTTTGGCAACCTGGACGAAGTTCAGAGTTTCACAGTTTAAAATTTGTTATGCATTTGATTAATTTTGAAAATATATGTTGCTCTATTCTCTCTCATGTTTGCTTTGGAATGATTCCTGAGCCACAAGTAAAATAATGGCTCAGCAATTCAGTCTTGTCCTGTAAACACCCTTGCATAAAGCACACAGGAGTATTCTTGTTGTGCTCAGTGAAACTCCCTACAAAACAAGGTGAAGTGCTTAATCCTGTATTTTCAGTTTAGTCTTGCTTTCAGGCTTAGAAGGAGTGTTTTTCATCAAGGAATATGTTACTTGCTGCTTTTTTGCCTACACGGAGGACTGTTAAATTAGTGTTTTATTTCAAGACTGACATTTGCTTGTATGGTTTTCAGAATTTATCTAATTCTATGGGTAATCCACCCCCTTCCATTGGCTTTTAACAACATTTGTATTGGCCCAGCTCTTATGGAAGTATATCCTTTAAGAGCTGTGTTCAAGACTTTGTGAAGATTGATCTGTCTACTCCCCTTTAAGCTGGAAATTCATGGTAGAAATGAGCAGTGTTTTGTGTGTGTGTGATGGGGTATAGAGGCCTGTAGTACTTGCAGTGATTAGTGTTGTCTTCTAATTGTTAGAGCAACAGTGAAATGAGTGTTCCCTGTAGGAGGAAATGGCTGTACTAGAAGAAGCTGGTCTTCAGTCAGCTGAAAAATGAGCAAGTGGGTGTTCTTGGGTGAGGTAATACCCACCCAAAAAAGTGGCATTGTCTGTGCTTACCAGAACCTGCCACATTAATTTCCTTCTATCTTAAGGAACTTGTGGAAAGGAAAGAACTCTTCAGGCACCAAAGTTTTTTTTGGAACATTTCCAGTGACGTAGGTCCCTGCAGTGGGCTGCTGCTGCATGCTCTGAGGATTTCCTCATCAGTGTGTTCAGCACGAGCAGGCAGTTGACAATTGAGATGGAAGGAATCTTCACAAACCCCTGAACCCATTCAAATCTCTGTGCTGAACTCCTAACTGATTTTTAAAAATTCATTAGAACTTCACTATTTCTCACATTCTCACCTCCTGGATTCTGGATGATAACAGAAATGTATTGCTGCACACGTTAAGGGTAGATGTTGGGGGGTGGGGTTTGGACAAGTGACATTCTGAATTCCTTGAAATCTTGTAAGATTTGTAACCTAATTTTTCTTTTAACTCACGGGTAGAGATCCAAAAGCTGGTTAAGGGATTTGTTCATACACTTCCTACTAGTTTTAAAGGGAGTTCTTCAAGTAAATGTCCTTGTAAGTTTAAAAAACATTTACTGAGCTAAGACAGATGTGCTGGAAATAAACATTTAACATATAGATAGAATCTTACTTTTATAATGCTCTTGCAGCTTGTGAGTGCCACAAGAGTTTTCCCTTCCTGAAGGCAATCACTAAACTCTTGTAGAAGTAGAGGAGTGCCTACCTACTCATTGCTTTATTAATTTTATTAGAAACAAACTAGGGAAATGAGCAGTGAATTTGTGTTGTGCAGCAAAACATTTCTCTCTTTTTTTTAAAACTCAATATTTCTCCTTTTCTTGGCAACAGTAGCAGTATCTCATATCATAAGTGTTCTATTCACATTCCAGGGAGTATTTGAGAACTAGGAGCCAGGTAAAGAGAAGTCAATAAATTTAGACAGAGAAAACATTCTCAAGTTCCTTATAGAAGATGTTTATTCCAAATAAAGGTCTGTGTAAATCTGAGGGAGCAGTAACTCTGTAGCACTTATCACACATATGTCCTTGGAAGATGGAGAGACCGATTGATAAATCATGGGAGTTTCATAATTTCCCCTTTTAATGACAAGTTTTTCTTTTTGCTTTAACAGCTTTTAATAAATGTCAGTTCTAAATTTCAGTTACGATAAGGCAGCACGATTCTTATAGTTTCTTTCATCAGATGGGCAAAATTCAGTGATTAGAATGTAGGATTAGGAGGCAGGGTCTCTGACAGTTTTTTACTTATGGCTTTGACACCTGAATCACTGCATGGACTAGGACAGTCTATAACATGACTTTAGCATCCCCAGGGGAAATACTGACTATAATTTCCTGCCTCATGGGTGCATATGAAGATTAACCTCATGGAATGAGTAAAGTATTTATTAATAGATGATAGTTATTGATATGTCACCTACTTGTTCATAGCAGTGACATTGCTAATATATTATTCCTGAGGGGGATGTAAATGAGCACATAAGCCAAAAGACATTAATTCAAGTAATTTTCATCATCCTATTCAAAAGCATGTGAATTCAGTAGTGGCCATGTTAGTACTTACTGTTTGGATGATTTAAAAATACTTTAAAAAATGCCATGAAATACAAAGGGAGAACTCAAGGTCATGCTCACTTATTCTGTCTTCACATCACGGTGACTGGAGTGCCTTTGATAATCTTCCTTTAAAGGCCTGCTAGCTGACAGGACAGGGAAAGCAGCATAAATTTATATCCAGCTGCATTTTAGAAGTTTAGTCCTGTTGCATGTTTTCTGCTGTACAGGTATGATGTATGATTAAATTGTCAAGTGTCCAATAGCAGCATGGCTTTTTAGTTTTTTATTTCTCACATTTTTCATGGCGAGGTTAAAGATAAATAAAATATTTTGCCAGTCTGTTTCCAGTGTCAGAGCTGTCGTTTGGACTGCCATGAGCATGTGGGAAAATGAATATTACTTTATATTTCTTTCAGTGGTCAGCTTGAAGGATGTGAGTGAACAGCAAGGTCATACAGGGTTTTGAATGAGGCTTTTAATAGATCCTTTTACTGTATTATTACCTCCTTAATGAAAAAGGCTCCCTGGTCATTTTTTTTTTGTTTCTTTATTGATCTAGAATTCTGTATATATTCTACTATGCTTTAAATATTAAAAATATTCTTGTCATAAATGTCCTTTGGGCTTAAAATGGAATTACTGCACAAAGCCTCTGTTTTGGATGTGGGCTGAAAGAAAGACATGAGATAAATATGCAGTGCGGAGGAGAGGGAATGCCCTTGAAAACCCAATTTGCTACAAAAGCTGTGGCCCAGAGATAATTTTGACATAGTGCTTAATATCTGATCTGTTGTCTGAAAGTAGTGGTGGTGCTCCTTGTTCCTCTTGGTTCCTCTGCCATCAACTCATTGGACTCATCTCCTTTTTTTAGTGTTGTAGTCCAGTTTGCCTAAATATTACATTTGAAAAAAAGAAGGCAAATTAAGCAGCTTTAGTAAATCTCATCTGCTTTGATAAACTTGATGCGGCAATGACTGAGTGGGGCCATAATTGGTGTTCTGCTGTGGTTTCAGTCAGAAAGGTCCCATTCCCTCTGCCCCAGTGGTGGACACAGAGCTTGTGCCCTGCAGCTGTGTAGAAGACAGCTCAGGAATGTGGCCCAGCACTCTGTGTCCTCTGCAAGATTTCACTGCCTGCAGGAGCTGCTGAAGGTTACTGGTCATGGCTTCGAACCCTTGTGGTGAACACACATAACAGAAATATTCAGAATGAAAAGACACACTGAATTTAATGTTGTGTTTTTGCAATGAGAGTTTGAGTTTCTGTCTGATATTATTGGTGGAACTTTTTCTCTCTCAAGAATTAAACCCAAAGCAATGACTTATGAATCATACTTTGTGCCCCACTTATAGACTAGCTTGACTCATCAGTGATTTTTCTTCTGGCATGATTTGGAGGGAATGCCATTTATTTTTTTCATATGTAGTTTTCAATAATTATTGACTGTGGGATAAAGATAGAGATGAAGGCAGTCCAGCTAAACACCTGATTTTATTTAGGTCTGTGTTTCTAAGTAGTCAAACCATACAATAAAGTATTGTATGATTGCTTAAGAGAGATGGGGGACATGGTTTTCTGATCCTTCAGTGATAATATCAAAGAAGGGCAGTAACAAGTGAGGACTAAGACCTCATTATTATGCTCATAATTTATTTGGCCTAATATTTTTCAGCTGTATTAGAAATGAAAAAAAAAAAGAGTAATCTCATGTCTGGAAAGTATCTCCTGCAAATAAAGCCCAGAACACAGAGCTTCTGATTTCTAGATTTTCTTTAAACTACTGATGATCTCATGATAAGATGCATTTTTACACAAATTTTATTGGTCATGTAACTTCTGCAATTCTTAATAGTACTTCTTTTATTGGATAATGTAATTTTAAGTGTTACATTAATCTTGTAATATAACCAGATGCACAATACTTTTAGTATTGTTTTGTGGGAACTTGAAAAGCAAAACTCAACTTCTGTAGTGCTTTCTAAGTTTAAAAATGTATAATAATCTAGAATGAACACATTGAAACACTGTAAGAATATTCTGTCTTATTAAGAGCAACCATATAGTTTTTTCTATATTAAACTGTTTTGTACTTGCTTTTTTCCTATAACCAGTATCTAAATACACTTAATGTCTTCTGTAGAAGCTATAAAAGCTTTCAGTTAGGATTCTCAAAGCCTTTTGGTTTCATTTGCATGCATTTGTAAGCCTCAGTGGCTGAATTCTTACATGCAAACAGTAAATTGTTTAATCTGTTCGATATTCTCTAATCTCTCCTCCTCACTATACATTAATTGTCAGAACCTGACTCAGGGGATTTGTTTCATGCAGGAAACCAAAATTATCTGGAAAATGCAGCTATACAAGGAATTCCCTTAAGAAATTACTAAGTATGTATTTTTCTGCTGTATATGAAGACTCAAAACCCCTATCTTCATTGCAGGCCCAATCAGTAGGTGCTTTATCCGTTAACTGAAGTGGAATTCTGAACTGAAATATCTTTAATTGATGATTTAAAAGTTGTTGGAGCAACTAGAGAAGACAGAAATGTGACAGATGTGTAGCATATCCACATGCACAGGCCGTAGGCAAATGTATATATCATAGATAAGAAACACAGATTCTCTCTGCAGGTATGTGAGAATCCAGACTCTTCTCCTGCATCCTGTTGGCACATGGTCATTGATCTATGGGGAATGAAATCCATGTGGCTAAATGAGACTTCTTAAATTATTGGCATTAGTTTGAGCCAAATATTTCTTTTGCATTACACAACGAGTGGGAAAACTTTGGTGCCAAGGGAGGAACAGAACTGAGTGGTGAATGTGACAGTAATACTTATTATGGGGCTTTTCACTGTAATCTTATCTGACATGACCAGTTCTTAATTGCAGGTAACTTTTTCCTCCTTTCAGACTGACCAAGCAGCCACCCTTAATACAAAAAGTAAAGAAAAACTTGCTCTCGAATTCCCCATTTCTTTTCTCTGCTGGAGGCATCCAGTTTTGTTGATAATGATCTAATCTGTTGCATAACCAGAGAATACTGAGCCTGCTGCCATAGCCTGCTTCTTTCTTGGCACTGTTGGAAGGCTTCAAAGAGAGACTGTGTGTGTGAGGCGACTGCTCTACCAGCAAGAGCGAGGGGATCAAAGCCTACGTTTGGAAATGGAAAACAACAGAAAGAGAAGCAGTTACAACACAGTTGCAATCCTGAAACTGAAACCAGTCTCACAGGAATGAACTATTTTGAAGCTGAGGGTAATTTATTGGAAATTGTACAGAGCAGGAAAAGATCATGGATTTTTAAGGAAAATTCATCAAGATTTTATTTTGTAGTTTCTTGAAATTTTGAACAATTTATTGTTCAAAAAATGGATGTATTGACCATTATATAAATTGATTTTGCATGATTTTATGCTGCATCACATTTTCTTCTTGGCTCTGCTAATGTTTTCAATTAGGAAGTTCTCAAATGAAATCGGTTGCAAGGATTCCTCCAAGAAAAAAATAGCAAAGTTTCTGTCCTGGTTTCAGCTAGGGTAGAGAAATTCTTTGAAGGTTGGAGAGTTGTTTCAAGATTGTATTTAATGATCTTGGGAAAAATACAGTGGCCTGTGGTGTGGTTTTTTTTTTTTTTGGTTTGTTTTCAATTTAATAATAAATGGAAAGAATTTCTCTCCACATTATCCCCCAATGTTTTGGATGAAAATTCCTGATTGTTCAGGATTTACCTAATTTATGAACATCTAATTTATTTTTCAGTGATATTAATAAATCAAGTTTATTATTCCTTGTATTTTAAGTACAGGGTCAGATATTATTTTATTTTCACTTGCAATTCTGAATGTTTGTCTTTAATTCCATATGAAAATGTTCATATTTACCTATGCTAATTTAATAAGCCCTTGGAAATGTAGGAATCTGAGCTGTACGTTATTAGGGAAACTTGCTGTAATGTACAAAATATTAAGCAGAAAGAAACCATGAGACTTTCAGAGTGCCGACTTAATGGAGTGTTCTTGGCCATAGTTCATTTGTCCCTATCATTTACTATGCTTTTTACTATGGTTTTTATGGTGGGGAAAATGACAGTAACAGGTTTTTTCATGCTCATCACCTCCTTGTGGAAGGGAGGAAAAGGCAAGTTGGAGGTGCAGTGAGCTCACCCTGCTGTCCTTGTTACAGGGGAGTGTTCCACAGAGTGTGCCCGGTTAATGGTGTGGCTGTGCCTCTCATTGCTGGTGACTGGCATGCATGTGGTGTTTCCTTTGTGCTGTGAATCCTGAGAAAAACCTCAAAGCACTATGTGCTCCCTCTGGATAGAGGTACACTTTATCAGGGTGTGATGCTTAAGTGGCTGAACCTGTTGGCACACATAAACGTTAAAATATCGTTCAACTAGAGTTTTGGTCCCCAGTGTTAGAAACATTCCCCTCTTCTTGAAAAGCAGATTCCTTACTATATTACTATTACTATTACTATTCCTTACTATATTTGCAAAAATTTAAGTTCTGATGGTAGCTTGTCCTGATGCTTACAGGAGGCAGCTGTAGTTGTGACAATGACTGCTTCCTTGGACTGCCTTGCTCTCCGTGATGGTTTATGTTTCTTCAAGCATTCTTTGTTCTGGGTTGAGAAAAAAGGAGTGGTTGGTCAGATCAGACTCTTTTAGGACCTCAGCTGTATTATAAAAAATATGAGCAATCTGGATCTTTTGAAAGATGTGTGAGATGTATTTAGAAATTATCCTGAGGGTCACAGGGTATCTTTATCCAAAACTGCCCCAGACCCTTTCTTGGAAACACCAGTCTTTGAAACTTTTCTTATAAAGTCTGTCTTTTTAACAAGGATTAAACAAGATATTTTCCTCTCTTGCTTTGTGAAACAACTGAGTTGTTATGTCTGAAATTAAAGTACTTTAAAATTAAGACAAAGAAGAGACTTGGCATGAAAAAATACAGACCAATTTTTAAAGCTTAGCAGTTTTAAGGGATGAACAGTTCTCTGATCCCTAATTGTAATGCTGACAGTCAGCTGCATTGATACTAGCTCTTGCTGGAGAAGCACTACCACCAATTTACTAATTGCCATAATAATGTTACCTGGAACATATTAAATACTTGTTTAATCTTTTGTTATATTTTTTTTCTGTCATTCCTTACTAGTAAAATAGATCAGCAGCAGAGAAATTTTATATGCTTAGAGGATCCTCCTCTTGTCCTCTTTTTTTGGGTCATTGAAATCTCTCGCTTTTCAGAGGCTTTTGTACTTTGTTTTTATGTTGAGGGTATTTTTGACAGGGAGTCAATGCTCAGATTGCAGTTTTAGTTACTATGGAGAAGCTTTCCCACAGAAAAGCTTATGCTCTATTTTCTGAACACTGAATTTGACCAACTTCCTCTTAACTTGCAGTTCTGAAGTTCATTTTGTACCAGTTTTCTTTAGACTGAAAATTCTTTTGGCTCAGGCATGCTTCCTCTTAGCCTTTGCAATCTGTAGTGTCCTAAAGGAAAAAGAAAAAGATGAGGACTGGGACAGAAGAGGAATATATCCTAAAAGCCTGTGTATGAGAATGGAAATAAATGTAGCTGTAGTCTGATTGTCGGATTTTGCTGAAAGAGAACTGTGGCATGGCTGTCTTGGAAATGAGTTTATTGGAGATTTCTAGTATATTCTGATATATGTATGTTAGTTGCTCTACTTGAGGATATGGTTTCCTTACACGAGGTGCTAGGTTGTTGGGGTTTCCTTTTTATGTTGTGCAGCATGTAAGAGTTGTTTAACTTAAAGTTTTTTTCCCTGGGAAAAACTTCCTGGGTCTGTGCTGAATGGCAACAATACACGTACTTGGGTTCATATGTAGTGGGGTTTTTTTTTTGGTACTTTCTGTAGTTTTTCTTTGTGTCTGCTATACTGAATACTGTTTGAAGAGGTAGCTACATTAAGGTGTAGTTCAAAGTGGCAGGAAACCATATGAAGCTGAGAACTTGATCCAGAAATAGATTGTGAAAGGTTCTGAAAGCATTTTATTTTCACCTGCTCTGTCAGCATCTGTGCTGAATGAACACTTACTCTTAAGCCCACTGTTCTCGGGCTGGTTAGATTGTGTGATTTTTATTTTTTTTCACCTCCTTCAGCAATAGGAAGGCATTTCTGCAGCCTTTGAAAGGCCCAAAGGTTTGATAGAATTGTGCTGCAATGCAGGCTTTCCTCCTGATCCTGTGCAGTCACTGTGATGTGAAGGGTAGGAACCTTTTTCACTTCATCCTTTTATTTCTTTCAAATCACCCATTAAATACCTGAGAAAAAGCAGGATGCTGGAGAAGAGAAGTTTTCTACATAATAAGAAAAGTTGGAGAAGAAGAGCTTCAGAGAGGGAGCAGCTTTCTGGGTTATGCCTGGAAGATTATTCAGATTGGGGAAGGACTTCAGAGCACAGGGCTCAACCCCAACATCTTTTCAAATTCCTAACTGAACTAAAGACCAATCAATTTCTCAGCAATTATCTGTAAAGCAAATGTGGAAGCATTTTAAGCATTTAAGTATTTTCACTGGCTGTTGTCAGAGTCTGAGCCATAATGAATGCTTTCTGGTCTCATTTTTTTCAAGGTACTATATGGGATGAGGAAGGAGTGGACCCTGTATAGAGGGTCTTAAGGTTTCAAACATCGGAAGAATAACAATATTATCAGGTAACCCATGAAGAAAGAGAGACATAAGAACTGCAGATCACACTGCAGCTGATCTTCAAAGATTGGGATTAGAACCAAGGTGGTATTTTCTGTCTCCTCTTTTTCCTATCTGTGTAAATAGGGAATAGACATATTTTTATTCTGGAATTTCAATACTGAAATTCTTAAGTAAAATCTGAAGTTCTTAAACTACAAACAGATTCAGGTTTCCTGAACAGATGACAGAGTAATCCTGAGGAGTGCTGGGTTTTGCTTCCTCTTCCTCTCTTTTGTGGCTCTGTCTCGCTGAGGTTTGCAAGGAAAAGCTCGTGAACTCTGGCAGCGGATAAAGGCTGAAGCTTCTTGTGTATAATCACAAGCAGGCTGACAGAGACACTTTATCAAAGTGACAGTTATTGTGTATAGAAGATTAGTGATAGACAGGAAAGATTTTGTTATGAAGTCTTTCCCAAATCATGAACATTTTCAGTTGTGTGACCTTTTCTAGTTTAATTAGTGTAAAACTTAAAAATGCAAGGCATCATGATTAGAGAAGACAAATGTTGTTCAGCTGAATTGCAGAGTTTATCCCCTGAATTTGGTATGAGGCATGATGTTCCTTGCTGGATTGCAAAACTGGAATTGGCTCTTAACAAAGGATCATCTTGAAAAATCGAATTCATGTCCTTGTTTCTAAGACCAGCCATACCTCTTGTGGTTTTGCTACTGCTGTCAGCTTGTATCTTCTTGTGTAAAAGTTTTAGATGCATCAACACTTCTATTAATGTTTATAAAGAAAGCAGTGGGTTGAAAATGTGTGGCTGAAAACCACATTTCCTGCAGTTGTCCCAGCAAATTGCAGTCTCTTGAATTACATTTTCATAGGTATTACCTGATCCTCAGGTAATACATATGAAAATGTGAACTATTCATTCATATCCACACATTTCTCAGTTTGGTTCTGGGGAGAGGAAAAGCAGCAGGGACAAAATACTGAAGCTTCATGATGTCATGAAGCTTAAGTAACTTACTGTGTTGTGTTGTCATTTAATAACTTCTGACAATTTTGTGTAGTTTTTGTTCTGTCTTTGGAAATGCAGTTTATTTGCTTATAAAGCAATAACTTATGATATTGTGATAACTTGGGGTGTTCCAGTCTCCTCCTCTCCAGTCTTTATTGAAAGTGTGTGTTAGGGTACTGCAGCCAGGTTGTCTCTCCTACATAATGATAATTTCGGTTTTCTTTCCAAAATTCTGGGCATGACACTTGTTTTGTTGTTTATAGGAAGCATTTGAATATCTACTGTCTTAATTCATGTAAGTTTTAGGTCAAATCTTTATATAAAATCTTAGAAAATATAGATGAGCACAGTTTCTGCATGTATTATTATTGGTACTTCAATGTTGTCTTTGTAGTTATTATGGAGACTATTCTGATGGAAAAAGTGTTTAGGACTTTATAGCTGATTTAGAATTATGTGCATGTATTTGTATCATGTTCATTGAATCAGAGAAGAGGCATCAAAAGCCATTTTAGAAGAAGCTATTGCTATTTAATACTGGTTTTATATTTATTATGCAAATGACCTCATATAAACCTTAATTTACTTGCCTTAAGTACTAAGAAAATAACATTTTTAGGTAGCATTTTAATTTAGTTGCTCCATTCTGTACTCACAGTAGGGTTAGCTGTGGGAATGTGTTTTATAGAGGTTTTTTTAAAATGATTTGGCATTGTGTAGTTGAATAAATAATTTGCATTTGAAATGTGAAAATGTTAGCACCACTTAGACTCCTTCCCTCTTGCAAGCTAGTCTGCCTTTTTGTCTAAGCTAATTCAGAAGAACGTGTTTGCACACATGTGAGGAAAGCCAATATCCAAAACATGACAAAAGAAAGGATTTCTTACATAAATATCCTGTGTTCCACCGTGGGTCAGCAGTGTCCTAGAGCAGTGAGATTTTTGAGGTTAACAGGCAAATCTTACAAAGACTTCAGTTTAAAAAAATAACTTTAAATATGAAAGAATAGTAAATCTTCTCTGTTTACCTTTAATTTTGACCTCATTTTACAGCTCCTCACCCATGCAGTCGATGCAGTGATTAGACTTGTCCAAGGCCATCCACATGGCCTGAATGTTAGGCATGATGGCATCTCTAGGAATGCTGAGAGGTCTCCCAGATGTAGGTGGGTAGAGGTATTGACATAATTGGACCCTCACTGCCTACACATGAAAAACAACTTTGTTGTGGCATCTGTGATGTTTTAGCAGCACAAATTTTTAGTTATGGCAGATGCATATCAGAGACAACCAAAGCTTTCTGGCTTTCTTACACAACTTGGCACACAGATCAGGAAAGTTCTGTTTTGAACTTCAGTACAAAATGGAAATCCTGTAGCTGGCAACTGTGTCCGACATAGGTCTGCACCTAGCGTGCTTTTAGTAGCTTATTATTGTCTCATGAACTAGTTGTTTCTTTTACCTGCTTTAGGTTTTATTTTGATTTGGTGATGTGGCTTTGATAAGACCTCATGAGTTTGATCTCTTGACCAAGGAAAATTCACAGGACCTGGTATTTTGGCTTCAATTTTTTTTTTTTAACACAATATTCTTTGTGGCAGAGCACAGCTTGACTGATGACAGCCTAATGATAGAAAAGTTTGCTTTGAAATGGGGTTTGGTTTAGAGCAGGAAGGACTGATGTGGTCTTGTAAGGGAAATGTGATGAAGGAGCAGGGAATATTTCTGCTGTGTTGTTAGGAGACCTTATGCTTTCCCTAATTTTTCTTGGTTTTATCTGTGTTTTTCTGTCTATTACTGAAGATGTGCTTCACTTCCTAAGTTCAGAGTGGTTATTTTGTGTCAGATTCAGTTCAGCACATATTCATTAGCTTTTTTTTTTTTTTTTTTTTTTTGTTATCTGGAAGAAATTGCCGTCTTGCAGAACTGAAAAATGTAATTTGACATTTTTCTGAGCTTGGAACTTTTCCTCATTGTTAATATTGTTTTAATTTTTGGGCAGCTCATCAATTGAATGTGTTTGTATGAACACTGTGTATCTTCTATGCCTCATGTGCTGCTGTGAGGATCATGTTCTCCTCACCAACAAACGAGATGTCATTGGAATGGGAAATATTAACATTACTGCCAATTACTGCAAAAATGCTGAGAGTTTTCACTGGAAGAGACACTTAGTCTTGTTAAGCTTCAAGGCTTAACAAATGCCTATGATACAGATCAGGGAGGAGGGGAAAGTTTTTTATACATCTGCAGACTGATGGGCCTTGATTTGTTTCTGAAACATACAGTTATGGCTGTTGTCTGAAGTTCTTGATTAAATAAAACATAAGTGTCTAGTGTAGCTGTATCTAAAGAATCCCAAAGGATTGAATATGGCAGTTGCTCTGATTTTATGATAATATTACCCTTTGCCCCCTTGTTTATCACCTATGAAATTGATTACGTTTTCAGTGATATTAAATTAATATTGTAGGCTTAGACTCTAGATGCAAATTAAACTTTTGATTAAATCTTCATTTATTTCAGGTAATGTATGAATTTCAGTCCAAGTACATGAAAGTAATATTTAAAAATGCCATTTCTGTAACGTAGTAGTGAGTACATGGGAAATTTTGCTGCCCTTCTGGTGATTGAAGAAGCAAGGTTTTCTTCCCTTGGTATGCAATAAACCTTGTGAGATGCATTCTGCCTGGAGAGCATTATAGCTTAACTAAGGAATAACTGTGGAACTGTAATTAAATACAAATTGCAGTGCTAAAGCACACTCAACAAATTATCACTTGATAGAGTTTTCATGGTTCTGAGGAGGCTCTTTTAGATGAAGGCAAATTTGAATGCTCTTGCTTTAATTCTACACTTCTGCTATAAAAACTCACTCTGTTGCCAACTTTCTCGTTTTTATTTGTGCTTTAGATTTTCTAGCTTTTCAAAGGAAAGGGTTTGTGTTTTTTTCCCCCTTAACTCAAAACTCAGAGAAACTCTTGCCTCATGTGTTTTACTGTTTGTTAAGTGAAGCTTTGGTCATCAGGGCATGACTCTGGCTTTATTAAACTGCAGCTGCTGGGCAGTTCTTGGGGGCTCACTGGGCTTGCATTCACTGGGGAAGTGTTCCAGGCTGCAATAGCAGCCTTTGCCATGCACTGACACTGTGTGACATTAACAGTATTTATACAAATGTGACACCAAGGAACAACCTTGGAAGATGAAGAGCTTCAGCATAAGGTCTTTGTTCTAAACATTCTAGTTATAATTTTGAGGATTAAGTTAAAGAGAGAGGGAGATACACTTAAAATGCAGGACTTAAAAAAAAGTTAATACAAGTTTTTGGTTTAGTTTCATTTACCTTTTTAGTTGCTGGCTTATAACCAGTCTTCTTGCTGAAACTGAAATAAGCACATTTAGTGCAAATTGAACTTCAAATTTCAAAGCACTTACAAAAAAGAATTCTGAATAATCAGCGTTTGAAGGTACATTAATATTTTATATTGAACTGTGTATTAATTACCAGAGAGATGTTTTCATTTTCCTTTTCTTTTGGAAAATTTAAGTATTTGTAAGAGATATGACAGACTGCTACCAAAGATCTTGTCCTCTGAAAAATTCTAGGAAACTGAGATCAGTCTGGCTGAGATTTTTTGGTGAAGGTGCAGCTGCTTGGCAGTTAATATGACCAAAGGAGATTGGTGGTGGTGGTGGGGTGGCTTTCATGTGTGCAGAGGGTTGTTTCTAGTGGTCCTTCTTCCTTTCCATCTTCTTGATGGAATGTGAAATACTAGGTTTGGATTTCATCTTAATACAGCTGAAGTTTGGTCTTGTTAATCATCAGGTCCAAAGTTTGTATCTGGTGGAATTCTCTGGAAAAATGGTGCATCTTTCAAAGCTGTTTATTTTTTCCCCTAAAATACCACTCTAATTTAAAGAATTAATGTCAAACTTGTAGAGCAAACATTATATAGAAGCACATTACAATATTACTATGTACTAGGGGAAATATATCACAAGGAATTTATATTCAAAGGGGAATTCTAAGAGAAAGAAATGTACAGATTTGATTATTATGGAGGGCAGGTAATGAGAATTGCTTGTCTCCAGCCAGAACTTAGGTGCATTAGATACTGAAGTACTAATGAAGAAAATAGACTGGATGATTATTTTTTTTCATTTCAAATGTTGACTCTTCTGTTTTCTCTTTTCTTATGTTGTGCTCAGGATTTATCCTGCTAGTGATTAAAAATATTCCAGTGTGGGCAGTAGAACTGTAAGTTTGATAGCATATCTTGCAGTATTGCCTAGCAAAATTTTATTTCATTTATCATAGCTGTTTAAATGATGCTGAGTATATGTGTGTTTTCCTTCATCTTTTCTTGATTATTGTTCTCTGGTCTTCTTCAGTGCATTACTTGAAAGTTGTTTTAATATATTATAAATATTCTCATTAATGCATCCTTTTAATGACTCCAGGCCTAGATATATTTTTTTAGTAAATGTATTTTAGTTACAAGCATTTGTACCTATTTTTCCCTCTGTTTCTCTGTAGCTATCTGAAATGTCATATGATGTCTTTTAGCTCTTTCCTTTTCTGGGACTACAGAACACTTGTGGTTGTGTGCTTAGAGCCGTTCCAACTATCAATTTTCTGGACAGCAATTATCCTAAATCCACTTCAAACTGCAATGAAGTTGCTCTCAGATTTGTCCAATTCAATATGAGAAATTCGTTTAAATTTTCTTAAATCCCTACTGGGCTTAGAAAAGGATGAACTGTATGGTGGCTGTTTGATTTTTCTGTTTTCATTTTAGTTAGTAGATTCCCCAAAATTTCTTCAAAATGTTTTCCAGTTCTGTTTTCCTGTTAGGTTGGTGATGTCCTGTTCTTAGGACATCTGCCTTGAGCTTTGGCTGGAGTTGCTGGATGAATAACTGCTGAACTGGGAACACTGCAGAGACAGCTTTTAGACAATATATATTTTTAAAATCCAGTCTCTTTCCCATTGATAAAATAATGATGAATTTGATTGGGAGAGTAATTAATTTTTATATTATTTAATTAAGCTTTTTCCTCTGTGCCCCAGTCTCCCCTCCCTCTGTTAAGGAGAGGGCCTGTAAAGTAAAATAGTAGTAGGGGTAACAGTACAATTACAAGTTTTTTGTATTTTTCTTTAGACTTCAGCACTTTGTCAAATATATGGTGCTTGAAGCTCATCAGGTGCAAACCTACAGCTGAAATATGAACTGGAATTTGAGTAGAAAATAGCATACCTTTCACTGAAGTGGCAGCCTGTTTATAGTGGGGGTTAACCTTAATTTAGAGCTGCTTTGGCCACTCAGTTTTCTATGCCCTGTTAGCAGTAGAAGAAAACCTGTGTGGAAAAGCTGAAGGAAAAAAGCTAATAATGTCCTGTGCCTGACCTCACAGAGAAACCTCTTCCTTCCCCCAAGCCAACCATGATCAAGTCCCATAAATTTTCTCCACATGTTCTAGCTGTGTTTAAGCAGACGATACAGAAGATTTGAAGCTGTAACAAGATACCTTTCGCCCTTGAAGAGTGGGACTGAATTTCAGCCTGTTCTTTTCTGAATGTTTTCTTTTGGCTCGACATTAGTATTGTATTTATTTGACTTTTTTTTTTTTCCTCCACAGGATATCTGCTAGTGAAGGGTAATGTTGTTGGATGTACATTTCAGCATTTAATTTTTTGGCTCAATGATCTATAGCTCCTTTTGTTGATGTTTTGGGGAGGGAGTAGATTAGTGTTAGTGTTTTATGTATGAAATAAACTTCTTCATCACTTAGTGCTCAAGCCTAAAGACAAAGATGCAGAAAAAAGGAAAATGGAACATTAGCTTGCAATATTTATTTTGAAATTGATTTATGCAGATTTAAGTTGGTTTCTGTATGTAACATTAGCCAAAATTTTATAATATAAACATGATTCTCTCTGACTGCAGAATTGAGTGAAATGTATCATATGGTGATATGGGGATATAAATGCCTTTTAAGAAAAGTTAGATTTTATAATAGGAGGGTTGGTTATAAAGTGTTCAACTAAGTAGGTAAATTCTTGGTGCAAATCCTTTGGGAAGCATAGTTACACTTGGGATGCAGTCAGTTTGCCTCTGTTTCTAAGATGAAATTCTTCTCCCTTGTTTAGCATCTATTATTTAAGAAGAACCTTTTGGAATCCTAATAATGTGTATTCCTGAAAAAGTCAAATCAAGATCCACAAGAGTGTCTCAATATTGTAACTATTAAACCAAATTCCTTATCCTAATACTTTAAAGAAGGTCTGTTGTCCTGCCTTTTCAAGCAGTGAGCTATGTTGTGTCTTCAAGTAAATCAAAGTGTGACAGGAATGCCTGCAGCATGTGTCAGAAAGTGGTGAAGGCAGTCAGACTTTGGCAAAAGTGCTCAGATCCAAGGGTTTGTAGCCCAAGTTTCTCCTTATTTGCTATGTTTAATAAAAGAGGGAAGAGAAAGGACAATTTTTCGTTACTAAAATTTGAAAGTTATATTTTGAAGCAGCTTGAAATGTTTTCAATAATAATGAGCTAGGTCTGAGTCTAGTTTTACACCTGAAGCCCTTGTGCTACAAACAAAACTAGTTTGGGGTAACTGTAGATTGCTGTTTGTGATTTGAGCAATGTGGGGAATTTTCACATTGCGGGAATCCCCTGCTCAGGTGACCAGGATTCAGTGGCCACCAGAGACACTGAGTGCAAAACTGGTTGTGGATTAAGGAGGAGAAATCTCTTGGAGACTGCTCTGTCATCTTCCTGTGTGACCTCAGATCATTTCCTCAGTTCTTTCTTTTGCTGAGTTGCGTCTGTGTGCAAAGGCTTATGTTACTCTTTGGACCTGATTCCCTCTCTTTGTGTACCTGTGCTGACTGATTTCACCAGGGTTACTTCTGGTCAGTACAGATGTAAGGTGAGAAGCAAGGTTTCTGTTTACATTTGATTTCTTTTTAAATTTCAGCATTCAGCTTGTATGTAGAATATAGACCATACTTTCTTAACATGCAAGGTAAGAAGGAAAAGTTAAGATGATGAACGTTTCAGGATATAAGACTACGAGCAGGTCAAAGATGAATGTACTAACAGGTGAGGTGCTCTGGAAATTAGTCTCTTCCCTATACAGTGCTAGGTTTTACATACTTATGAATTTTGGATATGCAGAGGATGCTCCTGGATGTCAGTGAGAATGCCACTGATGTTGTCTCACACTTCAACTCGGTCCTACAAGGAAAGGCCATTGCAGTCTGCAGTGTTCCTCCTCTGGATATGCTAATGCACTGTGAAAGTGCACATCATGCCTGGATGGGCCCTGCTGATAAAATACTGCCTGGAGATCTCACAAAGTGCTAATGTGTCAAAGCGCCTGCAAGCAGAGGGTGAATAATACTGCTCTGGAAAGGTCACGTCTGCTGGAGTTAGCTGCTGGTCCTTCTCGTGGGGCTGGACTCCACCCCAAAAAGTTCTGTTGTTCTTTGCAATCTCAAAATCCACAGTTTAATGGATAGGATCAGTAGGGCTGGTAAAGTGTCTTAAATTAGGCAGTGGGAAAGAAAAGCAAACTCTGAAAGCTTTAAAGCCTTACTCTAGCCTTACAAAACCAAACTGGCTCTTTGAGTTAGGGTGGTTGTCTGATTTCAACTCTTGCCTGCTGCAGTGTTCCCCAAAGTGTGTTACCTGTTCTGGAATTGCCTTATTCTCATTTCTAGGTTTTCTGTGTTTCTTTACCTTCTAATGAGAAAACCTCTTCCACTTCTTGCAATGGTTCCTGGTAGTTACCTAGGACCATTTGCCAAGCAAAGTTAGTAGTTACTCTCACTAGTTACTCTCATTTGATGAACACATTAAAAAGAAAACCAAAAGAAATCAAGAAATCTACCTTATAACTTTTTTTGAAGTTACATTTTACAGTAGCTTTTGACTCTCCCCTTTTACTTAAAGCTTTATGCCTATTTTCCTCTAAGGCTTTTAATATTTAATATCATTCATAAAATATTGTGGGCACGGTATACAATTTGTGTATGTAGCATTAAATAATAAAATAGGTGCAACTAAAGTTCATAATTTCAGTTATGCTCTTGCAATTTTATTTGGGTCCTGGTTATTCTTAAACACTTTCCATAAAACATGTACATGTAAAGCTTACACGTGTTAATATCTGTAAAAAAGAAGAAAATCTTCAAACAGCTTTGAGACATAATGCAATATATCAGACTTGCCAACTATTTCTAGTGTCTTGCAGGACATTTGTGTTCATAGATAAGCTCTCATCCTGGACTACTTTATTTACAAAAGCATGTGTCCATCATGCAGACTGTGTCATTTCAGACCTAAATCTCTGAGTTCTAGATGATCTGGCATTTTTCTATTGTGAGGAAGAGATGTTTCCTAATTAGCGAGGAAAAAGTTTATCGCTTCACTCTGGCTATGGGACTATAGTCTGAAGCAGAACTCTGCAAAGAGGAAATGCTCTTCCTCCTTTTGTTTCCTATTTTGTTTGTCCATGAATAACTGTTCCTTCACCCCACTTGGTTAGCTCAGAAGTTCTGGTTCACCAGAATGGTCTGTTCTCCTAGTGTTTGCTTGAAGAGGAAAAGCATTCTGAGTCTGCTTTTAGGAGTATATTTAAGTAATGTTCGTTCTTCTGTTCAGCCAGTGATTTCATTGCTGGGCATTTAAAGGATAGATGAGAGCTCATCTTTCAAGCAAATCCTTCACTGATTGTTTTTATGCACTACGGTTGTTGCTTATTTAAGTTAGGCAAGCCACTGCCCAACATCACAGTGTTTTGTTTGGCTTTGATTTTTCCATTCCTGATGTCTGTTGAAGACTGGTATGTTGGGTAATTCCAAGTTTGGTATTTCACCTTTATATTTTCTTGTCTGTTTCTCTTTGAGGCTCTGGTTGAGGTCACTGCTGCTGCTCCACTGATGAAATTAGCTTTGTTCTCAAACACTCACAAAGTAGGTACCAGATGATTTATGTACTGTGCAAACGGCAAGGTGCCTACAGGGCAGTCCTTCTTTGTGTATGTAAAGTGTGTATGTAAAGGGATCTCCCTCCATAGAAGAGAATTGTTAAGGTTGAGAAACACCTCTGAGATCATCTAATCCAACCATTAGCTCAGCACTGACAAGTCCACCGCTAAACCATAGCCTTGAGCACCACATCTACATAGTTTTTGAATTCTTCCTGAGATGGTGATTCAGCCACTTCCCTGGGCAGCCTGTTCCAGTGCCTGACCACCCTTTTAGCGAAGAAATTTTTCCTAATATCAAATCTAAACCTCCTCTGGTGCAACTGCTTAAACTTGCAGCACCTTGCAGACCTGTTAGGTCTGTGCTACACAAGGTCATTCTTACGATATTTGTCTAGCTTCAGCTGCCAAATGCTGTTTCCAACACACTTGGGTGCTTGTTAGCATTTGTGCTCTGTCTTTGAAGTGTTCTGTTATTAGAAAAATTAGTGGAAGAGCCACCAGCATCTCTGGTGCTCTTATTTTCCACTGCTCTGAAACATCTGTTCTCTGGCATTTATGAGGTGCAATGCTGGGTCATGGATGCCTTGGGCCTCATCCAGCCTCAACAGTTTTGAAGGGTTGAGACTATGAGGGCAAGGGAGAGGCTTGGTTTTGTCAACTTTTAACATTTTCTTTTGTCTAAGAACACAATTTAAAAATCAAGTAGAACCAAACCCCCTCTTTCTCCTAGGACTTGATGTCTCATTGAGTGCACTGGGGCATAAAGACAGATAATTCACATTGCTTGTTGCTTGGTACACCAAGAATGGTGTATCATACATGACAATGTTTGACCATAGCTTTTAATCCCATGACAATTTGTTAAACATGGCATTTTAAAATGTTTACAAATTTAGAACAGCAGCAAAATAAAAGCTGACATTGGTTTATAGTAAAAATAAATAAAGTATCTTCCTAACAGTATCCCATGTGGCTAGATATAATTTTTTCCCTAAATTCTTGTTATATGTTTTGTTGGAAAACTCAATAAACTGTGCCACTTTGTTTCACTTGCTCAGTGTTTGAAGGATACTGTCTAATGGGAATAAATTTGATTTAAAACCCAGAACTTTACAAATGTAGTACAGACTAGATAACAGGAGAAAGATCCTGAAAATAATTTGAATCTACAGAAGTAAGTTGCAAATAAAATCTAAGATAGTGTGGGTACATACAAGATGCACGTTACCATGATGGGTGTACACTTAACTAGGTGGCAAGTCCAGAAAAGAATATTTGGGTGTACTGAAAGTAAGACATTTCTACCTAGCATAGGCCATTTGGTCAGGTTGAACGTGGTCCAGGAGAACTTTACTCCCTGAAGTAATTGACTGATCCAGGCTCTTAATTGGCCTCCCATACAATCAAGCTAAGCTATTTGATTCCTTACCTAGATGTGGGTTGGTTTTTTTCCCCTTGTGTTTCAGCAGCTTCCTCTTTTCATTCACGTGTTTTTGTATTTCAGATTATGTGTACACCTGGTAAATTATCTTCTCTCTTGTCTAAGCATTAGGATGGGGGCTTGCATTAGGGGAAATACAATATATCTCTATTTGCCTTTGTTAAACAAAAGCCAACCTCAGTATTAACTTTTCCAGACATTTTCCTGACTTAGCCACAAAAAACATCTTCAGTAATTTTCTTGTAGCAGTGCAGGCTGGGCAGCTGGATTGGCAGGAGGTCAGACAATAATGTGCCACTTTATATTCAGGTTTATAGTCATGCACAAGTAACACAGGAATGATTTTTTAATGAACGGGCAAGCAATTGACAGTTCCAATTGAGACCTTGTTGTATTCATACCTTATTCATTATCAGCTATACATCTTTTAAAGGAAACACCATGCTAATTGATAGCCACCTTTTGTTTATAATGATTAATAATATAAAATTAATTGTCTGCAGTGGGTATAGAAAGAGATTATCTATGTTAATCAATTATAAATGAAACCTTAATATTTGGTGAGTCTAAAGTGATCTTTGGAAATAATTTCTTAAAAGGAACATCTTTTTGAGTAATTATTTTTTCCTAAACATTACTCTTGGGAATTGACTGATGCTAAAGATATTGAGCATTTTTACCTTCTCTTTACTGGTGTTTGCACTGCCTCTTTTTTTTTTTTCCACTTTTTCTCACTTAGCTAAGTGGTAGACTTCTCCTGTTTTTTTTGGTTGGAAAGTCGGGTTTAGTTTGGGGGTGGTAGTGGAAAGAAAAATAGGATTAAATAATAATTTTGAAGAAGTATTTTTTCTAGACAGAACATTATTTTGTCTCATAGATTAAGCTGCCACACTTACTTTTCCCATGCTTTTTCTTCCGGGAGGGCTCTGCTCGAGGCCCCAGTGACCTCCTTGGCCACCCTTCACATGTAGAGGTTTAAATGTGTCCTGCTTATAGAAGGTTGTATTTGTCCCCTCACAGTTTTTTCCAAGCTTCCTTGCTTTCCTCAGTGTTGGGAAAATTCTGGTAACATGTAGGGAGTAGCAGGTGAGGATTTATGAAGTGTGTCCCTCAGAAGTAGCAGGAAGAGTTTGATGATGCTGCATAACCCAGAAAGGAAATTTCCTGGATTATGGAGGAATGGATTCTTTCAATTGAAAGGCGTGCACAACTCAGCAGTGAGCACTAAGGACTAGATTTTTTAATCAAAGAAATTAGAAAAAAAAAAAAAAAGGACTTTTTTGGACAGGTGTCACTTGTGTCTCAGGCACAATGTGTTTCCATGTCACAATGTCTTCCCTTCTGGGCCTGTGATGGAGAAGTGAGTGGACATGCATCTGCCTGCTGTTTACAAGATCCACATTGTGAGTAAGGAAGGGCAAGGAGAAAAACATGCCCCTTTTTGTCAATTTTTGGTGCTTTTTTGGTGCTACTTGATTTAGGAATCTCTTTAATGATGATACACTAATATGTTAAAGAGGAATGTCCTCCTATCTCCTTTGAATGGAAGGTTTATTGTACTTGATTTGTTTGCTGCAGTTGTAAGCTCTCTGGAGTAATGACCTTTCT
The DNA here is from genome assembly GCF_000277835.1 of Geospiza fortis. Taxonomy (NCBI): domain Eukaryota; kingdom Metazoa; phylum Chordata; class Aves; order Passeriformes; family Thraupidae; genus Geospiza; species Geospiza fortis. The sequence continues at coordinate 3,369,295 of NW_005054350.1, read as the reverse complement.
TATGTAGTTTGTAAACTGCTGTGTTTACTCTTGATGTCCTGCAAATTGCTGTAAAAAATAATACAGGGAGTAATGTAGCAGCACTTACCTCTTATTCTTTGTCTACATCCAATGTAATAAAATTATACAATTATGATTGAAGAAGATATGGACGTAATGTAGTCTAAATGCTGTTGTTTCCAAGGAATTAGAAGGCATTTACCAACCTTTAAAGTAAAATACCTTTTTTTTTTAATTCAGTGAAGATGGATATGTAAAGTTTGGTTTGAAAAATTCTGCTTTTATGTAGCTATTAACCTAATTTTGAGGATGTTTTAAAATATTTAGTTAACATATCTACAGAGTCCAGTAATGTTTCAGCACGTACTCTTTAAAAGCTCTGTCATAGGTAGTTTGCTTCAGGTATTTATGAACATAAGAGCCAAAATAAGATTGATTGCAGTTACATAAAAAAATAAGTATCTTAAAATCTGACCAGAGTTTTGTCATTTTTTTTTAAATTATGAAAATAATGTTTTTTTTCCCATTTCAAACCTTAGCTATTGGTTTTTGCAGTGTTTTTGGTAGTATTTAGTGTTTTTTAAGACTTCAAATTGCAGAATCGGTGCATTATATAATAAATTTAATCCAGAGAAAAACTGGGAAATGGTTCTGAGGCATCCTGATTATTTTATTAAATGCCATGATTTTGGGAATTGCAACCTGTGCCTTTTAAAAGAGGGAGTTTTGTGACACACGGGGTACCATGCATTGAACAGAGACTGATATCGAATGCTGCTGTTCTGCAGTGACGAATCCCCTTATGAATGGCTGTGGAAAGTTTAAAGGTTATTATCTCGTGTTTGTTTACTTTGTAAAGATAAGATTTCAGAGAAAATCGAAGGGTACTGTCTGAAATTCCCAGTCACTGCAGTTCCATGGAGAGCATCGATCCCTTCCTAGAGGTTGCTGGGTACTCATTGTCTCCCTGTTCATTATAGGCTGCTGCTGAAATCTCCAATATTTCAGGTTTGCGATTCTTTTATTGTTGTTTTGGCAGTTTGTCAAAATTAAATGGCTTAACCAAATCAATATACTGTCTTTCTTGCTTGGTAACGTCTGCATTTCACATGTCAAGGTATTTTGCATTTTGAATGCAGTCACAATGGAATGAGCCACAATAGTTGCAAAAAGAGCCTTTTGGCCCTCCAAAGCCCTCTGACTGTAAGGAAACTTTCTGGAAAATAAACTTTGCTCAGTTATGCAATCACAGCTTCCACTAAGATCAGTGGTAATTGCACACATGTGCCCATGGGTAGGAGTGAGTCAGTAAATAATAGATGCAGCAAGGTCAGAGATAGAGTATAAGCTACAATGCTAATAAATTTTACTTAATTTAGAAAAAGTGTTTGTGTATTTGTGTTTATTGGTGAGACAATTAATTGCATAGTAAGAAATAATAAAAAAACCCCTTCCTCTGTTGTGATGGCCTCTCTTTCCATGGGGTGACTAAGCTTTTCTCACCAATTTAAGTTGTGGTGATGTGTGGATACATGTTTATCATTAGCTAAAATAACACAGCTGTTAAGACAAGGTTTATTGCCATACTTTTTCTGCATGCTAAGCACATTCTGTGTACATGTCAAACAAAATGCCAATTTAATCGGCCCCCTCAGAGTTTCCGAAGGAGTGATGATGAAAGTTTGGCAAGTCTATTTGCACCGTTCTGTACAAAATCTGCACGGCCATTATCTCCAGACACTTGCAATATGAAAAATGCCAATGGTGTTTTTACATACTTAAGAGACTAATAAGCTACAGATGTCAAAACTGTAAAGTTGAATTATCTTGAGCATGTATGAATACAGCAACACAGTTTTTTTTTTTAAATTCGTGTGGAGCTATTTTTAAGCTGTGTTTTAGTACCCAGGGCTGTTTGTACCATTTCTGAGTGACCACTGATTCAGTGAAATTATTGCCTGAATTGAGAACCCATGCTATAAGGAAAAATGAAAATTCCTTATTAAAAGTAGGAGTAATTAATTTGCTCTTAATTTGTTTGGAGCAAGAATGTAGAGGGAAGTAAACAAAAGGAAAATGGCCTGGTTTAGACAATTGTCTCTACATCATTGCCTGACACCCCAATAATAAACACAGCAGGTTGGTACATTTAAGTTGCCAGACATATCATACAGTGGTGAAAAGCTGTCTGTCTGTCTGTCTGTCACAGAATAGATGAAGTCCAGTGCAAATGGTCAGGATGTTCCTCTACTTCAGTTTCAGCAGTCAGTTTACTTTTTGCTTCATTTAACTTTCCACCCTCTGCAACCACACTGGTATAGGAGCTATAGCTTTTCACAAAATAAAACTTTATTCTTTCCAGGCAACATCTGAAGTATTTAATAATATACTTTATAATTTTCATTTTTACTTCACATGAGATGACAGTTTGAAGTGCTCAGGCTGAGGGAAAGGGAAATTCAGGCTAACATTTTTCACAGAGTCTATTTTGGGCATCAGCTCTGGGTGCCAATCTTCAGAGGGAGGCTTTGACTTAAAGAGAAATCCTGTGCTCTTACCTTGTACTCACTCAGGTTTGAACTACAGGATTCAGCACCTCTGTCAGGCTTTAAACCTTTCAGATCGAGTACCCCAATTTAGTATCTCTTTTTAATAAGCTGACTTATGTGGGCTGCCAGAGGTCAAATGAACCCACCCAGAATCAGGCAAGAAAAAGACTTGTCTGAATGCCCAGTTTTGTGCTTAACTTTCAAGACTGTCTTCTTGAGCCTCTCAGAAAATCTCTTCTTTAATGACAAGCCAGGAATTCTTTTAACCAGACCTGAACTAAACGTTTATGTCCCCCTTTTTAATGCTTTCCAGACTAACAGTAATCTTTAAATGCTGTTTTTCATGCATGGGTTTCTTAAATTTACCGCCTTTTTTTTTTGGTCTTGTTTATTCAACCCAAGTTAGTATTTGAAAAATAAGGAGGTAAAATGCAGAGTACTTACAAAACATGGATAATTTTGTAGCCATGATTACATTTTAATGCCAATGTGTTTCTAATCAATTAAGTGTTTCCATCACAAATGAGGAATAACTCAATCAGGATGACTGAGTTCACAGGACAACTGATGGACTTCCATGATCCGCCCACAAAGTGGATGATACTTTCATGAAGCTGAATGCAAATGTTTCCATTACAAGGTAATGAACAGCAGTGACTGATCAGCATGCTTAATTTTTACATTTTTTCTTTGTTAATCCCTCATCAGATAATTGCTCAAGGAATTTGCAATGCCAGCAAAATGCAGCTATGTATTCTCAGGGGAAAGGTAGCTTATTGATATTTCAAATGTCAGTCCTCCAAGTGTATGAAACTAGTTTCCTCTGCATACAGCAATTTCCATCCTGGAAATTATTGATGTCAACATACCTAAGCACAGCAGCCAAGTGATGCTAAACCTTTTCCCAGTTTTGTTCTCCCATCCCTGCCCTAAATGTTACCAGGATTTCTGTGCTTATTGTAAAGATTTTCTGTGAAAACGAAGTAATACAACTTAGGCACAATTGGAAACAGGTTCATTTGTTTTCAATTGCTAGATGCTTTTCCATTCACATGTGACTCAATTCTTTGCTCCGGACAAGTTATATATGAAAATTAGTTGGATGGGGGGTGGATATTAAAACAAACAAACAGACCAGGAAAACCCAACCAAACAAACATAAAGAAACAAAAAATTAATTTCAAATTACTGGATTTAGCAGAGTCGAGTGACAGTGTCCTGGTGTCCCGTTAAGACCACAGCATGAAACAAAACCTCTGTTTAAGCAGCTGCAGGAAACTTTCACTTCCCTGTAGTCAGTTTTAGTTTTGAAATCTTTGTACTTGTTTGCTGGCAGCTTTTTTTGTTGTTGTAGTAATGATAAGGAGACATGACCTGAGAACTGGGGACATTACTAGCAAAGAAATAGCAAGATTAGAAGAAAGAAACATTTTTTGTACTTTAACTAATGAGGATGTGACCATGTCTTTTGTTGTAAGCTTGAATTCTGACAGCAGGCAACAGTCAAGTACAGTTTTATTATTGTAGTCTGAAAATGTGAAATGTGGGTGCTTTTAGTTACCTGGCAGTGTTGTGTTTTGATGAAGCCAGTTGTTTGCTCTTGCTGTTTGCTGCAGGAATAGGGAACTGATGTTTTAGCAGGGAGAAAAATAACAGGAGGGAATAGGGAAAATTATTCTAGGTATTGCTGTATGTAGTAGCAGAGTGTTTGAGGTCAGTATTATTCAAGCAGTTGGCTGGTTAGATGCTGGCTGTGATGATTTTCTGCTCACAAACAACTTCTCTAAAAACCCTTTAATCACATGACCCCTAGGTATCCACAAGTTTTTTATGTAGAAATGTTCACTGAGATGAATGCTTTATGACTGCTTTAAAAATACCTTTCACAGCCAAGAAATATCATGCCTTCAGGCTCATGGAGTGACTTTGGGGTTGTCCTGTGCAGGGCCAGGAGCTGGACTGGATGATCCTTTTGGATCTCTTCCAGCTCAGGGTATTTTCTGATGCTGTGATTCTGTAGTCATATTTGCTAGTGGATGTCATGATATGCACATGTTTCTATGCCACTTGTACATTGATACAAGGTGTTGATTCCTTGATACAAGGAATACAAGTGATTTTCCTTTTTTGCCAATAGTAGTTCTGTGAAGTTGCAGGCAGCCAGTTCTATGTTGCCACAAAACACATTCCTCCAAAAAAGACTTAGAGAAAGGTCTTAATCTTGTCTGGGGAGGGAACGAAGATCTCTTCTACAGAACATGGTGATTCATCTTGCTGTGCTCAGTGAGGCCAGCCAACTAGGAAGTTGCTGAGCTGCTGAAACGTCTCTGCATAAGCTTTCAGCTCCAAAAAACACTTCTCTGCTCCTTGATTGGGGTATTGTTGTTCTTAGTCATCAGAGTCCAGGATCTCACCACGCACCTCTGCCATGTGTGTAAGAACACAGCTTTGTGCTGGGGAAGATCTAGATGAAACACAGGTTTTGTTGAAGTGTTGGGAAGCTGTTAGTCATCCTTACCACCACTGACTGCAAAGCATCATAAAATAGTATCCATTTCTTTTGAAAACTCTCTCCCTTGCTTATACATTTCCCCTGTTGACTTACAGTGAAAAGCAGCTGTTGAAGACTTGAAAGATTTTGGTCCTCTGGTAGCCTGGTGTCAGTTCAAGGAGGAGACAGTCTTTTCAGCAGGTGAAAGAGGCAGCTTATGGGGATTCTCTGCTAGGCAATTTCTGCCAGGGGCACTGGAGGTTTCCTTCTTGCATATAGCATAGGTGAAGAAAGTTGAAGAATAAGTGGATTTGTGCATGTGCATTTAGAGATGATCTATCAGAAACATAAGGTTAAAAAAAAAAAGGTTTCTAGGAAGTCCATGGGATCTTTCTATGGGTCAGTGTACAATGACTGTGTAAGCCCCAGGATTTTCATTTCAACACCAGGCAGCATCTTAATAACACCTTGCAACCTTGCATCTCCTGGCCCAGCCCCAGCTGTGGTGTTTTGTGTCCTGAATTGTGTCACTAGTTAAGAGGTACATCAACCCTTAGTGACAGTGATAGGTGCAGTGTACCAGTAGATGGTCTCTGTTTCTTCAGGAGATACAACTCTATCAGCTTCCTTGGGCAGACCAGAGATAGAGTGGCTAACATAATGTCTAAGTTTGATCCTGGATCCTCAAAACAGTTGGTTTTGTGACACAAACTTCATCTGAAGGGAATGCCTTTGCAGAGTTGATGGGAATAAGAGCCATTCTGCTTCTTCCTGTGTCCTCTCATGCAACTTAAAGCACCTCATGTGATTTAGAGAAACTCAAATATGAGGCAAATCATTACTGGGCATGTGAAGATGTTGAACCAAGATTTTGTGATAAAGAAGTCTCAGGTGTCTCAATCCTCCTTAGTTTCTAATAAGTGCAGTTGTTACTGAGCACAGCTGAGTCAAGACAGCCTGTGGCTCAGTGTCGTAGACATCCTTTTCACTAAAATCCTTTCTTTAGTATTTTTCCTTCTGGGAAACTGAGGCCCCAGAAACAAGATGTAAACAATAGATTGTCTGCTGCTGTGGAATGCAACAGGTGGGTCTGTGATTGGTCTCCTGGGGAAGTTTTGGTTCAGTGACCAGTCACAGCAGAGCTGGCTTGCGGAGTCTGTCAAGGCCAGCTTGTGTGTTATCATTCTTTACTTTCTATTCTTAGGTAGCTAGCAGCTTCTGGAAACTCTCCTTTTCTTTTTCTTTTTAGTATAGTTATAATAGATGTATATATCATAACTTAATAAATCAAGCCTTCTGATCATGGAGCCCATCTCGTCTCTTCCTTCACCCCGAAAACCTTGTGGCCAACCGGCGACAGCTCAGAGCTTGGTGCTGGTCTTTCATGGGCCTGCCAGGAAGGGAGGATATGGGGATTATGGTGCCTGGTAGGAGTTTTAGGGAATTGTCATGTCAGACACTCCTCAGTGAGAGAAGAAGCAAGAACCCTTCTTGGGATTTGTGATCTCCATAGGTCAGTTCTGAAAAGAGTGCTGCAAGCTGTCTTCTATTTTTGGTCATTCCCTGAATTAGTGAGAAAATCATTGGCCCTTGGACTTTACCTAGTAACAGTGAATGCCTGAAGGTTTATATTTGACGTCTAAAAGCTCAAGAAGGGAACTTTGTCAGGATTTGTGTTCTGCGTCAGGTTTCTGTTATTTCAGTAGTGACCCCAAGAAGACATCATTTTATAAGCAGAGAAGCGGGCACCTGCTCTACATTTGTTCCTTCTTTTCATCTGTCTTCCAAAGCTCTTCTAATGTTGTTACAGTTATCTATCTTCTGTGTTGCTTGCCAGAAAGGTTGTGATTCTGAGCTTTTCAGGAGACAAAAGAATAGCAAAAAATCTTCCGTGGCTAGCAAGGTAATGTTTGTTGTGGTTTTTGATTGAATTACTTCTACTGCAGAGCATCTTACAGACTCAGGCATTTGGATAATTTTGACTTTTCTCCTGAGCTCTCCAACCATTTTTATATTCTGCTGGAGCATCAGAGAGTCAGATGGGCCAAGACCGTGCCCTCCTAGGGTCTGTTTTAGCTGCAATTTATGAAACAGAAATGTATTTTTTGTTTTCTTCCTCATCCCAACTCTTTCAATAGCTTTACTAGTAGAAAGAAAAAAAGTAGTAACATGTTCAGGGGATTCAGTGCTTATAGTTTTCTTTGCAAAATGTTTATTGAAAGTATCAAAGATGCAAACAATTATCTTTGGCATTGTAAGTGTATCTTTGAAATTTAACTTCAAGAGTGTCAAGACTGGATAAAGCATTGCTTTGTAATCCATTATCCAGTTGAAAATCTAGTAGCACTTATCTGTGTGGAAAGTGGAAAGTCTCTTCTGAATTCATGGTGGCTAGTAAAAAGTGATGCAAATCACTGTGATGTTCTCGAAAAGTCCTGAGACTTCAGTTCATCCGTAGTTCTCTCTGATTTACCTTAGCCCTGGGAATTTAGTGAGTGTTAGATGGGGGTTTAATGCCATCTGAAGGATTTGGAAAAATTACCTGTGGGAAGGTGCTTGAGGTTCTGGGATAGAGCCTGGATTGTTCTGTGCTTGACAGAGTAGATGCTCTGCAAGTGACTGCTCTGTTTTCTGACAGTAGTTTTTTGAGCAGATATAAAGTGAGTGAATACAGTGCATGACAGAATCCCTGAACTGATTCTGACTCTAAGCTTCTAAAAAATACTATTTGATACAGCAAAGATGGTCTTGTAGATAAATTGTCTCAATAAAAAAGGGCAAGATAAAATAAGTAAAGTATTACTTTTAATGAGATGATCTGCAGCAGTGTCTTTAGTTGAGTATGTGCGTGAGCCTGCATTTCAGATTGAAGAAGTAATGAAGCTGAAGGTAGTGTAGGCTTGTCCACTGGGTTTTGGATGGCAGATATGTCTGAAAAGTGTGAAGTTCTGTGATGCCAGGATTATTTTAAAGAAAAAATAAATTGTCCTGCAACTGACCTCTTGTGCAGTCATCAGTTTGTCACTGATCAAGAGTGCCAGCCAGCCATGTGGGAAGTGTTTCTGAAGGGTTTTGGGGTTTGAAAACTTAAAGTTATGGGTGTTATCTTTCAGAGATCTTTTAGTTTAAAATTAAAATTGGGACCATATACAATGGCAGAGTGAGAACAGTGGTGTAGTATTATTTTATGTTAGCATATGAAAATGAATATGAGACTGGAAATCTCATTATTCCAGTAGTTTCTGAATGTTGGAAGTTCAGTGTCAGTCAGGGAGAGAAGAAAGAGAATAATGTGGGTGCTACAGCTCTCCATTTTCATCTTGTATAAGAACAACACCCATGAAAAAAATCTAAATTTCTGGAAAAGAATGTTTATTACAGAGATTCTCTAGCAGCTGAACAAAGCAAAGACCTATATATAAGATTAATTGAACTAGTGTATTTGTGTTTATCCAAAATGGTCAGGATGAGGTTAGACCTAACTGAACTTTCTAGAGCTCCTTCCCTTGTATCAGGGAATTCACCCTGTTCCAGACCTGGCTTTTAGTTGCATGTATCTTTACTTTGATAGCTGTGACTTCCATTAACTACAGTGACCCTGGATAATACCTGGATAAGTTAACTCTTTATAATTATTTGGCTAGTAACACTATTTTTTTTTTCAGAAAACAGTGGTCATTACATAAATGAATCACCGTACCACAAATGGCAGAGCTCAAAAGCTTTTCAAACATTAGACCTTACATAGTGAAAAAGGAAAAAGCCTGGTTCAGAACCTAAAGAGGGAGAGCAGTACCAAAACAGTGATAAGTGAAACAAAAAATTAGGAAAGACAGGTTGGAAGATAAGCGTAGGAAAGGCAGATGAATCACTGAGTTGCTGAGAATGACAGACTCTGTGTCATAGCAAATGCCTGCTCCATGAACAAAAGAATTAACAAGGTAGTAAATGTTGTAAACACATCTTATATAAGACTTAGTGTTTTCATATTAAAGAAAGGATTATTATGATTGCTGTAATGACGTTTTCATGAAGAAGAAAGGGCTTTTTGAATAAAAATTTTGTCCAGTGCTTTAGTGCCGCAAGAAGAGACTTGATTGAAAAAATGCATTTAATTTTGGAGGAAGAATTTGAGTCATCCTTTGAAAAAATTACTATGGTGATAGCAAATTAAGCATACAGAGTATTTGGGTTATTTATAAAGTTGAAGAGGCAGGTCACTCCAAACTGTAGAGAACAATAAAGATTAAACTGCTATAATATTAATTTTCCAAGTGTAAGCACTGTAGTGCGTGATAAGAAGAAGCTGCATGATCAGATTAAGCTACATAAACCTCTACAATAACTAGTGGAACCAGTAGGAAAGGCTACTGTTTACTCTTAGAGCATTTTCATTAAAATATATTAAAATCCTGGTTGTTTCCAGGTGGATGAATCTGTCTTGCATTAGCAGAGACACTTGTCGCAGTTTACCAAATTCTGTGTAAGCAGAAATAAACAAACCCAATCAGTCAAGATCACTGCATCACAAAATATGCTTTATTTTGGCAAGTCTACTTCGTTTTAATTGCATATGGTCTCAAACTTGAACCCTAGGTCTAAAAAGCTTAGGAGAAATTTGAATTGGAGTTTAGACTTCACAGATTTTATTTTCTTAGTTAGAAAATGCTTCCAGACTTCGGCCTGCACCACATATTTATTCATGAGAAACAAGCCTTTTATATTAGGTGTTATATAAACACGTGTCAAAGACCCAGCATTATTTTTTATTGAGCTGCAAATAACATGTGCAGTTGGGAGTCAGTGTTTTTATTTACTGATTGCTGCTGGCATGCTGGTCCCCAGGCTGAATAGGCAAGAGGGGGTCTGCACTGAGGGGAGCACACAAGCTTCCAACAAAGGGGAATATGGCTGGAAAATATTCTTCTACTTTCTTCCCCTTTCTTTTCTTCTCAGCCTTCCTGACTGAAAGAGGTTGTCTATGAGGAGCTTTCTTTAACAAGTAATTCCTTTAGGGTAAGTATCCTTGTTTGGTGGCATGGCAAGGGAACTCAGGGTCTGAAGGAACCTATGGCCCTTGACAGTGCTGGGAGGAGTTCACCACCTGTCTGCAAGGGCATTTGACAGCCAGGGCATCCTTCCTGAGGTACTTGCTGCTATAAAGCCCTTCCAGTCTTTGGTTCCTGGTGGGAATGCAGGGCTCGTTGACCTTTCATTTCAGTGGAGTTCCTGTTTCATACTCTAAGCATCTGGAACTCTGCCATAGGCTTGAAAGGGAATGATTGCCTTCATAAGCAGATTTTGCAAGTAGGTCGTAGCCAGCATTGTAGACATTTTTCCTCAAAGAACAAGTAAAAAGTGCTAAAGCTGCCCCTGGAATTTGAAAAAGAAACTTTGAATCTGACATAGAATTTCCTTGTGGAATATGGCTTAAAAATCCTCAGAATTTGAGCCTAATTTGTAGCAAACCCAGGAATTTCTTAGGAGAGAGAGTTGTTGGCACTTATGAATCCAGCTCTCAAAGTGCTTACTGTTTACCATTTTCCCCTACTTATTTCAGGCTTTTTTTCCCCCAGTCTGGAGCAGATCAGTGGAATTTATGCTGCTATAGTGCTTTCTGTACTAACTCTGCAAAGCTAGCTAAACTTCTCTGTCTTAGCATAATGTTGATGGCATTGATAAGAAGCATAAATGAGGAAGCAGATTAGAGTTTTACAACATCAGGTTATAGAAATCACAGTGTAAACATGTAATACACTGGATTAATTGAGTGGTTTTCCAGTGTGATGGATTTTTTTGTGCTGATTACATTAACTTGTCCTCCAAATGTAGATGGGATACCAATACAGGGCACTACCTACCCTGTCTTGGTAGTTTTATGGTTTTACATGGTCAGTTGCTTCTTAACTTTTAACTCAGGAGGCAGTAGTTTGTAATGTTACTCCTTCAAAGGCTGTCTCTGATCACTTTTTCTGAGAGCATTTGGCACTGTTTTTCACACTGTCTTTTCAGGTAATGTGCTTTTATAAAAGGCAGTTGGAAAAATTTTGCTGGTTTCCCATTTATCACTTGTGCTGTAGTAGCCAGGAATTAGATGGGTACTATGGACTTGTATAATGCTCGATTTTTTCCCTTGGCTTTCTGTTGTATGATGATGTTTCTTATTCAAACAGTAAAGAGAGGAAAAGAATTCCAGGCTTTTTAAGATCACCCTCCTGTTCATTGGAAAAAGAAAGGGAAAATCTGCATGCATTGAAGTGACTAGAGAATTTTCAGCACACCAAGTTCCTATTTTCTAATGTTTGCTTTTTAATCCTCAGTGAATTCCTGATTCAGAGTTTAGTGATGGGGAAAAACTTCTTGTGTGTTATTAAAGATAAATTATATTTCTGTTATTGAAAGGAGGTGTTCAGTAACCTGTTAAAAACTGACATTTCCTCCACCACATAGATTTGGTTGGTTTGTTTAATAGAGCACTTAAGTGACTTTTTATGCATTGGGATTTTCTACAGCATTGAAGATGATTTTGTTCTATTGGATTTTTAAACATTTGAAAATTGGAATAAGAAAGGCAGCATTGTTTAGGGCCCTGACTGGGTTTTTAAACACAGGAACAACTCGTAGCATTCCTTATTAAATTTAATTAATTGCTGCTCATGGGCAATATGGCTGAGTTATTGTTACAGTGAGACCAATAACTAACATAATTTGGATTTCTGTATGTTCAGACCTTAGTTAGAGCTTTGCCTAAGAGTAGTTTGATTATTTACTTTTTAGAAATATGTTTTTCTTTTATTTCAAAAGGGTATTGAAGAGCATCTCACTTGTAGATTTATAAAGCTTTTGGTGTTTCTATTGGCTAAATTTTCAGTAAGAATTCAGGTTTATTAGCAATTAAAAAGATCTTTACTATTTGGTACCTGCTTAATAGTGAGATACAGGCCATTAATTTGATCTCAGTCTGTTTTCTGTTGCACAGATGTTCGCATTGCAAAGATCATTATTGTCTGTCGGTGATCAGTGCTCCTATCGGCAAAGCCAATATAGGAGTGGGGAACTGAATGGGTGTCTGAGGTCTCATCTTATTCTACAGATAGTCTTTCCAGCTGAGCAATAAAGGGGGCTGCATGAGGAAAGGCACCTTTGGTGCATCTGAGATGTCTGTTCCATGGCTGAAGGGAATTCTCCAGCCTGACCGTTCACTCATTCAGCACCAAGCCTTTATGCAGTGAATAATTATTTTTTGTGAATAGCACGGGGAGTTAAATCCTTATGACTTAGTTATTTCTTAAGTGAACTCAAATTCTGTTTCCATAGTGAATATGAAGTTGTAATTTGTGATAGGAGTTTGAAGTAATGTAGTTGTGCAAACCTTTTTATGCTCAGATGAAACATGCCAAATGTTTTAGAAAGATTTGCATTTGATTATGAGAAAATAAAGCTTAAGAGTTTGTTGTGATCCTTGGCTGAAAACTAAAGTAAATATGCACAGTGCTACCCTAAGTCTTAGTGTATTTAAGTGTCTGTGCTTGGAAAATGCATAAAATGGAAGATATACTGATTTCTTCAAGCTCTGTCCTCATTGTATAAGGCATAATGCTCTTGGGTTTACCTGTAAAATTATGAAATGAATGTGGGTCCCCTAGGTAAAATTCTGCTCAGAGTGAAGTTATTAGTACAATTCCCATTGAATGAAGTGAGGGCAGAATTTCACTGACACGTGGGGCACTTAAAATCTAGTGCAAGGTTAAAAAATAAACCAAACCCCTAATTCATATTTGAAAAGTATATGGTACGTCCAACTCATAAACTTTACATCCTTATAAAAAAAATATATTTACTCTTCTTCAAACTAAGTCACATCTCTCTCCAGACAATAATACTAAGTAAATCAGAGTGAGTTTTATAGAAATGAATCCTCACTGTGTTCAATTATCAATTGTTTTTATTGATGATGCACTAATAAACACCCCTCCAGTTTGACGATCTTTTTATGTCCATTTTATGCCCAATTCCTTTTAAAGGAATCAGTCTCTTTGCACAAAGTATTAGAAGTGTTAATCCTAAATAGAGGATATTATCCCTATTCAAGTAACCATATTTTGTGAAACAAAGGCCTTTCTTGTGTTTTGTCTTTAAGTGACTAGGCAACATAGATTTTTCATTTTAGTTCATGCTGTATGATGACTCATAAAAAAGACTTATAAAACCAAAGTGGAGGTGCTGCCTTCATTGTTTTCTTGTTTTGATGAAAGCAGAGCTTTCGCCTCTCATACTTTGTATGGAGGTGTTATCGAGGAGTGGAAGCCAACCCATCATGAAGACTGCAGACTGAAAGAAATCCCTTGCAGCTTGTTCCTAGGCTCTGGTCTTGAAACTGGGACAGAACACAAACCCTGCTCACTGCCAGGGAGGAGTAGTCTGCTTGTGGACCTCCACCTTCACAGTCACCACTACCTCAGGGAAATGTGCTTTGAGCCTGAAAATCATCAATCCTTATCCCTGTTAGGGAGGACAGAGCAGTGGGGAGTGCTGTGTCCAGCTGGGATGGAGTTATTAGCATAGCTGGAACACATGCTGGGGAAAGAGGAAAAGAGAAACTGTCCCAAAAGTGGTCCCAGTGGTATCTGGACCAAATCTACAGAGACCTGTGTGAGTCCATGAAGAGGACTGAAGGGCACAAACCCTCTCTGTGGATGGTGGGGGTGGAAGGAGTTCCTGGCTGCCTGTCCCTTCTGCTGAGTGCACAGCTGCTGCGAGGGCAGGGCAATAAAGTCCTCATGGATTTCCCCTCTGTTTTCTTACTGAAAGGCTTAAAACCATTTCTCATACCGTACGGAGAGACTTCAGAGAAGCTGAAGTTTCCTGAGGAAAATGTAGCAGCTTGATTGGCATAGAAGGCTAGAAAGCAATGCTCATGGTGATAATTTCTGTTGTTCATTGCTGCTTACGGAAATAGCTCTTACTGGGGATTGTCCTGTAGTTTTTGGCAAAAGGCATTTGTCTTGGCTGTTACAAACCATTTTGGCTTGGTTCTTTCTCTCCATTCTTGCTTTACCTTTATCTCTGCTACTCACTTCTTTCATAATTTATCTAAAACAGCTTTCCACAAACCCTGAGAGATCGTACCCTTCAAAGCGGAATTGTATTTCTTAACTCTCCTACTCCTCCTGGAGAGCTGTCAGGAGGTGGTTTTACATTTGGAGCAAAGATGGCTTGTTTCACCTCAGCAAGTATTTTTAGTTGCCTCTAGGCAATTTCAGATGGTCTCTACTTTGTCTTTAGTAACATACTCACTAGTATGTTTTATTTTAAGTTGTGATTTGTAGTTTTTCTGTAATTTGGAGATAGCCAGAGGCTGTACCTTCTAAAAGAAAAATATTTTCATCCTCCTTAACATGAAAAAACTGGCTCCATTAACTGCATTTGACTTAATGTCATGAGCTTAAACACTAACCTGAAAGCTGTTAATGAGATCTCTGGTTTTAAACAAGGGCACGATTAACAAGTCAAATTTAGGTGGTAGCATTAAGCAGTTAGCAACTGAGTTTAGTAAAGTCTTCTACTGAATGTTTGGTTATGACTTTCCTGGTTGATAAATTGATTTGTTTGAGATTCTTTAGTTTTTATCCCTCATATTTACCAAGAATTGCTTGGCTATGAACTCTAAAAGCCTGACCAACCAGTTTGTTGAAAATATGCCTCATAAAGTAGGGATTTTTTTTTCTTCTTTGTGCTAAGGTTTATTTTTGGCCCTAAAGAGGCTTAGCAAGGCGACTTCTGCATTTTAGCATCCTCCTATTTTCTGTTTCTGGCAGACCATAGGAGGTTTAAGAAATACTTTTGCTCCAGGCCATGTCCTACCCAGACTCCCTTCTCCTGGTCTGGCTGGAGTGGACAGTATGAGGCAGAGTCACTGTGGGTGAATGGCTTTGGTATGGCTTTGGTAGGTTTTTCACCTGTGTTAGGTGAAACTCTTTCTGCTACAGCAGAGCTCTCTTATGACTAAACTCATGAGAAGACAGCTCAAGGAGAGAGAAAAATATTTGCCCTTTCTTTTGACAAGCTGCGGAGGATCCTGTTTCCCCCACTTTTTCTAAGTAGAACAAATTCACATGTTGAAATTTTAAAATTTGTTGTCTTTGGTTAGTGGACTCTGCATTAATTTTGTTGTCATGCCGACACCATGGAATCATGACAGCGTCTATGTCTGCCTTCACCCTGCAAGCAGGCAGAAGCTGTCAAGCCTGCATTATCTCCTACTCTTGTTCTGGGAGAGTGGAAGATGCAGTGCCTGCAAGGTGGTTGGTAACCACAGTGCTCTTGGTGATAGCTCCTGAAAGTGCTCTGACAGTACTCTGGAGATTGTTTTACATCCACATCCATTGGGAGCAAAGAGCTACTCTCTTACCACATTAAATTAATTTTAAAAATTCTTTTGCATAGCCTTGTAATAGATTACATTAGTGTTACAATACGTTAGTGTTGTTCCTTGTGTGTTTTTTTTCTTCTTGGAAACATCTTTGGGGAAGCCTCCTCTTTGGAGATTTGAAGATCTCCTTGAATGTCCCAAGTAGACAGGAACAGGCTTTTAAACTCAGAGATTTAGAATCTTTCACATACATATTTTACACATACAAGGAAATGCATCAGATTTAATTGTAAACAGATCATGGACTCTTGGTGCGTGTTTGGATGGGTTCTGTGTGTTTATATAAGAATAATGTCTTGGTAACTACCTTGCTTACTGCCCAAGGATTTACACTCATACTCTTGGCATTCCTTTTCCTGTATTATTAGTGAAAGTTTCTGCTATTAGGGGAAATACTTCTTGTAGAAGTTTTCCAGGGAAGCTTTGCTAATCTTCAGGGTTCCGAAGTGAGAAGGGAGTGTGTGTGAATTATACATATGCACATACTGTAAAACAACTGTATGTAATCTAACTACTGCTCTTTATTAAATATTTGCTATTGTATGATTGTTTTCAGCTGCACATTAATTCACATGTCTTTAACTTTTGGACTGAAGTTTTCCATGCTGGCTGCCTGCATTCCGGTGTGTTTTATTTTAGTCAGAATGGCTCCATGGTTTACAATAATGGAATTAATATAAAGCATGCTTTGCATTTATAAAAAGGAAATACTCCGGCAAACATTTTTTTAGAAGCTTATGCTCCTTGCTTATTTAGAAATTGGGCAGAAATTTGGTTTTTGCTTCTTAACTTTCTAGTGCTACCAATAAATACTAGTAAAGCATTCCTTGTGTCACCTAAGTGTACCCACATCTAACTGATGCAATAAAGAGCTCTGTTAAAAGCCCCTGAGGGGGTACATGGTTCTCCTGTCAAAGCAGGATTTGAACAGAGTTGTTAACTAAGACTGAGGCAGTGTTCTGAGGACAACGAAGAAAAGCAGTATCAGACATTCATATTTCATTCCTGAAAGCATTTTTATCCTGGACTCTGAGAAAAGCACAAATTGTGTTAAAGTAAGTGCTGTGCCGGGGAGTACTGGGAAGACACAGTCGATATGAAAAGGTCTGAGCTTCTGGACTGCTGGGCTCCAGGAACAGCAGGACTTGGGTTGTTTTGAGTTCTGCTGCAATACCTGTCAGTTTGTTTAGCTTAGAGCATATTCCCAAATAGACAGGGAACGACACAATCATTTTTAGGAACATGATTTGAACATCTTAATAATGTTCTCTGTACTGTGCCTTCAAGGGTTTGATCAGAAAGAGAAATATTTTGTGATGCTTTCATCAACATGAGACTGATTTGACTCCACTGTTTGAGAGTATCAGAGCTCATGGAGAAATTTTGCAATCCTTATCAGACTCAAAGTAGAAAAAGGCCACCTTTTTAGTTTTTGTTTATATTTCTTGATCGTGAAGAGATTAAGATTTCTTAATTTTTTTTTAATCAATTACCTGCACTCTCTTGAGTACACAAGGATCTGGGTAGAAATGGAGGAAAAACTTTTTTTTGCATTTATGTGTCTCTAAAATGATTCAGTCAGATTTCATAGTTAAAAATTAGTTAATATTCTGGCAATATTAATTAAACATCACCATACTTAAGCACTCATTTGCTTAGGGAGTTGGGTTTTAGAACTAATTGAGTAAATAAATTCTGTTCAAAGAAGTTCTATGAAGAAATGGGAGTTTAAATAATGCTTTTTACTGTGTAAGAAAAATGAAAAATGTTATATGCCTTTGATGGTCCAGAAAACCTGCATGTGCTTTCTGTCCCTTCTCGTACCC
>NW_005054350.1:3331767-3351924 GCF_000277835.1 Geospiza fortis | reverse complement strand
TATTTGTTAACAAAGTGAAGCATGATTTGAAAAACTCTTCGTGTGGTTGATTTGTTTGAAATAGTTTGTTTGCAGATTTAGGCCAAGATCTGTCTGTTGGGCATCCTACAGGAATACACCAGCATCAGACATCAGGAAAATTCTGCCAAAAGCATTGCAGTGATGCTTCTGATGTGCTGTAGTCATCATGTGAAGGCTTCACTAAGTGCTTTGCGCTGAGCTACAGCTTGTGCTCCACATCCAGGTGGATGTTGCTATCTTTGGGGAGGGCTCCAGAAACATGAGGTCCCCACTGATGATAGCCCCATGGATCCTTCCCAGTGGAGCTGGGTGGAGTTGGGTGAGCCAGCTCTGGGTCTCTCCTGTGTTTCCCACCTGGGCACTGAAGCAGGAAGGGCTCCTGAGTGTGGCTGAGCTGCACCGGCCTCGGGAAAGCTGGCATGGAGCTGACTCCAGGGAAAGGGGTGTTTAGCCCTCAGGGGCTGAGCCAAGTCCATTTGTGGGTTTTTGTACTGTTACCGCTGTGTTGGGGCATCCACCTGTGCAGAGAGTTTGTCAGAGAACAGGAAAGGCTCTCAGGAATTGTTGTGGGGCTGGTGAACGCTGCTGGTGTTGGTCTGGCCTCCGCTGCCTCTGTGTTCCTCCATGTCTGTCTTCAAACCCCTCAGATGGCTGGCTCCAGATCAGGTTCAGCTTTACTTATGGGATAAAGATTGATGTAAGCTCTACAGTATTTAAGTAGCCAGAGTGCTCTATGAAACACTGGAATTTGTGTAAAAACTGAAACATTCCCTTGTTTGTCAGCTGCCACTTGCGGTATTGTTTTCTTCATCTCCAGTCGCACTTCTGGTAACCAAGCACTCTAGTGAGGGAAATAGCAGGGAAATAGCAGGACAGTCAGGGTCTGGTGCCTCATGACTTCAGAGAAGATCCTTTCAGCAGTTTTAGAAATAATGGGCTCTTAAAGCAGTATGGAAAATGAACAAGCAGCAGTTCTGTGAAAGAGGCTTTGGGAGCCACCACTGCCTTTATCATTCGCTGAAAAAGTTGTCTTGGGGTGAGGAAAATTTTTTAAAATAAAACCCCCAAACTTGAGTGTAATGAGCTGATATAGGCTATATAGTAGTAATGATAAACTTTATAAAGCAAGTGTCTCTTATTAATGTGCTGCAAAGCACTCTAGAGATTCTCAGTGCTCAAAATAAGCTATAAAAGATAATAGAAGAACTTAAAAAGTTTTTGCACAGTGAATGATTTCATGACAATTGCTTTGTTTGTTTTAATGATGTGAGCAAAGGGCATTTGCCCAGCATCTTCAGCGTTCCCAAGGGGAACAGGTGCAGCAGTTACATTTTATGGTTTCACTGTCATTATAGAGGTGCTTTTCTGTGCAGCTGTATTATAATGTACTGCATAGATTGCATGTGAGATTTGAAATGAAAAAATTCAGTAAGGAAACAAAACTGGAAGTTTACTTCTGCTCTGATTCAGCTGGTTGCAGAAATAAATATATTTACTTACATTTGCATAATACATTTGAAAAGTAATTTAGGGCTGTGACTTTTTAGTGACATCTGTAATAATAGTGTAGTTCTCTGTGGACAGCATGACTATTATAAGCAGTGATGTTTTATTGATGAGCTCACCCAAGGAGTCAAGAACCAGTTGGAAAGAGAGACAGATTTACCCTCCTCCATCTCAGATGATCTTTTTGCTTTCCCAAAACCAAGTATAAGCAAATAATTTTTGACAGTGCTATGACTGACAGCCACCTTGGGCTGTTCCCACCCAGCCTTATCATCCATGGGCATGCTTTCCTAAGAAGCAGGTGTAACAGTGAAGTAGGGAATTTTTCATCCGCCTAACTGGAATAACAGAGAGAAGTCTGGATTTTATAAGTTAGATTTGAAGTATTGCTAATAGATTTCAATTTGAATGCGGTGTGTTTAGTTCCTGATATTTTTGTAGGTGTCCTTTGCCTCTATTTCATTCACTGTCATGACAAAATTGCTTTGTTAATTGCAGCAAAAGCACCTGGAGGAGGATTGGCTCATATTCTTGTGAGGTGATTTTTTCTTTTACTGTAAATTAGTCTTCTCTTTAAGCAGTAAAATGTCTGCAGTGATGGCATGGAGTGCTCTAAAAGAGCATTTACTGCAGGCATGGTTTGCATCCAGGGCTTTGTACAAAGACATTTCCACACAAGTGTATACACAAATACACCAACAGTTTTCAGAGACATTTTGCGTAGCACTTAAAATGACAAGAGATTGTTGCAAGTTGCTGACATATAAAAAGGCTGCAAGAAAGCGCCTCTGAATTGGGAGAATGTATTTTCATTCATTAAGAGGGAGAAGATAACATTTTTCCTGAAGTCAATACTTGTCAGACTGTTCATTTGCAGTGGTTTTTTTCTTTTTTAATTTAGCAGATTTGTCTGGGTTTTTGAAGGAAGGATTAAAATAAAAGGAGGAAACTAGATCCCTTTCTCACTTGTAGGGGTGGAGGTTTATCCCAGCTGTGACTGCTGCTAAGTTCCCTATAAAATGCTGATGTGTTGCCCAACTTCTGTCATTTGTTTCAATTAAAATTTGGCATTGTCAGTTCAGACTTTTAAGTGCACTTTGGTGGTTTATATTATGCAGCTGAGTATGGAAGGCAAAGCATATGTGTGCAAAAAAGGTATTGAGTTGGAAACCGGAATTGAACTACATTCAGTTTTTGCCAATGCTGCTTTTAAGTTTGTGCTATTTTAATGGTTTCTTGAAGTGATTGTGTTACTAAAAAAGTACCCCTCTGAACTGGAGTTTTTGATGTTTGCTTCTGGCTACAATGTAAATTTGGTTTGGTTATTTGTTAAAAATCCACACAGCTCTCTCTGCAAATGCATATTTGATTTTTTTCTCCTTGTGAGTTCTGTATGATTTTCATAAAAAAGCCCAGAGCCTTTTCTGCACTCTAAAATAAATGTGGAGCTTCAGTCATGTCATGAAGTCTCAACAGATAAAAAATAGGGTTTACATTGACATATTTTTATGTATAAGATGATGCAAACAGTAGCAAAACCTTTGACTTTTAAAATTGTGAAGATATATGTGACTAAAAATGGCCCATTACCAATCCATAATGTGCACTGAATTAACATAGCGGGGTTGGCTGGTTTGGTTTTAGTTCTGTCATCATGGCAGGGAACAGATATTACACATCGTTTTGGTTGCTTTTTCATGCATCTTGTTTAAGAACAAAGAACACCAATAAACACCAGACAAGGAGGTTTAAGCTAGAAGAGATAAGAAGAGGCAGAAAAATGTCTAGATAAATCAGGATCAGTCTTGCTAGCTTATGCATGTACTGGGTAGCAACCGACTCCTTCCAAAAAATGGGACTCAGAAAAGTAATCCTTCCATTTGCCATAGGAAAACAGACGTGATGCAGCTCCTCTGGGGTGGTCCTCTCAGTCATAGCAGCCCTTGATATTTTCCTGCTGTCCCAGAAGACGGGAGGGCAGGCAGTGGTCCCCAGGGCATGGGGTGTGTCCCTGTCAGCTGGTGGTGGGGCGATGCAGTCAAGTCTGTGCATCACTGCTGAACGGAAGATTCCTGTTTACCTGTGGGTTCTGGCATGGCCATCCTGCTTCAGAAAGGTTTTTTGACACCTTCATGTTCCCTTAGCTCAGGGGCGCAGAGAAATACTGCATAGCCTTACAGAAAGCGAGTGCCATTTGCAGGATCTGCTTGCAGCCCCTCGGATTTTGCATTTAAAAAGAATGTGAGGCACAGATATTTAGTTTGATGGTAATTAATTTTGAACAGTGTACTGAAGTATCTGGCACATTTAGAAGTGTTTTAAAATCAAGGTTTCAATTTGTTTCTGAGAAATTTTGTAGTTAACCCAGTTTCTGCTCTTGATGCATGAGTGACTGGGTACCATATGATGAACTGTGTTATATAAGATGCTCAAATTGTTGATCCAAAATTCTAGCTATTTAACTCTTCTGGGATCTTAGTGTTTCTTGTTTTATTTTTGTCCTGTTTTCTCTTTTCAGTATTTGAAGTGTTGATACGAAGCCCTTTTCTGCCAGCGCTGTTAGCAGAAAGAACTTATGTATACCCATCTGCCTGTTCCTTGGGCATGGCAATGGGTTGCACTATCAGGAGCTTTTAAATGTATGGTAGATTATTACAGGAGGGATTTTCCTGCTTTCCCCTCTGTTTCCTCTAAATTGGTTTGTTTCTTACAGCAGGATATAGTGCAATAAGAATAATCAGCATCATTGATTCCAGCTGCTTCCTCAACAGAAAAACTACATTTTATTTGGATGAGCTTTGCTGTCTCCTAAATATTTTGAGAGGAAAACAAGCTTCTCCCTTTCTGTGAATCTTTCCCGCCCAGATGTTCAGTTCTTTATTGTATTTTATTAATAAGTCCAATGCTTTCTTAGCTGTAGGGCTGCAATGCAGCAAGCAGATCCTCCTGTTAAAACAAATTTCATTATATTGGAAGCTTAATTATCAAAGGCACAAAGTCAGACTCTCATTAAATTTTCCACTTGTTTTAAAGGGGGGGGTGGTGGGGTTGAAAGGCAAAAAGTATTCTTTTTTTATGGTAAGACTGATGATATGTTAACAGCTGGGAAATACAAAGCTGCAGCTTCATGACTTAACAAGGAAGATAATGATTGTTCATCTGCAGAGATCATTATTTTCTTCTAATACAAGATTGCAGTGTTTCTGTTTGGGGCTGTGAAGCTTTAATTACAGTTTGCAGTTATTTATAAATTATGACTGTGCAGGCCCTTCTTATAGGAATCTGTCTTTATTGCAGAGGGTTGTGGTGCTGGGGGAGAGGACTGACAGGTAGGTGTGAAATACTGCACACGTAATCTCATGGACATTTGAGAGTAAAAGTTGTGGGTCTGTACTTTAAAGGCTGTTGTAAAACACAAAACAAAGCTAAGGGATGGTATGCCTGGAGATTATGAGAAGAGAACAGCTGAATGGGATGTTTGCCTGAAAAAAACAAATCAGCCCAATTTTCCTTCATAAGAATACCAATTGTTGAGTTGTTTGGTCAACCTCCCCTCGCTGTTACTGAGGGAGGTGCTGTCAGTGTTGTGTCAGTAACACACTTCTGCACTTCCATGCAGTCACAGGCCTCAGTTGCATCCAGACACTGTATGTGAGCATAGCAAGAATGATTTTAAAATACAGCAAGGGCATGTTAAAATATATATATTATTTAAAAAACATTGACAGAAAATAGATGAGGCACTAGATGATACAAACACAAACATGGTGCTCTTAATGAGTTGTTTGGTTTTGCCATTTAGGATTAGGAATGCTTCATGAATTAAAGTTGAAGTGAGTGAGTTGGGATTCTCTTTTATTTGCGCTAAGCAAGAACTTCTCGGGAATTTCACAGATTTAGCAGGTAACAGCATTGCTTCCCATGTCTTTATGCAGTTTGTTTATGTAAAAAGCTGTCCTTCAAGCACAGGGAGAAAATAACCTCTTTTCCTTTTGTATCTTGAGTAGTGAGGAATTGGAGAAAATGAACTGTGGTTTTCTGGGACATGAGATTTAGCTGATCACCTTAGGATACTGCTTTCCTGATGTGCTTTTCATGTGAATTTTTGTGAGTTTTTGGAGTAGGTTTCCAGTATATTTTTTGAAGAAGGCCAGACTTGAAGCAGAGTATGTATGTTGGTATTACCTGGAAATAAAGAATCATCAACTCTACCTTAGTTAAAACTCATTCTTTGGCATGATTTTACAGTGCTAATTGAGTTGGTTTGGATTTTGGCAGAATGATATACTCTCTTGAGAACAAAATCAAATTAATCAAAGCTCTGCTTTAGCATTTTCTGTCTGTTTTACCAGTAACACTTCTGTTCCCTAAGCTTTTTATAGCTCCTTAATCCACAGGTAGAAGTTATATGTACTTTAGTGACTTTATCTGAAGCCCAGAGAGATCAGATAACATGCCCAGAAATATGAAGTCCAATGTACCAAGTCCAAGAAAAATACAAGAAATGCTAACCCGTTATTTTGTTCCTTTTCTCATTTATGTGTTGAAAGCTGGAGTAAAATTGTGTTGTTAGTTGTGGCTAGACTTGCTGAGGCAATTACTTATGCCCCATTGACTGTAGGGCTCAAAAGCACACGCCTTTAAAATGCTGAAAGAGCACTTTCTTCAGTGTTATCTGGATTATTGAGTAATAAGGCAAAGCTAATTTTCCTTAGTCTGGCATGGACAAGACCACTGTGGACACAGGAGAAAGTTTTGCTTGGATATGGCTTCTGATACATATTAATCTTCCTGTTATCTAGTGTCATTCAGAGGATAACATCCAAGTGGATGCTCTGGAAAGCAGAGCAGCAGGAGACCATGTTGAAGCAATGGTTTGGATCCATTTGAATTGTTCCATTAAGTTCAGAGCTTACCCATAATGATGGAGATGCAATTTAAACATACCAGTTTGGTTAGATACTGGTCAAAATGGAGACCTGGTCTTAATGGAGGCAAATAACAGGAATTTTAAACTCTTATTACTTCATATAGATGGTTGTAGTTCAGTGTGCAAAAGCTGGTAGAGTGTGCATCAGCAAACCTCATGGATTTTCAGTCATCTAAAATCTAGTGCCATTCTATAGGAGAAGTTTTAGGTATTTGTTATAACAAGGGTCCCTTTGGATACTGTTAAACATATTTTTAAGATTTCTATGGTACTGGAAGTAAAGTGGGTCTGTGTAGCCAGAAATAGTTGCACGCCTTCTTGAGGCTGGGAGAGGCATACACATGAGCCTGCACTGCACAGACTGCCTGGGTCTCTTGTGCTGCTCCAAGCAGTGCTGGGAACACCCTGTAGCTGATGTGCTCAGTGCTGTCAACATTTTCTTCAAATTGGGTTTTTCTTGTCTGCATAACGTTCCATTTGCATTTCTTCACGCAGCATGCAGATGATGTTGGCTCCTGAGACACTGTCAATAAACCAAATGAAGTTTTGTGGTATGGCTTGATTCACAGGAAGATAGAGCTAGTTTTGTGTAGTAATGTGCATAAAATACTAGTGGACTTTCCTCTTACTCCCCTTGCCCTCCTGAACAGCTGCTGATCACAGCAGATGGGCGTTAATTGCACTGACTGATTCAGCATTCCAGAAAGTTTGGCCATTCTTATCAGTGTTTCTTCAAATAATATGGTGTCAGTTAATGCTAATACAATTGTATAACTCATGCTTGACTCCTTAGCAGAAGAGGATTTTTTTTGGTCATGGCCCAGGTGCACAGGACACTATGTCCTTCTTCAGGCTGGCTGAGCACACTCAGTCCCCAGAGTTGTGCATAGCAAACCCCAGTGCTGTGCAGGTAGTAGCTTTGTACTCCAAGACAGTGGTTTCATTCTCCAGCAGCTTCCTCACCCCAGAGGGTCTCTTCAGCATCAGTTCTTTTTTCATTCCAGTTAGAACAGTCCTCTTCTGCATTTTGCATTTGTTGAAATGAGCGCAGTGTTGTGCTTTTTCAGTTGTACCCTGTGTTTTGATAGAAATTGGAATAATTTGGGGTAACTCTTATTAACCAACCCTTGAATTTTTAGATTCCCATATATTTTTACTTCCATGGTCCCTCATACTGTGGGAGGACTCTGCCATTCTGTGTCCCTAAGATGCTTGAGATTTTCACATGAGAGATACTGTCTTCTACATTTTCTTTCCAGAACAATGTGCAGATATTTCTGCCTTCAGAAACAAAGCGCAGCTTGGCTAGATCCACACAAGTCTGATTTTTTTGAGCCAAGTAGGTGTGTGTGTCTGTGTCTTCCTTGTGTGTAATAGGCGTTTTGGCTGCTCTAATCAATGCAGTGGGAGAAGCTGCTATCATCTGTGCACCTTTTTTTGGTGGATGTGATGCCCTTGACCAGAAAATGCTGTCAGTGGAGAGGGGAAGCCTGACATTGGATCTTTTGGGGATGATGGGCATGTATGACATAATTGTAATTTGCTCCAGAAAAGAAGCATTGCCCATTTGGTTTTATTATGCAACAGAAATGCATGGAGATGGCAAATAACCATGTGCTCCTGTTACACCTAAAAGCCTAAATAAAGAGCTTGAGGAGCTTGTGTTGGCTGATAAAAAACCAGAAACTTGGCAAATGGAGAGCTTGTAAACAACATACAGTGAGTGTGTCTGTGTGGTGGGTTCTCAGGATGATGTGAAAGGGAGCCAGAAGAAAGATTTTGTTGAAGCAGCCATGGGTTTCTGTGGGAGTGGAGAAGGAGACAAATGTGTCTCATCGTATGCTCAGCTCTGCATTGATGATGGTCTGACAGCAGAGCAGCAGTGGCTGTGTTGTATTCTCCTGAGGTGTCCCCTCCTTGCTCACATATCCATTGTGGCATGCCAGGGTTAAATGAGTCACTTCCCTGTCCTACTGCTCCTTGTCAGGATGGTCAGGTTCTGCAGCTGTGACCAACAACCACAGTTTTTCCAGTGGTGTGCAGCATTGCTAAATGCCTTTTGGATTGTAGCTGGATGTTGGATACTCAAAGTCTTGAGATATGCAGGATTCCCATGGTTTCTGTCTACTGCTCATTTCCCAAACAAGTCACAGAAACACCAGTCAAAAATTTGTCATCTCTTTCTCAATCTGTTCAATTACTGTTCAGTGTAATTTTTGCTTTTACCAGCCTTCTGCAAATTCAAATAGTGACCCTTTCTTAGAAAAATACTGAGACTGGATTCTGCTCTTACTACCTTTTTGTTATTTTGGCAAATAAAATTCAGAGGTCAAGTTTTTCTTTGACTGGTCAGGTTCACAGAGCAGCATGATTAATAATTTCTCGTGACAGATTTGGATAATTATAGTTTTATTAAGTTGCAAAAATAAAAAATGCAATCTTCTTACTTGCACCGCATAACACAGCTTGTACAATTTCTCCTAATAATTATCTCATCCAAATCCAGTAGTTTGCCATGGAGATCTTAGTAAAGTTTTCCACTGACTGCATTCTGTCAGCACAGCTATGATAAAATGTATGGCTTCTTAGTTTGTTTGCCGAGATAGAAAATAGAGGATTCAATTATTTCACTTAACAAGATGAATGGAAGGGATTGTGACATGTTTGTTTGCATTATGGGTTATTTATAGGATTTCTTCCTATGTGAAAGGGCTTCCCAAGGAAGTGGTCACAGCAGCAAGGCTGCCTGAGTTCAAGAGCTGCTTGGACAGTGCTCTTGGACACGTGGTGTGACTCTTGGGGATGGTGCTGTGCAGGGCCTGGAGTTGGACTTGATAATTCTTATTCCAACTTGGCATATTCTGTGATTCTGGGAAATAATACTTTCTACATGGTTACCAGAGGCTATTTACTTCAGCATGAAGTTACCAGACAGACCAATTTTTGCCATTGCTTCAGTTTGTTTCTTCACTCCAGAAAGAAATAAACAGGAGGAAGGAGAGCAGAAGTGTCTGTACTGAAACAGTTATCTTTTTGTTTTTTAACTGGATCTTGTCTGCAATGTTTTTTGTAGCATGTGCTGGTGTTTGGGATATATTTTGCTTTATAGGACATTTTCTTAACAGGCTAGGAAAAACACTGCTGGCGTTTGGCCATAAGCCCTCTTCTCAAGACCTGTTTCCTGCTTCAGCTAATAAAAAAAGACCACCTTGCTTTGCTTGTTCTCCATTTCCTCCAATTTAGGGAGTGCTGTAACCAAAAAGATGTAAGAAGAAGCTTGGACACAATTCCTTGACAAGCTTAAGAGTATCTGATAATATCTGTAGGAATATAAATGTGTATAACATAACATATGAACTCATTTTGTATGTCACTGAAATGCACCAAAAAAGTAAAATACAGCAGCTGTTTAAAAAGTCCCAGCTGACTTATGCAAATATTGAAGATTGAAAGTAAAAACAAATTATATGTGTGCATGTGTGTGTGAGGGAGAGAAAGATGTGCTTAGATAAACATATTTTGAACATCTGGATTTCTGCTTGAGTTGTGTATGGTCTCCTGTGAAAGTTGCCTTGAGTTTTTTAAGTGGTCTTTGAGTTATGGAGCACAGTATTTCCCAAGAATCAGGATTTACTTAGCACTGGTGCTAAGCTCTCTCCCCTTTCACACTCCTTCACCTGAGAGCAAGAAATCCAAGCATGAGTCCTCCCTGGATTAATTTAATTTAAAGCACAGCTCACAAGTTTTCCAGTAACTTTATTAAAAGTGTGAATGCGTGGGCTCCCTGTACAGATATCCCTGTTAGGAAATGTGTTGTACACCTTAGTGAAATGCTGTCCTTTAGCATCCCAAAGGATGCCAAGGGCTATCACAAGAAGTGTTTCCTATGGATGTAGGTCTTCTGGCAACACACTGAGGGAGTTCTTCAAGCCTGTGTGGGAACCAAAGCATGAGCCAGAGAAGCAGACTTTATATAGTGAAAGGAAATGGAAAAAACCCCTCTCCAGACAAAAAAAAACAATTTGCAGCATTTACATGTCAGCCAGTGCTTTTGAGTTTTTCAAGATGTTACAGAAATATCAGTCTTGGAAAAAGCAATATTTCACTTCTTCTTTCAGAACAAGTTCCTCCAGTCTTGTCCTGGCTGATGGTTACATAATACTTCATAAAATGTAGATATTAATGCAGAATTTAATTATACTCTTTGCTTATTTTTCTCCCTCAGATTCTTTTTTTTACCGTTACCCTTTTGCATCTTTGAAAGTTTAGAAAAGGGA
Source organism: Geospiza fortis (assembly GCF_000277835.1). Lineage (NCBI taxonomy): Eukaryota > Metazoa > Chordata > Aves > Passeriformes > Thraupidae > Geospiza > Geospiza fortis. The sequence continues at coordinate 3,341,190 of NW_005054350.1, read as the reverse complement.
AATAACATGTTTGCTAGCTAAATATACCATGAGAATGTGTAAGACACAAAAGATGTTAAATAGTCAAAATTCTTTCTGTTTGCAATTCATGTGAGGTTTAGATGGTGGTGTCTTTCTCAGGACCAAATCTGAGAAAAGTGGAGAGGATGAAAACAAGTGGATTTGATTTTTCTTCTAGATATTCCATTGTGTAAGTGCATAGTAGCCCAAAATCCTTACAGCACAGCTACATATTTATACAGCACAATGGTTTGCTCTGGTTTGCTCCTGAGACTCATAAAACACTGCGGAGTAGATGAATGAAAGCAGAAGTGGAAGCAGAGTTCTTGTTGCTGTTGGAAAGAAGGCAACAGATGGAGCAAAGAGAAAATCTCTGTTGTTTCTAGTCCACATTTTCTCTTGCCAGCTAATCAGTCCCCACTGGGGTCTCTGCAGGCTGCAAAAAAGTTACATCAAAGATCACACCTTATTACAGTTCTATCAGTATTGTTTATTCTCTCTTTTTAGATAGGTATTTTCACTCTTTGGGCCCTTAAGCAGGTTGGTTCAGCATTTCTGCACCACTCTGGTAGAAAAGGATAAACACATGGCTTCACTGGAGTTGGCTGAGCCATGCTGAAATGTGTCAGCAGAGGTCCCGACCCTTTCCATGCATGCAAACATGCCAGTGTGTTGGGAAACAAACAAAAACCTCCTCCTTTTAAACATAAGCTCAGCTTTAGTGGAAAATTTCTGGATAATGTGAAGTACAATAGAAAGGTTGTAGCTCTACATGCTGTTTTAAGTGAAATTTTCAGTTTTCCTTATTTGCTGTGGTATTATTTGGGCTGCTTTGTCGTCTTCACCTGGATGCATTCGTAATCGAGAAACTTGAAATTGTGCAAATGTGACTGATGAAAGTCTGCCTAATGAAAAAGATCACCAAACAGGCCATGTAGCTGTAAGGGAGAAGCACTTTATAAGTACTGAACTTGGTTTTGAATTGTGACAAGGCCCAGCAAGGGCTGAGCACTTCACAGGCTTGCCCCAACATCCTGCTCCAGTTCCTTCCATCCTGCAGCCACCTCTGAGTTTGTTACCTGGCACAGGAGAAGAGCACTTTTGCACTGAATAGAAAACACTCACTTAGGGCAATCAAGAGATACCAGCATACCTTGAGTCCTTAAGGAAGGACTTAAACCTGATGCAGTGCACTATCCTTTGAATATTAAGCTCTGAATAAACTCTTGAAATATTTCAGTTTCTTGTAATGTTGTTAAAATGACATCTTTCCATGTAATAAACAGTGGTTACTGAGAGTGTTGTAGCATTTCTTCAGCACTACTGGGTTCTTAACTAATTTAGCCAAACTATTGAAGATGTGGAGAATAATTATTCTTCTAATAAAATAATAATTTCAGTAAAGTGAAAATACTTTTTTCTTTTAAGAATTAGAAGTTTATTATATCTAATATATAGAAATCAAAAAGGAGAATTTCCCTGGATGCTAATGTGTTACTGCACATCTCTTGAGCATCTGTAAGATGTGAAATGAAAATGTTGAAAATAGAAGCATCAAAATTTTGGATTTATAAACCAAAATCAAAAGTTAGAAGACTGTAAATGTAAATATGGACCTCTTCTTATAAATATAGAGGAAACTTAGGCCTCTAGAGAGAAAGCTTGGGGAATGAGTACAGCATCCACCTACAGTTATTATAGAATAATTAGCACAATGTTAAGACCCAAAAGAACTATATGCTGCTGTGTATATATATTATATTTGCTCAGTTATATATATTTTAGAATAAAATAGCCTCATATGAAATTGTTATTAGTTGCATTGAGCACTTCAAAGGGTTGAAAAAGTATCTCAAGAACCTATATAATATTCAGGAATAATGGCTTTTTAAACACTATTCTAAAATTTTTTTATGCAGTCTTTTCTGATAAAAGATACTACACATAATTTTTTTTCTTTCTCCCTTAATTTCCACTTGCTTCTCTGTTTGGTTGAGATGTTTGGGTAAGAAATGGGGAAAACATTTAAAATCTGTTCTGTAACCTTATTTGATCTGAATGCAAATGACTAGATTTGAATACAAGTAACTAATCAGTCATTCCTGTGCTGCGTGTTGAGGCAAAAAACATGTGTTCTTCAGTAATAGTGGCATTACAAAACTGGGGGGAAAAGCGATACCATTGAGATTCATCTTTGCTAGCAGCTGGCTTTCATTCAGTGTGTTGCAAGGAAAATGACATTCATCAGGTGTCAGGCTCGCTTGGTTTCAGTGGCACACTTGAGGAGAGATCCTTTCTGTCCCTCACCCAAGGTGGGTCTCTGGTGAAACCCTCGAGGCCTGGCTGACTGTACCCCAAGGAGCATGAGCGTCTTCTCTGCGGTTTTGGACTCTCTGGGCTATTCAGAGTCCAAAACAGACTTGTTCTGAGGCATATAAACTCATCTCCAGATGCTGCAGGTCAGGGTGAAGGGTGGCGTGGGGCTGGGGAGCAAGCAGTGCGTTATTGCCACCTGCTCCCTGAGCTGGCTCTTGCAATGCTCTGCAAAGCAGAGGCTGCTGGGACTGCCATACTCTGACAGGGGCTGCTCCAGCAGGTAGACCTTGGGTCCAGTCCTGTACTGCAAGCCCTGGCTGGGCTCATCATCTAAAATCCATTGGTAGGTCATAAGATCATCACAGATATATTTTCAACCTGCCTGTGCCACTGAGCTGGGAGTAGTGAGCTGAGCATCATTGCACGAGGAACAGGATGGCTGGAGAGTGATGGGTTCTCCTCCATCCTTTTCCAAAGAAAAGTCCTCTTTTCTTTCTTCCTTGTTTTCCAAAATAATTTTCTCCTTAAACATGTGCCTGTCTGCTGTTCACTTTCACCCCATTAATTTTATCCTAGTTTTTAAAAGCTGGGCCTGGAACAAGCTGTAGTTTTCAGTGAGCTATAAGTATCCATGCTATATAGAAGTAGCAGTATCAAGTAAAATGTAACCACCTTTCTGCCTGAGTAGCCTGTGGGTGTTTTTAACCAACCTCATTGAATGTCTGAAGGCATCTGAATTGTATCATCTGTGTTACAATTGAGATTTTTTAAAAGATAATCTACAGCAAGTCATACAAAGTTTGGTAATCGACAGGAAGAAATGCAGAGGCTTTTAACCACAGAAGACTGTAAGAATGGCATATATAGTGTTGGCACCCAGCTCTCTCTTTTCCTGCTCCAGAAAAGGAGGGAAGCAGCTATATGAAATGCTAATAGTTTCACTGTGGTTTTGAATAGACTAGACTTGAGAGCCTTGAGTATTTTTCCTTTTCTCTTTTAACTGCAATTTTGTTATTGTATTGCTGCCCCCATCTCTGCTAAATATGGCTTTTGAAATGTAAATCATATCATGTTCTCAGAGATGCATATGACACCCTCAGCACTGTTCCTCTTTGCACTTCAAAGAGCTGTGTGGTCACACTTTGCATCTCAGCAAAATCACAAGATTTGCCTTCTGAAGATCTCCTTTAATGTGTACAATCAATCCCTGATAATGTATTTTGGGTTTTTGTTCCCTGGAGTCTGTTAATTTTAGTGTTGCTACAGGTCATCAGGAAACATAATCTCTTCTTTTTTAATTTCTCAGTGAGCGTGCCTGAGGGGAGAGGAACACAAGAGAGGAGAGACAATTGAACATCACCATTGGCCAAGACCTGAAAAAATGGTGCTGGATGAACACAGGATTAGAACTTAATTGTAAAAGGGAAGGGAAGTCTTGACAGGAGATTTGCTTCATTTTCACATTCATCATGGCACAAATCCTCTGGCTGGCTGGTTGATGGAACTCTCCAACACTTCTCCTTAGTTTTAGTGCAGATCCCTTCTGCTTACACATTGCAAGACCTGGGAACAGGTGGGAACTGGATGGTGCCAGATACAGGAATGGAAAGAGAAATGGACTCTGATGAGCTACGATGGAAGTGACTTGACAGCAACAAGCTCAGCAGTTGTCTCCAGTAAGGACAGGTTGAGACGGGAATCTAAAGCTTCTCTGGAAGAGCAGTATGCAGGAAGCTGGTTTTCAGGCCACAAATGCTTTCACAGGTAAGGATTTCTGTTCTATTGTATTTGCTGGGTGCCCTGTGGCAGGAAGGAATGATGAATCTGGCTCCATGTTCTCAGAAGGCTAATTTATTATTTTATGATACTACATTATATTAAAGAATACTAAACTAAACTATACTAAAGAATACAGAAAGGATACTTACAGAAGGCTAAAAAGATAATAATGAAAACTTGTGACTCTTTCCAGAGTCCGAACACAGCTTGGCCCTGACTGGCCATTGAGTCAAAACACACCAGAAATCCAATGAAACAATCACCTGTAGTAAACAATGTCCAAACACATTCCAAAGCAGCAAAACACAGGAGAAGCAAATCAGATAATTATTGTTTTCCTTTTTCTCTGAGGCTTCTCAGCTTCCCAGGAGAAAAATCCTGGGCAAAGAGATTTTTCCAGAAAATAGGAATGCAACACTGTTCTAGTTCCACTCATATTCTCAGGATGATTTACTGGAGTTTAGAAAATGAATAGGTTGTGACTGTCATTAGCATCTTGTAGTACTTTCAGCTTAAATAGTAATTTTAAACAATTCACTTGAAGACCAGTTCAACACTTGTATTAGCAGTGAGGAACACAGTTATTTATTCATGTTTCTGCTTTCAGAAATGGATGGCCATGAGCCTTGGGGAAAGTTTATCTCAGCTTTCCTCGTTAAAGTACTCATTAACAGCTTAACCATGAGTGGTCTCTTGGGTCAGTATAAAATGTAGTCTGTAAAGTTGCTCTTGTGCTCAGCACAAGAGTTTGGTGAGGCTGTAGGATGGACATGGTTCATATCAGGAGGCTTCTCAGCAACATGTCAGTATTGAGCCTTATCTTGTCTGCTGGAGCACATCTCTGGGCAGACCTTGCCAGGCACCCTCTCTGTACTCCCACCTCTGCCCCACTGGCCTGCTGCAGTGCCTGAGCTGGCTAAACTGGGGGGTTTAAATGGGAATTGTTTTACCTCAGTCCAGTGTATTTCTCTGTAGATGGATTAAAAATAATGTAATGAGAAAGAGGACGCCACGGTGGTGTGACTTTCTGGGGAAAGCTCCCTCTAGTGTAAAGTCTGCTGGAGTTCACGTAGTGCTTTCCCCGTATGGGATAGTTTCTGATTAGAGACGCAGGAGGAGGAAAAGAGGATGAGCAGATCCTGCTGCTTTGTTTCCATGTCTGCCAGCCAGCTGAGATGCAGCAAAAAATGCATAGAAAATCAACTGGATATTGCTCTTGTTTTGGTAGGTCTAGATAAGGGATTAGTACCACAATGTACACTAGTAATATGTGAGACATTTATTTTTCTAATATAAAATATTTTCCTTTAGAAGGAGTTTTAGCTGCAGTGGGTGTGATTCTGTGTCCAGCTGTCTGCATCAGCACAGTGGTTTGGAGTGGTGGTGCAGCTCTGAACTGTCTGTGTTGCCTTGCTTTGATTTACAGCCTGGTTTCTGTGCATGCCAGTGAGACGTGTCCTGAAGGAGAGGAAACAGGAACTCTCCTCCACATGTGCTCCAGTGCTGATGGGAGAGGTGAAGTCTGGGACAACCACAGGGCTCTCCTTCCTCTGTCTAGACAGCAGCACACTCCTAAAGCTCCCCACTGCTGTTCTTGTCCTTGCTGCTCGCTTCCAGTTCTCAGCTCTTCCCTAGGAGTTTTTGTCACTCTTTTGCTTTCCACCAAAATTCCCAACTGTGAGGATATCTGCTCTCTTCCTTAACCTGGCTCTCTCCTTTGCTGGAAACCCTATTACTTCTAACACCCTTCCTTTACTATATTATTTTCTGTCCAGTTTTACACTCTTCTGCCACTGTGTCTGCTGCCCCTTAGCTCCCAGAAGTTGGCACTGTGACCAGGGTGCTTGGGGAGGGGTGTGTTGGAAAGCTGAGGTTTCATGATTGCTGCTGGATGGGAAACACCTGGCCAGCAGAACTGCATAAAATTCAGAGAGATGCAACTGGGTTCCCCGGAAGCCCAGGACAACAGTCAGACAGTGGTGCAACCCAGCAGATTCAGATTCAGACCTGTTCTGGAGACTTAACGGCATGAAGATTGCTTGGTCTGCTGTAAGAAATTCTTATATTCCTTTGGAATTGCCCTTAGGTAAAGATGTTAATAAACATATTCAAATCTTGGCAGCTGCACTAAACAATTATTAAATATTAAGGTGCACCAAACATTCAGGAGACTTGTTAAAGAAACAGGTTGAATAATATTTCCTTTGTATGAGGAGAAAACTTCCAACTTGTATCAAATTGATATCTATATTTACTTTTTGGAGATCTTTCTTGCTCCTTATGAGATTTATGTGATGTTCTCAGCCATAATAAACAATGGGTAGGTACATATTTCTCAGAGAGATCCACTGGACTGTGCTATGCTAATTTAAGAGTTGCAGTAAGAATGTAATGGCAGGTGCATATGGTCGCTCCTCTGATCCTTGCTGTCGTGCTCCTTTTGTTTTGTTGGAGTGCCAGTTTAGCTGTAGGAGAGAACAATATCTGCTAGCAGCAGAGGGGGCATGGCCACATGAGAAGGGAGCTAATTTGTACAAAAAAGCTTTGATATCTGAAGCCTGTGTGGTGTCAACACTGAATCTAGACATGCTAAGTGATTGCAGCTATTGCAACAACCAGAGGAATAATTTCAATTTATAGCTGACCAGAGTGCTGGCAAAAGAAGCCTGGGAGGACAGTGCCTCTGTGCAGCCATGGTCAGAGTATTTCCTAAAACTCCTTTCCACTTTGCTATTTGTTGTTACCTGTGGAAAGGTTTGCAGTTATGGCTAGGAGATACTTTGATCCTGTCTGTACGCTCATTTTACTGGCACTGATGCCAAAGACTCCCTTTTTTGCAGATGGCTCTTGTCCCAAAAGATGGGCTCACACAGTCATTTTATCATGTATTACCAAAGAATAGCAGAGATTTAGAATATTTCCAATTTACATACTACATACTGAATTCAGTAGATCATGTGAGGATAACAGGTTCAGGATTACAGAATGTAGAAAGAGCAGTGGAAGGGGAGTGCTCCTAGGCTTGATTAGGAAAGAGATGGCTGAGCCTCTGATGGTAAAATGCAATTTGAGTAGTAGCAATCAGGAAAGAGTCAGCCTGTAATTTTTCAGAAGGTGAGAAGAGAATTTGAGAATAAAAGCAGTAGTATGCAAGAAAGTATATTGCATTCAGCTCATAGAACTGATAGGTAATGTTTCCTGGGATACAAATCTGAGAAATTCTGGCAATTTTTAAAGGAAATAACTTTTTCTTTCCCAGTCAAAATAAAGAGTAAAAAAAGCCCAGATGAAAGGCATTCCAGTAAAAAGGGACAAGAAGAGACAAAATTATATGATCTGATAATCTGACTCATACCTAAGGTGGAAACTCAATATGTTACTGAAGATGAGTGTAAAAGAAGATGAGAAAAATGCAAGGGTCAAATCAGGTAGGCCAGTTCACAGAACAAGGTACAACTAATAAAGGGTGTGATAACAAAGAAACATACTACATTCTCAGTATTATAAGAGGAAGACCGAGTTTCTGGGCTACTAGTTGACAGGGAATTACAAAATGTCAGTTAAAAAAGTCATAATCTGATGGTGCAGAGAGGATTGAGTAGTTCATGTAAGTTTTTGTATCGTTCTTTGCCTAAAAGACTGATCTGGAATCAAGTGGCAGGAAAAGAACTGTGACCTTGAGAAAGGTAAGAATTCCAACTAGAGCAGGAAAAGAACAGATTATAAATTAATGAGATGGGATAATGGGTGTTTTAGAACAAGATGGAGTTTATTAAATTATCTCTTCAACATTGGGTGAAATAGCTGAAGCAATCTCTGAACAATTAGTGGCTACACTGGAGAACATTTGGAGGACAGATTAGGTTCAAAAACTCTATGAAAGAGCAAACACTGCACCTGTGCATAAACTCTTCTGGGTCCTTCCATGTACCCATTGGAGTAGCTAGTTTATCTTATATTCTTGGGGAAAAAAGTTTGAATCAAATAGTAAACTGATTTTTTTAATAATTAGCCTGTAGATAATAATATGATAAATGAATTTGCATGGATTTTTTTTCCCCAGAAGGTACCTTGTCAGTGGAGCCTAATTTTCTTGTAAGCAGAGAAATAATATATTTTGATTTTTGGAAGTCTTTTCAGCTTCTCATAAACAAGGTGGCACAATGGGCTACAAGGTGGGTACACAGTTGGCTGGAAAGCTCTTCTCAGAATAATTACTAGTGATTCACAGTCAAACCAGAAGGATCTGTCAAGTGGGATTCTGCCCTAGATTGCCAGAAAATATTCAATATTTTAATTAATGATTTAGATGATGGAATCTGCATGCAAAATTTCCAGATGACACCAACCAGGGGGAGGATGTAAACCCTCTGAGCACAGGACTAGAATTCAAAATTAATGTGATATATTGGAGAACTGATCTGAAATAAATATGATGCAGTTCATCAAGGACAAGTTCTAAATTGTGGTTCAACAGGAATAATCAGCTGTGCAAATCAAAATGTAGAATAACTGGTGAGACACCAGGTCTGCTGAAAACAGACAGGCAGTTGCAAGAGTTCAGAAAATGGCTATGAATCAACAATTCTGTGCCATGAATATTGTGCTAGAATATATGGACAGGAGTCTGCCTGCAAAATGATTTTTCCACTCTACTTGGCATTTGTGTGGCTGATGTACTATTTCTGCTCCGAGCAGTGCTCTGTGGGCCTGTTGGAAGCATCCAGAGAAGAGCAGAATGAATGGCCAGAGGTCTAGACAACATAACCCCTGGGAACTGCAAAAAGGGTCTTTTTCAGACCAGAGCAGTAACTCTCAAACTTTCTGAGGATTTTTTCCCTTGGTTCCCAGAAGTAGTGCAGATTTGTGTCAGGGCATGTCTGATGCACTGAGGGGCATGCCAAGATGTGGCTGTGACTCAGCGCTGCTTTGGGGTGATGGTCAGAAGGACCTTCTCGCTTGCACACAAAGTTCTGCACCTTCTGCACTGGCCATTCCCAGTGCCATGCCAGTGCTGGGATAACAGCAGTGGCAATTCTGGACAGCCAAGGTCTGTTTTTAAAATCAGCCACTTCCTTCACTAGTGTGTGTTTTGAGTGCTCATTTAGGAGAACACTGTGATTCTGAAGTCTGCCCTCCATCACTGGGGAGTGTGTGGCACAGAGACATCCAGGATGATCAAAGGATAATGGGAGCACTGTGGGAGGGATTAGGAATCAGTGTATGAAGCCTCCTGACCTTGCAAGGTCAGTCTAGGTTCTTCAGGATTTTATTAACTCCATCTCAGCACAGGCTCTGTCAGACCTGGGCTGACTCAGAGGCATTCCT
>NW_005054350.1:3319813-3331736 GCF_000277835.1 Geospiza fortis | reverse complement strand
CCTGCCCTGTGACCCTCAGCAGCACTGGAGGGATTATTAGTTCTGGCACTATGGAAACCAGAATAAATAGTAAGAGGCTCTGTGCTGCTGCCCTTCAATCTAGCACTGACTTTCCCTGTCATCTCCTGATCCCATTCTGTCATAGCTGCATATCTTCTCCCTCACACCTTTCCCTGTGAAAGTGATGGCACCCTCAAATCTTTCCGTAATCCCTCGCAGCCTTATGTCTGAAAGTCATTGTCACTGAAGCTTGCCTTGGGCCATATCCAGAGAGACCAGGTTACTCCCAAGGAGCAGCTCCTCAGCTTGGCTGGCACCCCCACAGGCCCTGCTGTAGCAGAGAAAGAGAATTCATCTCTTGGAAGATCCTCATGCTCATGGAAACACAACTTGGTGGAGCTTCTCCAGTGTCACCACCTCTGTGCTGTATTTCCTGGCACACAGGACTCCTGCTGCATTTCCTCCTGTGTTTCATGTTGTCCCAACCTCTCTTTGCCTCTTTTGCCATCAGTGACAACATCTCCTCTCTCTGTATTGAAACTCCTTCATCCCTCCCCATCTGTACATTTGGTTGCACTTCTCTTCCAAATCTTCCTGCTTTTCACTGCTTTCCTTCATCTTTGTTTCCAGAGCTTTCCCACTTCCTGACAACTAAGTGCAACCTATTTCCAGGTTTTGTAAGAGCCTCTCTCCCTCTTTTCTAGACTCAACCCTTCCTCTCCTCATCTGCCCTTCTCTGGGGTGAGTACCTTCCCCCACGTCACATCTCTTCCACGGTGGCTTATGCTGGTTTGTGTGGGACCTTTCTTTGCAGGAAGGCAATTTCAGAGGCTGCCATCCAGTTTGGCTTCTCTCCCTGCATCTTGTTTTGCTTAACTGCCAGCGTTTTGGGTGGAGATGTCTCTGGCACAAGGGTGGCAGTGCCAGAATAGGGAAGTTCCTTGAGGGGACTACATTGGAGACCAGATAAATTGCTCCAGTAGGTTGCATATGACCTAGTTGACCATTATGCATTTAGGGAATGGGAGAGTGAGGGAAGATGTGATAACCATTTAAAAATATATGGAAATTTCATGTAAAGAGTAAAGTAATAGAAACTGTTTTCCAGTTCTGCTGGGGATAGAGCACAAAGTAACAGTCAGGTTTGCTGTAGTGGAGAGATTGAAGTTAGACATTAGGAAAATCTTTCTAATGGTAAGGATAGTTAAGGACTGCAGCCAATTGCCTAGGGAGATTGCAAAGCCTCTGTCACTGAAGGTTTTTAAGAACAAGTTAGACAAATATCTGTCAGGAATGGTTTATGTATAGTTGATTTTGCCCTGGGGCAGGGGAATGGACTTCATGAGAGCACTTCCAGCCTTACTTTTCTGTAAAAATGATGCTCTTATTGCTGGTTCCCTGGATAATAAATGTACATTTTTAAAGTTAGTAACCCACCTGTACTACTCTCAGTGTTTAAGTAGATTCTGTTGAGCTCTTGGAATAATTGATAAAAAATAGATTAGGAGTCGTGGGTGTTTAAAGTATTAACTCTCCTTTTGCTGGAATATTACTCCATTGCTTTCCTTATAGCTTGGCCTTGTTTAGATGTCTTATTTTTGGTGGTGTGACATGTTTCTGTGTCTGTGCAACTTGTATAGAAATATTTTAATGTTACAGAAATGCTGCATCCATTCTTCCATTTCACAGTATGCAAGTATTTTAAGAAACACTTTTGCCACTCTTATATAGTAAGTGTATTTAAAAGGTAAGTTTAAAGAATAACCAAAAATAGGGCAAAACCAAATCAACAATCCCCTGAGGTTGTTTTCTTTATTGTGAGCAAAACTGATCTGTAACTGGTATATCTGCTGCTGAAGGTAGCCTTCTTCCTCAGAATTATAATTGAGGCTCAATGTAAAATAGACAAACAGGTTTGAAATGTCTTATATTAAGTATATAGTGTAATTAATATTGAAAACAGTTGAAAATTAATTTATACATTAATACAGATCTCCCACATTGCTGCTTTCATTATTTGCATGATTTTCAAGTACAGATAAACATTTCATTTAAAAATTCAGCTTGAATATGTAGCAGAGAATTCTCAGCCCTCTCTGTTCCAGTTTTGTTTTCATCTCCTTCATGGAACTGTTCTGGCCTTACTAAAATGTTTGCAATTTTCTTAACAATTGCATTCTTATTTTATGAATTTTCAAGGTTACTGTGTCACTCAGAGACAACTCTGTCTCTTAGTTCTTGTGAGAAACAGATTGCTTTTTTGCAATGCCCCTTACTCAGCACACAGATAGTAACAGATCATATTCCATTGTATTCGTTAGGTATTTTATTTAGGGTAAGCAATTTTTGGAGTACAGATAGTATTCTCAGCAAAAGTACATGGTAGAAGATACAATCATGGTCTCTAAGAGTTAGCCATCTAAATGTGTGACATTCAGTAGCATTCAGCAGTACTGTTTTAAGTATAGTATTGCATTATTTGGAAGTCTCCTCTTCAGGGTTAAAAACTTTAATAGAATTACAGAAGAGTGTGAAACTGTGAAAATTAATTTGAGAGCACTGTTGGCACCTGAGAGTGATAGCTTTTGGTCACAGCATAGTTCTTCCGTTGTTATCATGGTCAGTGATTAGAACTAGAATGCTTTCTCTTTAGGATTTTCTTCAAGCCCAGACTGGGTTTTAAGTTTTGATCCCAAACTTGATGTAGTGTTTTCTGCTTTGTTTCCTTTCACCTCAAGAAAATTGGTAGTTCCCCTCAAAATGTCTGGTTGGAGAACTGTTGAATCTCCAGCTGGCCAGGTACCACCTTTGCTTCTTGACTGTGGCAGTCCTTATGGAAACAGAGGGACAAGTCAAACAGGCCAAGGATTTCACATTTTAAATGCTTATCCTGTCAAATTTATATTTAACTGGGGTACAAGACCTCCTTCCCTGTTTGCTTATTTCAGTGAAGTACTACATCCTTTTCCACTTGCTAAGGGGGGCAATTTGGGTGGCAGTCACTACAAGAAGGAGGCCTTGCCATGTGAAGCCATCTGGAGCTCAATGAACAGCAGTCAGAAAAAGGCAGAAAAGAAGCCAATGAGACTCCAGAAGAAGTGCAGTGGTGTGGTGCCCTGTGAAGCAACTTGAGGGTCCCTGGACTTTGAAAAGGATTCTCTATGGACCTGGAATTGCAGACTACTGCATGATATAACACCATTCATATCAAGCAACATCCTACTTATTCTGATATGGGAATATTTTAAAAATATTTTAAATTAAATTTTAATTCATTTTTGATTTAATTTAAATTCCATTTTGATGTCCTTTTGTTTTCAGTCTAGGTGTAGTTTTGGGTACATATGTGTGGGCCGCTTGTTCTGACAGTCCAGAGCCAAATGAGAAGCAGTGGTTTGGGCACACCAGAGCAAAAGAAAGTTCAAGTTGAGAGAAATATCTTGGCCAATGCTATTATTAAGATTATTTTATGAAGTAGTGTATTGCTGGAAATGGCAAACTTCTTCTCAAAGTGGGAGGAAATGCTCCAGCATGTTCAGGCAGGATGTTAAGCCTGGATCCTCACCTTTGGGTAACCATTTTTAGCAGATGATATTCAGCTGTAGCATTGCCATTTGCAAAGCTGATGGTTCTTTGGAAATGCCCATCTGCCATTTCTCATTTCTTAATAGTACATGTCATGATGCCTTCGTGTGGTACAACTTAGTCAGCCAAATGGCCAATTCCAGACTGAATATGACAATAAATTTAGCTGTAAATATGCTATGTTTCAGTGCTTAATCATAATAAAAAGGCAGACTTTTTGAAAGGACAAAATGCACACATCGTCCCTCAAGTAAAACTCAGAAAATAAAAAGTGGTGAAAATTGATTGTTAAATTGGCAGTCTATGCTTTCTGTTAATTCCTTCTAATTAATTAGGTGGGCTGCTTTTTTTTTTTTTTACTTGTTATTTTTAGGGGAAAAGAGGCAGTCTGGCTGTGCCCATTGCTGGCTGAGTGTATTTTTATTGCTGGAAAGGCCTTTTACCTTTTGCTGCTGGTGGTCTCCCGCAGTGGGAGTGGGGCTGCCTCCTTGTCTTGGAGCACCAGTGTGAGGCAGGCTAGAAATGCATTTTGTTACAGACTTAAAAGTGCTAAAAGAGGAAGCCTAAGCCCCAAATCAGTGCAAAGCTACAGAAGCACTTGACTGTGCCGCATTGGAAGCTGAAGAGAAACAGTGGCTAATTGGAAACATAGATGTTGTTAGAAAAAACCGAACTTTATTCATATAAATGATGTGGGATATTCCCAGGCACTTGTCTTGAGGTGAGGTAAATGTTTTGCTGTTTGGTTTTTCTCTAATGTCAAGCAGGTATTTGACTTGATACTCTCTCAGTTTTCTTTTATCACAAAAAAAATAGTGTGGATTAGTGTTATGTTTCTTTGCTCTGTACTGTAGTAATGCCTTTACAAATCAGAGACTGCAGTCTGGATAAACAGAGAAGTGAAAGTTGACTTTACAGGATAAATGTGGTGGAAAAGCCTAAAAGTTACTGAGGAGAAGGTAATACCCTGTATACAGATTAAATGCTACATTCACTTCCCTGATATTTACAACCTTTTGCTTTTTTAGCAAAAGAAGCCAGGATTCACAGGTATTAACTTCTTTCTAGGCCTTTCTTTGTTGCTGTTTGGTGTGGGTGTTACGGGTGGGCACAGTCCTTGCTCTGAGCCTTTCTGGGAACACACGTGTTCCGGTGTCTGTATCGGCTGCACCTCCCATCCTGGGGCTTGGCTTTCTCAGCAGGAACACTTCATTAGGGAGCAGCATGGATCCACCCAGGCGTGCACCCCACGCTGTGCCTCTCCCAGGTTTTCTCCCTGGGGGCTGCCCAACCTCTGCTCCAAAACCTTTCTAGAGGGATGCTCACACCCTTTTTAATTTCTACTCAGCCCTCGGCAACAGTGAATAACCAAAATGTTCGGTTTCTAGTAAGATCATTACTTGCTAATATGGTGTAGCCTTCAAGCCCTTTTAGCCTCTTCCAAACACCCAAAGAGACACTTTTCCCTGTGAGAATGCATCACCATGATATAGCTGTAATAACAATGCTGCTTTCTGAGACCCATCAAGGCTGTGCTTGTGCTGATTTCTCAACCAAGGGGGCTTCAAGCAGGAAGGCTTTGACAGCATCTGGAGCCCAGGGACTTGGAGTTTGAAGCAAACCAAAATTCCTCTGTATCATAGTTGAATCCTTTCCACTATAATTTATTAGGATCACACCACTACCATTTGCCTATGAAACTTACCCAGTAGTTTGGCCTGCTGAATCCTTAAACTTTGGAAACCATGAAGATGAGTTTCCCTGGGGTTTAAGCAGATGTATTGGTACGTGGATGGCAAGTTGGGACACTCTCCCTGTTCATCAGAGCCACAGGTCTGTCTCCATGCTCTCTCTCATTCCAGGATTAATCTGTTAGCGATAGAGAGCTGACTGAGCAGTCTGTCTTTCATGTATTGTAGGGTTTGATTTCTTTTCTTAAAAATTTCTATCCTGTTGTGTTCTTAGCTTTCTCACTTTCTTCACAAGAAAGTCACTCCCTTCTGATTTAAGTGCAAGAATAGAGGAAGCTTTGTTTGAATTGTGACGAGTTAACAATGAAGAGTTTTCATGATGAAAACACCCAAGAAGAATTTTTCTCTACAGCCAGCATCTAAGCAGCACCTTCAATCCACGCCTCTGAGGACAAATTTATCTCTGTTGTTAGTGGGTAAAATAACTTCATTCAATGCCATTTGGTGGCTGACAGTGTTGTGTTGTAGGTGTATATATGCTGAGGTGGTGGTAGGTAGACTCAGGACAAGGTAATGGCTTCAGAAAAGCCTGGAAGACTGGCTTGCCTATGAGTTGTTTAAGAATTGTCTGTTTATCCTGGAGGCTCAGACTATACAAACCAGTAATTTATACTGGCTGAAGATGGATTCACAGCCTGGCTGTGCACTCAGTCAGTCCTTGATTTAAACGGAAAAATTGGAATATGGGCATGAGTCTCCATTTTTCCTCTTTCTGATCTTTATTATTCTTGATTTGTTTATCTCAAAAGAAATACTTTCAGGATAATATCTGCTTCCAGTTGCTGAGAGCGAGAATTTGAAGAGACACATGACCTGCCACAGTAGTGCTAAAGTTCAGAAAAGCCTCACTCTTCTTAACTCAGGAAGTAGGTGACATCTGTAAACTGAAGATACTTCTTTTTTTTTTTTTCCTGTAGCAATCATAACCTTTGTGCCCAAACCACTGCTGTTTATATAAATTGCTGGACAGTTTCTGTGTAATAAAAGAAATAGGGACAAGATCAAACAAGAAAGGCAACAAGTATGGTTCTTGAAGATGTTTTTATTCGGTGTAGTGTATGCATTTATTCTCTAGTGTATGCATGGAGAAAGTACCATAACATTGGCTTAGTGGCTTTTGTATAATCTTTCAAGTATGTCACTGCTTTAAAAGCATGTTATTCTACTTTTTGAGAGAAACAAGATAATGTTCTCTCAGGCATGACTCCTGCTTGTAGTGATCAGTGTTGTACCAAAGAACCTTCCCCTGAGATGAGGACCCTGCTGTGCCAAAACTGTGAAGGACAGCTCTTTTTAAAACCTCAGCATCTAAAAAAGATGACATAGAAGCAGAAAGAAAAAGTATTGCTGTCCAGTGTTTGCAGACAGGCACCTGAGACACCAATGCAGTATTGATGGAAGATGAGTTGGAAGCTTAGCAGACCTGAGGACTAAAATTACAGCCTGTGAATTTAAACCCATTATGAAGGGTGAGGTTATAACAGAAAGTACTAATGTACCTAATGCACTATTTTCTCATATTTTCTCCATTGTATTTTTGTACTTTTTACCTGCTGCCATGAGGAGAAGAATGTAAGCTGGTAAGATTTCTTGTGGAAACTGCAGGCTTGCTTTATGCCAGCAGTGCTGGAAAGAAGTTCTCTAAAGAATTACAGCTGCCCATAAAATATGTGACACAAACAACCCTTCTCATCTGCAAGTATTAATTGCGCATTGGGAAGAAGAGAGTGCTGGGATACCAGACTGCTTAAAGTATATGGGGTATTACTAAAAGGCTTAAAGAAACTCTGTCAATGAATTGCCAACTGCAGAGCAGGATTATTGAAATTTATGAGAACAAAATTTAGTGAGATGAATACAAATAGCGCTGTCGATATTAGTGTCACTTCTTTTTCGAAGGTCTTTAAATGCAAAATGTAATTTCATTAATGTAATGCAGGCTCATTGGTTTGTTGCTTTATACACTTATGGATCAGACTTGATGTGGTATCTTAAGACATAATTTGAAGAGCCTCAGAAAGTCCTGGGTTTTTTGTGATTTGCTTTATCTGAAGGACAAAAAGGCAAGCTTTGTGGAAAGATTCTGTTTCATAGTACAGCTAGTGGTCTGTTTGAAAGGCAAACAAACAAGATGCCAAACCCCACAAGTATTCAGGCATATGAGCTCTTTGTGTCCAGGAAATCTCTTAATAAGCATTCAAGATCCTTCAGTTTGCTAAGAGACTCTTCTGCTACACAAACAAAACAGCATTACAACCAGAAATGGACGAGCAACAAGGAGAAAGTTCTCATGCAAGTAAAATCAGCTGTTGCTGTATTGGCATTTTGCTTTCAATTAGTATTGTGATTGTGAACAAAATCCTCCAGTTGTCCCCATTCATGGCACTGTGGTTCAGCCCACAAGACAGCTTTGTTGTTACCAGAGTAGGTGGTAGCCTCCTGCTAACAGGAGGTTAGAGAAAGTGAAATTGCTTCTTTCCAGCTGTTCAGAGGCAATGGATGCTGGATTTGTTAATGCGAGATAGAAGGTAAGAGGAGTGAGACCTAGGGACAATTGTCTAAAATGGGACTGGACTTGTGGAGTTCCATCCTGAAAGAAATACATGCTTGAGCCTGCCACGTGGATATAGTGCTCTTGGAGAGGCAGAATAACACCAAAGCCTGACTTGGGATGGTTGCAGAAGGTAAAGCTGAAGATAGAATTAGATGTACCTACAGTGGTTAAGATGATTCTTTTAACAGTGATTGCTGTCACTTCAACCACACTGAAGTTCTGCCAGCACTGGATCAGAAAAATACTTGTACAGGGAACAAACTTAAATACTTGTACAGAGGACAAAATCTGGAAATCTTATCCCTGTAGTGACAGTCTTGAAACAGTTTCAACTGGGAAAGAGCTACATTCATTTTGGGGAAGAGTGTCAGAAGTCTAGTGTGCTCATTCTTAGTTTTTATATTCTTAAATATAGAGCCACAGTCTAAAAGTTCGATCAATGTGAGACTGTGTAGACATTACATGATGCCAAGCAATGAGTTCCCAGATATTTATAAATAAACTCTTGGTGCGCTCCCATTTTCCTGTCTCTCGTCTTTGCTGTTATCCCACACACTTGCCCCAGGCTTTCTGTACTATTTATAGAGATGGTAGTAGTAATTCCCTTTTCCTGAATATTATTCTTGAAGAAAGTAGATCAATTATGCAGTATAATGCTGGTTAGGTTACACCTAATAGCTATAGCTGTTAACCCCACATGTTCATTTTACTTCTGTGGTAGTAATGAATCGTTAAATTGAGTGCAGCAATAATCCTTGAGATATAAAAATAGAAATAATTTTACAAAGGCATTCCAAAGTGAATTCTTTTATTGAATAATATTATGTAATATTGTCAATATCTTCTGACTGTTAAACGAGGTTTCCAAAGTGCAGCTTAAACTGCAGTGAAGGTGATGTGTAGAATATCTGCAGACCCTCATGCCTTTATTGTACTCTAATCTTTCAAGACCGTTCTTCAGAAATGAAATAAAGAACAACGTAATCTTCATGTAAATGGTACAGGAGATCCCATTTTAATAAAGCTTGAGCAGTTAAGAACAGTTTTGCTAAATGTGTCTACCAGATGAGACAAAATTGAATAATATGTCCATTTAGAAAAGAGTCTTTCAAGTCTCATAGTGTTATAAAGATTCAGATATATAGCAGAAGATGCATTACTGCTCTGGTCCCCTATGGAAATGTATTCTCTCACCACTGTGCAGATGTTCTAACATAGTGAGAATATTTTTACCTGCCATTGATACTGTTGTTGTTTAAGAATGACTAAATAGTTTAAGTGAGCCAATAACCCTTCCCTCCTTACTTTAAGTTTGTTCTGCAGCTTGGTTGAAATAATATTAATAAATACTGTTAGGGTTTTTTCTTTCTTCTGTCAAGTTTTACAACAAGAGCAGACTCCACAAGATGTTATTTGGGTTATAACATCACTTAATAGATTTCTGTATTCTGAACAAGTAATAATCAGGTGAGTTTAGCTGTCTGAGTTTGTATATTAGGAAGAATTACAGAGAATTCAAACTGCACCTTAAAATAGCAAATAGTTTTATATTAAAACAAGAAATTAAAAGAATAAAAATTGAAGGAACAAAGACTAAAATAAAGGTGATTGGAAAAGCTATGACAATTGCCATGCTGGACATAGGACATAACTTTGGTTTTTGGTTCTCAGTAGTAATAACAGTTGCCTTATTTCAGTGTGTTTTCTCTGGGGAAAACAAAAAAGGTGACTCTGTTTTTTACTTTCTATGATAGTGTAATTGAAATTTGCAATGGTTACTTTCTTAATGGCTCTGTGTCTTCTCCTGACCGACTGCTGTCGGTGTCATGAAGAGTAGATTGCATGTGATTTAGAGTTTAGATATTGGTATTGGCAGGTGTGTGGCTGCCTAGTGTGTCAAATGAAATGTTCATTCTTAGATTTATTCTTCTGGACTTTGTTGTTAGATATCTGGAGATTCAGTTTCCTTGTAATAACTTAGGCTGACTTTGGAAGACATTGCAAGTCTGATGATCTCATGGGTATTCTTATTACTGAGAAGAGCTGTTCCATTTGCTGTGAAATATATCATGTGGAGCTATACGTCCCCATATCAGTACTTTCTACAAGGCATAAATTATAGGAGGTGGTAGTTTCTTTTATTAGACCATCTGATTTAGCTGAAGAAAATAGACAATCTGAGTGCACTGCAATTCCTTCTTGAGGTCTTTGAGAAAGATCCTGAATGACAGGTCTGCAAGCTCCAAACTTGGCCTGTTTTTTCCACTTGTATCTGTTGATCAATTAAAAGATAACCTGTCTCTTTATAAAGCTTACCTTGATTAAACTGCCATGTCTACAATAAACCACAGCTTAGTAATTTCAGCATTTGCCATTCAGGACGCATATCCTTATTTTCTTTGAAGTGCCTGAATGAAAGTTACTTTCAGCCATTTTGCTTTGTTCTCCCTTCACATTTTCTCACTCTGGGTATAGCCAGAAGGGCTGACTCTTTTACCTAAGCTCAAATCAAATTGTGCTAAAAACTCGATGAAGCAGTTGAGCCTGTGATTTGCTTTTCAGTTTTTTATGTTGTTCCCATCCCTCAGACTTCACTAAGACCTTATTGGTAGCCAAAGTATTTATTTTGTGGCCTGTCATATGTGATGCAAGCAGTCTATTTAAATCTTGGTTTCATGCTCCTCAGTCAAATCACCTTGGCTTCAGGGACACACTGCACAGCTTTGCGTCCTTGCGAGGGGAATTTTCCTAGAGCAGGTTAGTCACTTTCTTCTTTGTAGCATTTGCAGTTTTCTGTCAGTTTGAATGTTCCTCCTACTTTCTGATCCCTGGCTCCTCTCAGAGCTCTGCCTACATTCCACTTGCACATTCCTTTGCCTCAGGAAGATTTTTTGGGACCAACGGAAGGGCACACAAGGGATTCAATACATGGACCAGAAGTTCCTTGGCAGCTGCCCTGTGCATGCGCCTCATTTCTCACCTCTTCCTGGTGATTGTTCCAAAGGAGGAGAGCCTTTGGATAAGACTCACCATCTCCTCTCAGGGGTTGTGGTCCAGCTGCTAGCTTGGGAGCCTGACTGTGTGGGTTTGTCCCTCTTCTTCATGGAGAAGGAGCAGCATTCAAACAGGAGGCTCTACTGTAAGCCATCACAGCCCTCTTGTTCCAGCTTACAGCCCGAGAGATTGGCTTCTGCTGGCTTCAGTGGTCTTGCCAAGACCTGACCAAGCTGTCTGTAGCAGGTTCTGTGCATGAGCTATGCTGAGGAGTAAGTGATTGAAAGATCCCTTCTAGCAGGGCATGGACTGGTGGGTGTGTGTGTGTTGAGTTACAACACATTTTGAGGAAGAGCAAAATTTTTATCTTTTTTGTGAGACTACTGTTTCTCATCCTCTAGGAGAGATGATCATGTGTAAGGAGCCTTCCTACAAAACTGGGATTTGTAAGCTTTAGTTAGAGGCTTTCTGCCATCAGACTGTCTAAAGGGGCTCTGCTTATGCCATCTAACACTTTGCCTTGTGCAGCAGCAAGGTATGCAAGTATTTGTGATTCAAATGTGTGTGAAGTGATGAAAACTTAGCACCAGTAGGAGCAGAAATGGGTTGTGGTTCTTGAAATCCTAGATTCTGGGCTTTGGCATCATGTGTTACTCTTCAACTTAATTTTTTTTTTTTTTAAAGAGTACATGGAGACCTTGCATGAGCCATCATGTAAGATGGTTTTGTTGGTGGTGGCTTTTTGCTACTACTTAAACACATTTGGCATTTAAAATTTTCTCACAATTGCCCCATAAAACTTCCTTCTAAGAAAGTTGAAATCCTAGATTCTGGGCTTTGGCATCATGTGTTACTCTTCAACTTAATTTTTTTTTTTTTTAAAGAGTACATGGAGACCTTGCATGAGCCATCATGTAAGATGGTTTTGTTGGTGGTGGCTTTTTGCTACTACTTAAACACATTTGGCATTTAAAATTTTCTCACAATTGCCCCATAAAACTTCCTTCTAAGAAAGGAAGTTTTAATGCTAATTTTTTTT
>NW_005054350.1:3318311-3319799 GCF_000277835.1 Geospiza fortis | reverse complement strand
TTTTTTTTTTTTTTTTTTTTTTTTTGTTGTTGTTGTTGTTGGTTTTTTTGTTTCTGTAGTGACTTTTTACTTTTATTATTGAAGCAGTAGCCTGAAACCTTAGAAAATTTTCTGAAACTAGAGTTTTACAGCG
Organism: Geospiza fortis; assembly: GCF_000277835.1. Lineage (NCBI taxonomy): Eukaryota > Metazoa > Chordata > Aves > Passeriformes > Thraupidae > Geospiza > Geospiza fortis. Next base: position 3,319,666 of record NW_005054350.1, on the reverse strand, counting down.
AGCATATGGTAGATTTTACATTTCATGAGGAAGGCAAGAGATACCTAAAAATCTAGAAATATCAATTATAAGGAAAACACATCTAAGGTACTAAGTGCAGATAGACTGATGGCTTCTAAGAAACTTAAAATTTACCATTCTGTGTAATTTTACATCTAATAATTTATAACATTGTCAAATAATACACTAATATAAATGATAGACTTTTCATAAATTTTTAAAATTTTTGATTTTCACACTGAATGCAGTGAAGGCAGTTCCTCTATGATATTTGAGTATAATGTGCATTATTTCTGTCATGGCAAAAAAACAGCCATGGCAATTCCACAGCTCACAAAATCTTCTGACTTTCACCTTTTCATTATATTTGGCACTGATTTGTGTGTGCATGTGATTCCTTAAAAAAAACAGTCATGAACATTTTAAAGATTGAATTAGTTTTAATTCTGAAGCACTGTTGTCTGTTGGCTGTCTGTGGTAAGAAGGAAAGAAAAACACATACATGAAGCTCACTTTCAGAAGGTAACTGACATTTCTAGCAAAACTATGACCTTATCAATATTAGATTAGACTGAGAACTTGTGCATTATAAGGGTGTTTTCTGCATGGCAGGAGAAAGTAGGGAAATCACTGGATGCAAGATGGAGGGGAAGCTGACACACAAATAAGGCTGTCTCCTTTTGCCCTGCAGGTAATGTAGCATGCATCAGGACTTTGCTTACTGCACAAGGTGTTCTCCTTCAGTACTAAATCTGCCAGCTCAGTAAATTCCAACATGCTTAATTATCCTGTTCATTTTTCTGGAATAGGGGAACTGGGAGAAGCACTTGGATCTGTCATGTGCTCCAAGTACATCTGCACAACTGTGACTGCTGCTGCAGAGGAGACTCCATCAGCATTGGGCACTCCTTGTTCACTGGAGCTGGGGGTATCAGTAGGGTGTAGGGCTGCATGCAGTCACAGAAAAACATGGTCCCCGTTTTGAGGTGTAGTCCTATATCCTGTTGAAATTCCTGTTATGATCCTATAGCTGTCCAGTTGAAATTGGGCTCTTGAGAGAAAAAGGTGAGGAGTTTTATCATGACTGAGTTTGTGACTGAAGACACAGTGTCAAAGGGAAGTGAACTTGAGCCCTTGACCCATTGGTACTAATGGCTGAACTGGCAATAAAATAAAATGGCTGTTCAGGTTTTAGTAGCAGTTAAGACAAGAATTACTGGTCTCTGTTCATCTGTAGTTCTTCTTAAAATTATCCTTCCCTAAGATACTGGAGAGTGGAATAATAAACCAAGGCAAGGAATAAAACAAAGGCAATCTATAGCTAGATTCTGTTGTCCACTAACTATGCTTTTATT
>NW_005054350.1:3297509-3318277 GCF_000277835.1 Geospiza fortis | reverse complement strand
GTGCTTTCAAACCTTCACAACTTTCTCATAAATTAGTAATTTAACATTGCAATAATTTTTTATGTTCTGAACTGTCCCAGATCTATCACGAAATGATGGCTGTCTCAGACAGGCCCAATTTGATGGCCTCCAGGGTGTAGAGGTGACAGGGTCATGGACAATTGACACAGACTGTGATGCACAGTATTTTAGACAGAGCTCATGGCAGCTTTCCATCCTTAGGATGCCTCATATACCCTGCTAGTATTTGTGTCCTTCATTCAGAGATAAAGCATTTCCATATTTCTGACTACTTCAATTTGAAATATTTAGGGGAGATGTCATCAGGGACAAAGACATCATTGTATATTTGTGCAAGAAATTTCTAATCATTCTTTCTCATTGAAATCCTGATCTTTGTCATCTTGTAGTGAAGTTCTACTTTATTGTTGCCTTCACTGAGAACAGAGATTAGATCCTGGGAAGCAAGAATATGGATTCCTCTTCTAAGAGTATATTGCTCAGGGTTTCTTCTTCAGGTGTTGTATCTACCTCAGGAAATGAAAGATAAACAAGGTGAAGCTCCACTGACCGCTCCAGCAGTGCTAGTTATGTACTGATTTAATTGTTCTCTGTAGCTGGCTGAAAAGAGATGCTTGAAACTATGTCTGAACAAAACCAAAAGTGGCTTGTTGTGCAAGAGAGGACATAAAACTGTTGGTTTACTATGTCTTTAGAGATAAATGTTTGGGTTAAATGGAAGTGAGCAAGAGCATTATATCTCATCTCATAGCTGTCTGGGTGGCCCAAGTGAAACAGTTTCCATTGAGAAAATCTGCAGATAACACACATTTATTAATAGTTGATGAGATTAAAAAAAAATAATGGAACTAGAAAATTATTAAAATAATTAATAAATAGAGATTCCCCTTTATACTGAGACACATGGTAATGTTGCTCAGTTTGCCTCGATACTTTCCTTCTTACAGTCATCATGTGCTTCACATGTCTACATAATTTAACAGCAGCAGTAGTGGCATCATCATCATAATCATCATTATTATTATTGTTGTTATTGTTATTACTATTATTACATCTCTAGGTATGCGGGGAAGATCCAAGCAGCTTGCCCAGTGTCATATAGACCGTGAGAAAACTGCAGCTAAGAAAAGAATTGTGACGTTTTTGTTTCAAGATCTTACAAAACCTTCTGTGACTTTACTGAAAGAAAAATTTCTAGAACTATTACTTAACACAGCATAATAGTTTTTCCCCTGGATCTTTTAGTACACAGCGTTATGCATTCCTTTCCTGCTGCTCCATGTTCCTTACAGGACTTAAGTCTTGCATGCTTTGCAAATGTAGTAGTGCAGTACTGCAGGCAGCTCCCTTGTGCAGCAGCCAGCAAATCTCTTTTCTCCTGAATATCAAATGAAAATAATTCAGGCCAGTCTTCTTGTTTGGCCTGCTGGTTTTGTATGCAGGCATCAAGTATTAAAACGGAAGCTGGGAAATTGTAGCACAGTCTGGCAGGACTATTCCATGTGTTTTTGGAATGTGCTTTTGCAACCTGTGTTGCCTAATCACATCATAGGTTATATAATATGTTGTTGATACATGGATTCAAAATCAGTTGATACTGTGTTTAAAATAAAAAATGTGTTCCCTATTGACTCATGGAAATTTCCATACAAAGCAAGCCAGTGCTTTTTTAAGATGGTTCTGCACTGAGATTTTGAGCTCTGTGTTGTCCTTGCGTTTAAGAAGTATGAAATAATTCACAGGCTGAGTACTTATGAAGGAATCCCCAGGTCAATACATCTTAGACCAGATTTTGCTTCAAACCTTGGTCTATAATGCCTATGCTTTGTATTTGCTGTTAGATATATTCATGAGAAAGTACATGTCTCTTTATATAATGGTACATGAAAGGTGAACTTTGTAAGGAAAGAGTATGGAAAGATTGGATTTTTTTGTTCTTTGATTTTATTTCTTTGCGAGATACTTGCCTGTATGTTGTGAAAAAGGAAATTATTTTATAAGAAAAGAACACCGATAAGATTCTTTTTAAAATCAGGTTATTCTTTCCTTGTTTTGCTGTTGATACGTGGCTTGAGAGAGAAAAAATATTTAGAAGACACTTGGAGAAATCTTTATGCAAAAGACAAGATGTAGGCTGCTGATTGCTAGGCATGTGATATAAATAAGCTTTAAGTGAAATAAATATGTGAAGCCCCATTAAAGTTGAAGATATTATCTAGAGAGTTTTAAAGTGATTTAAGGAGTAGTCCTCTATCATCTCTAGGTACTTGTAATATGAGAGAATGAAATACTTAATGTTCTAAAAAAATAAGAAGGGGTAAAATATTCCTGTCTTTTTTTTTAGTCTTCCTTTTCCACGTTCCTATCTCTCTCTATATATATTCACAGTATCTTTCCACAATCTTAAGATATATAGGTCACCTTTAGTGTCAAAGAAAATAGCGAGCAAGTTATTTAAAATACACGTTTAGGGGTGGAATTCAATGAAATGAGTTCTCATTAAAATACAAGTGATTAGCCCCCAAAATGTCAAAATGAGACAGACCTACTAACCATCAGAACACTATTAGAAAGATGCCTAACCTTCCATACCCACTGCCTATTTCTTTGATGCTTAATATGTGAATTCCTTCCATCATTTATGTCATCAAATAGAATTAATTTTTACCCAATTTTTTGTCTGATGGGATTATGCTTCTAAAAAGCTGTAACTGGGTGATTTTCTGAAGGGTACTAATATTTTATTTGGAACTCTGAAATTGAGTGAATTCTTTTCTTGTGAGTGAATTCTAGAGTGAATTCTATTCCTTTGTGACTGTCTCTCAAATACCTGCCATTTAGGATGTTTGCCCTAATGTAGTTAATTAAGGTTTCTAAAGAACAGCACTCTACAGCTATATTCCCAAAAAATTGCCATGGAAATCAAAGACTGCAACCTGGGGAATAACATTGAGGAGCAGTGTTCCTCAAAGCAAACTGAGTCCATCTCAGCTAACAGCAGCTCTGCCAAAATTTTGCCATTCAAGAAGAGTAATCAGATACTCTGCTGTGTGACATCATGTGAATGTTAGTGTTTTACTCACAAGAGAATGTAATTTTTCTTTTATTAATGGTCTGCTTAGTATGTGCTTGCAGAATAAGATTGTTTCATTCTGTATTTTAGGCTTTGACAAAAATAACACTGGGTGTGTGAGGTCATATTTGGAACTCTAGAAAACATGTTTAAACCCAAACTGTATTCTTCTCTCAAATGTTCTACCATGTCAGCTATGAGTTTAACAACAGCAATATGTTCTAAAGACTGTAAGCTATTACTCTTATATGTGCATATCTGTTACAAACATGCTTATCTTTTTTAAATAGTTAATCCCATTTTGAAGGCTTTGATGACTGCTTGCCATATACCAATAAGTATTAAAGTGTTTGTGTGCTATTTAAAATAGGTGAACTTCACAAAATCCCCTAACGCATAGGTCATTTAAGGAAATTTTTCTTACATTTTTTATAATGCTAATCCATTATGAAGGGGACTTCCTGCCCTTTTAAATGACCTTTCATCAGGGTGTGTTGTCCTGCCATCACTGCTTCTGTCTTTTAGGCAGTAGAGCACATTTAAATATTTTACTGTCAACTAAAGACAGTTACTTCATGAAGTATAAAAATATGTATTTCACTATTATTTCCCCACTGTTGTTAATTGCAACTTTTCTAGATAGTTCCTAACCCACTGTAACACAAAATACAAAGGGTTTGTTTAAGCTGTTTGCTGAAGTACTTTAGGTGAATGTTTTTTGTTTAATATTGTGTAGAGCAGATTATATTTGCACGCTGGAAGCCACATCTCAGCTCAGACCTTAAAAACAACAGATTAGATGCACAAACATTCGAATGTGCTAATGTGTTCGCAGTGTTCATTTAATTGTAGCCATTGTTATGTCTCAGTAAGTATCTGAGAACTGGACTAGGAAAAAATCAGGGACCCCTATATTACACTGCTGTAGAATTTCACTCACCTTTGAATTTGATTTCCAAAGATTCATGCACTAGATTGTTTTTTACCTAATACTGGTAGCTGTTGGACTTCTTTTTTCTTTCTTGAAGATTATTTTTTTAATATCCATTTATCTGAAGGCAGTGCCTGCAGATTATAAAATATTCTTAATCTGCATCCTGGATTTTAGGCTGGGCTCTTCTCTGGAGAAATATTTTTTGTATGTTATTGTAACATTCACTAGTAAGACATGTTATGTTTTAAAGAAATACCTCCTAGTGCCAAGGAAAATGAATCAATTTAGATGGTGTTTCTTTGTGTCTCAAGAATTTTTTAAGCATTAGGACCCTAAATTAGAGGGTTATTAGGAAGCTCTAACAAATACTTTGTTCCTTTGTTGTTGCTAGAAAATGAGCAGTGTGGTATTAGCTGTGTTTTTGCTTTACTATGAGCTTCTTATTTGAAGTATTCTGAGGAGGGAACAGTACTATGAAACTGACCTCAGTTCAATTATCGTGACTTATAAAACCACCGAAAATTATCACCATCTTTGAACAGATTATTAATAATGAGCTGGTACAATATTACAAACTACCTTGCCTAGAGTTAAAACACAATTAGTTGCTCTTGAGTTTCCAGTGCTCTGGCTGTTTATTCTCCTTCGTGGCTGGGAGGTTCTCTGTGTTCAGCACATCATTTGTACAATTTTTGACGTGCTTTAACTTGTCATCGATACACTGATAGCTTGCGCTGTAACCGGAGATTTATCCTGGGCCCCTCTCTTGTCCCCACCCAAAAAATTCTGTGGGGCTTCTGACAGATATACAGTGGCAGGTCTAAATTAGATGTCTGAAATGGTTATTGCTATTGGCCGCCTACACTGCTTCTCTGACAGACGTTGCTGTCTCAAGGCTGGCATGACTGATCTGCATGTCAACCGCAGTAGTTTCCAGTCCAGTGTATTAAGATAAACCACAGACAGAAATCATGTCCAGAACAGCCGGAGGCATGAGGTAATGTGTCAGAGTTTTGGAGTGTGGTTTGTAGATCAAGTCCTACTTGGATCTCAGATGCAAAGTACATTTTGTTAGAAAAGCCAGCTTCAACCATCAGTGGTACTCCAAGCCCAGGTCACAGCTGGATGTGTGCCTGGCAGGTGGGCACTGCTCAGGTGCGTTGGTTCAGTGCATACCAGCTGGCCACTAGACTGAGCTCCTTTTGCAAAACTGTGTTTAGGAAGGGACAAGCATGGTTAACTTCTCAAAGCCAGCTCTGTCAAGAGGGTTCCAGGCTGTGTGGCTTCACCCAAGCCAGATGTGTAGATGTGAAGACAAGCCCTTACTGTCACACCTGGACACCCAGGCACCATCAATCCTCCCTGGGTGCCCCACTCTAGTCTTTTCCTCCTCACCATGCCGACACTGAGCTTGGGTCAGGTGGTCCCCCTGACTCAAGCAGACCTGTCAGAAGCCTCCTTAGTTTCTCTGTCTCTTTACAGAGGAGCGGTGGTAGGTGGGTGTGAACTGCAGTTGATGTCGGGGGAAAGCTGTGCCATGTCCCCCCGAGTTGTCACTGGGCAGCAGTGCCAGCCAGAAGCACTCGATTATGGGGACACGGTGCTCTAGCTTGTTTTGGTTTTTGTTGTTATCACGTGCAGTGTAGTCGTGGCCTGAGCTTGTGAACCAGAGTCTCTGTTTATATTCAGTTTTGCATTGTATTAGGCTTGGGCCTACTTATTAGGTACTTTTTGACTTAAGCACTCAGTATATCTGCAAAATTGAGTACAGATTAGAGAAAGGAAGTAATCTGCTTTGATTGTCTCTGCTATGAAGTTACCCAAGACAATGCATGGTGCAAGGAGAGTCAGCACCATCCAGCATCATGTTAATAGTATGTTCACGTTCACAGCCTGAAATATACTGTCCTAAACACCCTGTCTGTTTTTAAATGATACTGTCACAACAACAGAAAGATCTAAGCGGTAGAGATTTCTTTGTAAGCACTTTGGCCATGGAAATAGTTAAATAATCTTGGTTAAATACCTGCTAGGTGGTCAAATATGTTGCTGATGCTCAAATAAAATATAATTGTAGTTTGAAATAATCTTTATTAAAACTGTGCTGCACAGGTTGCTAAATGAGGCATTCTCAAAGCATAAAACACTGGCTCACTGTTCGCATTTCTTCCTTGTATCTGCCTGTCCCATGCACTTGATGTTGGGAGCACTTGGGGAGGGAAGAGGAGCACCTGGTGGTTGTAGTAATGGCTGAACTTGGCTGTACCTGGAAGTGAAGTGGAAATCTTGTGTGAAAGTGGAGGGGAGCAGAGCTCACACCTCCCTTCCCCTTCCCCACTGCAGCACATCTGCCTCTTCCCCTGCTGTCTGGACACAGTGTGGCTTGGGCTGTTGCTCTGCCAGTGGTATTGCTGGAGCCTCACAGTGTCTGTGCCTTTCAGTTATTCGGGAGTGCTGCCAGAGATTCCCCTGATGCAGACAATAAGAAGATAGCTGCTTTTTCTTTTGTTGTTGTCGTTTTTTGGTGGGTTTTTTTTAACAGTTTTTATTTCTGTAAAAGCAGAAGAGAATTTCTTGGGGCATAGAAGAGGCACTTCTGTAGGCTAGGGGCATTCTTCCAGCTCAGCATCACAGACTTGCTTCATGCAGTGAACATGGGAGGGGTTGTCCAAGGTGTTTATAGTGGAAAATATTTGGCAAACCAAATGAATACCAGCTCCACTGTATGGAAATGCATATACATGGGAGTCTGTATACATTTGCACTACAGTACATACCAGAGAGGAAGTGTTCATGGCAATTGGTAAAAAGGAAGATTAAAGACAGGTAGAAAGGATTTATTTTGTTTATTTTCTTTAAAAGGCTTAGCCAAAAAACTGCAGACTTCTGGGAAAAATACTAAGGTGAATAGAATGTGTGACTCATTTTTTAGATAGAGATGAATAAGGAGGAAAGAGTTTAGTAAGAACTGATACAAGACAGTACTAGTTTGTAAAAAACTTTGTCCATGCTGTATGGTGCAAACCACTGAGAGCAATCCATTTCCCTGTAATCTAGGTATTATTTTGTTAATATTTTTATGTGAACCCTGAGGCACAGTGAACTGAATTAGACACTTCTTAGATAATTGGACTTTAGTTAAAATTGCTTTTAAAGTACAAAATCTAACAGTGACAAGGTATTTACTGCAGGAACACGCAAATCTTTGCAGGTGTGGATCAGAGAACACGATCCAGGTGATAACAGATTTCTCATGACTCACATTAGTGTGCATTGCACAATTCAAATGCCACTGAGAAATGAAAGAAGAATGCTGTTGTCCATTGAGATCTGGAACTCCTGTTACAGTGGAAACTCCATAACTGTCCTGCATCTTGACACACAGTAAATACATTAATTTCTCTTATATTTTCTGCGCATTGTGCTCAGGAAGACATATGAAAAAAAAGTACTGTCATCAGTATTAAGTTGATTTCTGTCATCAGTATTAGGCTGATACTGAAACACAGTATACTCTTGCCTGAATTATGCATTGCTTTTGTGAAAAGTCCAGTCCTTGGGTCTGTTCTCAGACCCTTCCTTGATTCAGTAGCATTAGAGCATTTCAGATGAGAATGGTATTTGTTCTGTACTTCAGTACCTCCTAGGAGAGCTAACTTAAAACAGCTCCTGCCCTACAGGGGTCACAGTCTTAATGTGACCTAATTTAACAACAAAATACATAGGGACAACATTTTCCCTACCAATCAAACCAGATTATCCAACCCCAGATAATCTTTGGGTGTTGCAGTAACTGTTGTGTGTCTTCATCTGGGCCTGGTTTTAGTCAAAACTTAGCAAGGCATCTGTGAAGGGATATGGTTTAGTCTGTATTTCTGTGGATTCAAAGTTTTATGAAGTTGCCTTATAAAACGGTCTTGTCTTGAGCTGGTTGTCAAGCAAACAATATTCCAAAGGAAAAGCAACAAACTGCTTCAGTAATGTGATTTTTTTATTTTATATTCCTCTACATATGCAGTACTCTACAAACCTAGTAAGTGGCACTGCTTCTGATTATTAAAGCTTTCTTAAGATGAACACCAACTAAGATAATTTTAAAATATTTACCATAATTCAAGAATTCTTTGAATTATGATTAAGGAAGATGAGATGTTAAGAAAATCTCATTTGCATATACCCTTCTTACCTGCACTTGCCCATGATAATGACATTTTGCTTGACAAAAATTATAAGGTACATGCTTAATGTATCTTTAATCGTCTCCTCATGTAATTTGTCAGTTGAAAATGAGAGTGTCATTAGTTGAGTCACCAATGCTCCTTCCCCCCTTCCCCATACTTGACTTGGAAAACTTTGCTGGTGCTTATAGAGGAGTACAGGCAGCTCCTGTGGGGTCTGTCAGGGCAGACACAGGCCTTCCCATGGCTTCTGGAAACCCATCCCTCCTCACAGGTCATTTCTTCCCATCAGGTGCAGTGAGCGTCTGTGGTGGTGCTGTGTCCTTCTGTCTGGGGGCTCTGACCCAAGTGGAGCCCTGGGGCAGTGTCCAGACTGTCACTTGCTGGAGCTGTTGGCACTGGTCCCAGTCCCTGTGCCGCAGAGTGCCGGGCACATGCTGCTGGAAGATTTCTGCAGAAGCCTTGTGGCTGGAGAGGGTGTCCCGGAGCTTTAGTGGGGATGTAAAGGATCTTCACATGAATGAGGAGAAGACGACACAGTTCTTGACTTCTGTTGAGGAGTCCTGGCATTTCAGTTCTCTGTGGGCATAAGCAGGTAGAACACTGCCAGTCCAGGAAAAGCAAGTGGGTAGAAGGGCAGAAAATGGAACTCCTTATTTATACTGCCTTGCTGTTTTATGGGAAGGTAAGTGATAAATAGAACAAAAAATTTATGAGGGTGGCAATAGAAGAGCCTATCCTTTTCTGGCTTTTCTCTATGCTGGCAGAACTGGCAATTTGTGTGAGCTTGGTAGTCTTTGAGGTCACCTTGGAGAGGCTTTGTCCATTAGTGATGAGTACTGTGATGGGAACTGTGTCTCGTTCCTGAGGGGATGTGCTTAGGGCTGCTGCTGGTCCCCGAGGGAAAGCTGTGGAAAATTGCTGTGTGGACAGAATGGTGGCTCAGTGATAGTTAGTCTCATGAATTTAGTTTCTAGTGTTGATAAAAACTCTTTTCTTAACGCCCCCATGGCCCCCAGGATGAGATTTTTCTCTTTGTTTTCACACCAGAGACAGGTATATAGTGTGAAGAAAGATCACAGGCAAAACCTAACCTCATTGACCAATCTCAAAATAAAGGAGCTCTTTTGGTTACCCCCACGATGTCTGGGGTAATTTTATTCAGGCTATTAATTAAGGTGAGCTTTGTGAAAAGTCCTAATGCCCTGAACTGGTGAACTGAGCAGTGGATTTCGCTACCTGTGTGCAAGAATATTGTGTTTGCTTCCTTTAGCTGCTGGCATAAATAGTAACTCGTTAAAGGGCATAGCTCCAGGCTTTGCCTTAAGAAGTAGATGAAAAGATAATTGCTGGATAAGCAAGCGAGCATGGGGGACTGTAAGAGTAAATGAGACTGGTTGTGAACCAGTAACAATCTTCTTTCAATCAGCCTGGTTTTAAGGCTGTAATCTCCCCTGGGCAGAGAAGGTCCCTGTCTCCACGTTGCGTGTCTCTGGGAGCAGCCTCGCTCCTTGTTCCTGCGTGAGGCTGTGGGTGCTGAGGACAGGCCGCTGGCTGTGGCTCACAGCTCTGCTCCTTACCCTGCATAAGCTGATCCTCTTTCATTCCTGTTGGCGTTCTGCTTGGCATTCTTTTTGTGAAGTGCTTTTTTGTTTTGTACAGACCTATTTATCCCTCCCTTCCCTGCACCGGTGGAGGTTTATTAGATTGCATGGCAGCCTGCCATCTTCCTTATTAACCAAGCTTTTTCCCAAATAAACATGCTCCTTGTGTGCATGTCTCCTATTTATGATTTACTTCCCATTATAAAGCTACAATCTACAATATTAAAAATAATACACAGACAGATGTTTATGAGAGGCTGAACAGGGTTTTATTGTACTGACTCTGGTATTTGTGGTTTATATTTCTTTAATCTCTAGTGAAGTGTGGTTCCTCCTGCCCTCCCCAATTTACTGCTTCTGCCTCTTATTAGCCTTATAATAAGTGATGGTGCCCTTTAAGCACATTTTCTTTCAGGCTCTTACATGCTGCAATATGAGCAGGGGTATGAGGAAGTATGATGATGTTCTTAAAATGGTGTCTTTATATGAGAAATTAGAAATTAGGCCTTTATTCTGGAGATCTAGGTCCACCCACCTGGAGGCAAAGAGATCCCTACCTTCCATTTCCATGACTTCAGTAGGGTATTTGATCACCCTCTGCTGGCTGAGCTGCCCGGGCAGCTGCCAGTCTGCTGGATTTTGGGAGAGTGCCTTTCTGCCCCGGTGGAGTCCCAGCCATCACTTGGGATTTCACTTTGTGCCTCTGAAGTGCGTTACTACAGTTTGGTCACAACAGTTTGGAGTCACTGGCTGCATACAGAGTTCTTTATTTTTTATTCGAATGGATGGAAGAGAATTCTGCCTCTGGGTCAGATAATCATCTCAGACCCGTTAAATAAGCAGCTGTGACATGCATCATAACAGTGGCCTAAACCACCATATTTTTTCAATATGACACTTCGTTGCTTTTTTTTCCCTTGGCCCGTGGTTGGGCTTACATTAGAAAAACAAACAGCACTTAGCTATAATTAAAAATGCCCTTCGGTAAGTGGGATGACAAAACAATGGGAATGCTGTTCATATGGATGAAGTCAAGTGTAAATGAAGTCTAAAAGAATTAACTTGAATGCAAGGATAAAATTATCTTGTTGGCTAGGCATAGGAAGTATAAAATAAGCCTACCCAATACATCAGATCTTGTATTTTACAGTAAAAAATCTGATCAGGGTAGTTTTTTAGTATCATGAGGCAAATCCATCTTTTGCTGTAGCGACAGAAACATAACTTTCAATTAACTATATGAAACTATTTGAAATACAGTCATATATTGGTAATTGTAGAGAGTTTTATGCATTCAAGCATCTACCTTGAACATGTGTGCAATATACTTATTTATACTACTTGCATTCAGTTTCTAAAAATAGGAAATGTTCATAGTAGTATCCTTAGAATTCCTTTTTTTTCAGATAGTTAATTTCTACCTGGAAGAACATTTATTAAAATTTTATGTTGAAAAACCACTGTATCATATAGGGTTTTTTTTTAAGTATGCTCCAGACATAATTATGAACATAGTAAGACATAATTATAAGAAGGGTTGATATTTTCAACCTCCAGTAGCTGTCGTCTTGCTTCAGGTTTAGCTGGAGTCAGAGCCTTGCTGACCAACCAACTGATGTTTCACTAATTGCCACTTGAAAATGAAAAGGGAAACTGTCTAGCTTTGAAACATTATTCATGAAAGAAGGATCATGCTGGCATGTTGTCAGAACAGGATCTTTCCCCCCTGTCTTGTCTAGACAGGCCAAGTACAAGACTTTGTACTGAAAAGGTCTCTCTGGTGTGTCATTAGGCACAGTGGTTTAGTCTGGACTGGTCTGGATTCCCTGGTCAGAGTGTTTTGAGGTCACTTCTTGTATTTTGGTACAGACCTCTGCAGGTTTATTTCAGTTTGAAAATATTCTAATATTTCCTTCTACTACCTCCCTCAACCTGACTTTGATCTATTTCTTTACAAGGAAGGGTTCTCTGGTTTTAGTAAAAGTACTGTTTAAATGCATTCACTAAGCAAACTAATTTAAGGTACTGAATTTTTGTTCACAAGTTGCAAATACCAGATGCTAAGTATATTCTATGGGCAGAAGTATCTGTATTCTCATTGGATAATCTGTTCAATTAATTTATCCTATTCCTACAATGCATTTTTTCTTTGAATATTTCTTTCAGACGTCAACAGAATGTGATTATACAGACTAAGTTTTGCAATTTTGTGTCCTCCATTAGATATTACATTGTGTTAGATATAGATGTTACTTTTGCAGATGCATGAGTGAGAAAAAGAGGAAGACCCACGGATATGCAGGCGCTGCTCAGCACTAACCAAAACACATTGTTGTGACATCAACCCTGTCCTACAGCACTGTCCAACACTGACTGTTTGGATCACGAATCCAAATAGCCACCACAGGGTCTGCTGTGAAGAAAGTTGACTCCATCCCAGCCAGGGCCAGTAAAGGATGAATGCTTCCTTGGCAAATAGATTTGGTGGGAGATAGAAGGCAACATGATATTTGACAACACACCCCATTTTCAAATCAACACAGAATTCCCGTGGTACTGTGAGCAATCTTCCAGTCAATGTGGGCGCAACAAAAAGGGGACAAGAGGCCTCATAACTCTTTTTTTAATGCACTTTCACAATGGCTATTTTCACATGTGTGAGGGAATGAGGAAGTAGCCTTAATATTCTACAAGAAAAGTTGATTGAGTCTGCTTTTTGATTCTAAATTTCAGTGTGGTCTGTTATCTATGACAACCTCCCCACTTCACCTTAAATCACAAATCCTTTCTTCTGGTTAGTCCTCTTATGATAATGTTAGTTAAACCCCAGAACTTTTAAGACTTTAATATAGCTATGAAAAATGTAATGCTTCGTCTAGTCTTTTGTGTGAAAACTGTATAATCTGATGGCAAACAGACACCTTGAGCTCTTGGCTTTAACTGCTTTTGATTTGACATCTTGCTTGAGCATTTTACATCAGCCACGGGGGAAGCATGGAAAGCATTACATTGGGACTCCAGACAAAGGCACAGGAAAGCAGTAGAAGCTAGCCAAAGTAGCATGCCACATATTCTAACTGCAATATGGTGATTGATTCTTTCTAATAGAAGCATTATGTTCTTCACCACTCTAACTTAACCCTGTGTGATATTCTTTCTTTAATATACCTGGGAAGTTTGAATCCTTTCAAGATGACTCTTCTAACCTTCCAAGACAGCTTGTTCATTTCTTGTTCCAGTTTCTTCAGAAATGAGTCCTAAAGCATTGTAATTATCAGATTGCTAATATTGAGCCTGGCTTTTTAAGTCTCCATTCCAGAAGTAATTGTTAATGACCTTTTCAGTTCCATGGGTTTCAAAGGCTTACTTCATTTGCTTATGATTTTTTTATAGTCTATAGTCAGAAGGAATCTAAGCCCTTCAATGCCTCTTCAGTTCTTTGTTGTTGCAGAGAGGAACAGAGTAACAAACAGAAGAAAATAATTTGTTTGTACAGTATTTTATTCTGCAATTTTAATAGGTCAGGGACTGCAGGGTTGCACTGAAAAAAAGCTTAAATTTGAGGACCTCATTTAGGCAAATACTTATAAAAGAAGTCTACTTTCACCGAGCAAAATAGATCAGTTTTTTCCCCCCACAGGAAATGCTTGTTTTCCTTGCTTTTCATACCTTCTATTTATATTCCTAAGTAACATTTTATATGTTACACATATTTATGCAGACAATTTTTTATTGCAGCAGGTTCTTGCTGGTATGTATACCAAAATATCATTAATACTCTTGAAAAGTGTTCAGAGTGAAGTCTGCAAATTGCTTTTATCTATAAAGCAAATGAAAAATGAGAATGAATTTGCTCTCTTTCTCAATTTCTTTTTCCTCTCCTTTTTTATTACCATGCTTGCATTATGCAACAGACACATTTGAGTAAGTGTCACACCTCAGTAACTGATTTAGAGACTTTTTAGAATTGGAGGTCCTGTTGTCTCAGTTCAGACTAAAGTTAAGATTAAAGCAAAGTCTTCTGTTGATGCTGTTGAAGATGAACAAATTCTACCTCTTTGCTGGGAAGGACCAGAAATCCTCTCTCTGAAGCAGAATCAGCCAACCCATACTGTAGTCTTAGGGAAGCCCAGGGTTCTGGGAATGGCATTCCTTTAATAAACTACTTGTGAGAGTTTCTAATTCTGTCTGCTCTGCCTCTGCTTGTGAATGGCAATCACCAGAATTTGTCAACATACTAGTAATGTAATCATTAAATTTCAGTTTGTCTTGATATAGTGTGTTCTCTGTTCTGTACGTGTATTTTACTTTGGAGCAATCCTAGTGAGAAAGCTTTTAATAATTGTGTGTATATTTTTGTGAACATTTCCTAATTACATCTTCAGTACTTGCTATAAAGTATACTTGGTCTCATAGGAATTGTTCTCATGATAGAATCATATTTAGGGGAAACTGTTCTTTTTTTTTGGTAAAAACAAAGTGTAAAAGCTACAGCATGCCTGCATTTAGCATTCAGACATCTTACAGGCATTTTAGAAGTTTACTAACTTATAAAGAACGCTAGCATGTGGGATTTTAATGTGCAGACACCAAGTGCTTGACTGTAATTAGGTGGGAGACTGGCAAATTGGCTTTGGGAAGGTAGTTAAGTAATAATTGTCTGTGTCTGAACAGGATTGTTCCTGGTTACAAACTATACTGTTGCCTTACAGCTGATGCAAGATTTTTTTTTTAATGTGGGACAATTATTATTTTTATTAATAGTGCTGTCTTGCCCCACATATGCGAGGTGCCACACAAACATATATGAGAACACAGTCTTTGTCCAAAGTGAACTATAATCAACATGAACTGCAAAAAAGATTGCTTATTATTAAAAAAGGTGAATTTTCCCAAGTGGCAAATATGGTTTACTAATGGTTTGATTCTAGTGATCAGGAATGTGTCACATATATATTTGTACATGCAATACTGTAAGGACAAAATTGTTTGTGTTGGTGTTGAATTGCCAGAGACCCACCCACCATTATAGCATCTACTTGAAAAAGATTGTAATTTTAGCACTGAGGAAGGGTGGGCATCAGTTTTCTCACTAATTTTTCTTTTTGTTTTTTTTTTTTTTCCTTTCAGAGTGCAAATTCACCTGCGCCAGTGGTAAATGCTTGTATCTTGGTTCACTGATTTGTAACCAACAGAATGACTGTGGAGATAACAGTGATGAAGAGAACTGCCTGCTTGTAACAGAGCATCCACCTCCAGGCATCTTCAGCTGTGAGTATTGGCTCCTTGTGTGCATCCATGTATGTCAAATATGTCTGGCTACTTCAGAAATCAGTCTTTTTGGAATCTTGATCTGCAGTATGATATCAAGGGAGTATGAGACAGAGAAAGTAAATAATATTTTTCTCAGAACTAGCAGGGATTTGTGACACACTTTCCCCAGGACTCTAAACGTGTACATTTTTAGTTATTCCAAGGGATTTTGTGCTACAGACATTGTGGTTATAATCATATGGATCATATGTGGCCTCTGAGAAAGCATAATTAAATATTTGTTTTCCAAGGTTCTACAAAATATTCTATGCTCTGTGTAAAAGTCTTTATAATATGCTATTAAGACTATAAAGAAAATTACATTTCTGTTCATAATTCTTATTAGTTTTATCGGTGCTGAGATCAGCATAATTTGGTAAGTTACTGACCTTTGATATATTTAAAACATCTTTAGTTGCTATTCTTCAGCGCATAAATATTGCACACCAAGTGCCAGAGTTTATCACAGGAATTGCTTTCTTAGTGCTTTGCCCTCAGTCATGTACAGTGAAATCAAACTTTGCTTTTGCTTTTGTTTCTCGTGCAGTAATTTATTTTTAAACCACAATTCAGCTTTCTGGATGGGTGATACATTTTCCGGTAAGGTTTCTTATACATAGGTACAATAGAAGTATGTTATGTTACTTCTGCTTTCCAGACAGTTTTGTTCTGCCCATAGTGACATCCCTCAGTGTTCTATTTCACTTCTGGTTGTGACTATATCTTAGGAATATATGTTTTGTTATATTGTTATTAGTAATAGCAATTATGAGCAGCATGTATCTGTAATTTTTGTAATTAATGCATGGGGCTATAAGCAGGACAGAAGATGGAGTCAGGTGTTGGATATCTGTCCTCCTGTACCCTCTAGTCTCCAAGTGGATATGTTCCTAAATGCTCCACTCTAAACCATTTAAATCTTGTACTTTGTGTTACTTTGGTACCTCTGCAGTGATTTCAGTGGCTTTGAAATAATAACGACCTGAGTATTCTTTTAGGCTATTTCATTTTATTTTTGTTTTGTTTAGTTCTGAGTGGAACTCTCTCCCAAGTCCCAGACAAGACATAGGCTTTGGTGATGCCTATGTCTTGTCTGGTCATGTCCAAATCAAAATGTCACATTTGCCCATAACGTTGGCTTTTGAGTTGTAAAAAAGTTGCATTTTATTATTTCTTCATGCAAAACTTGTAAGTATATATGTAATGTTCAAATAGAGGAAATGTTTTTGACTGGGATCCTGTACAGCTCTTCTCTTAAACCAAGCTAGCCACAACTGTTTGTCCAAAAGTGGCCACAAAACTTGCAGTGGCAGGGGATGGAGGGAAGGGCTTTGGTGATGAGCAGCCGGTGGCGGCCCTGCACAGCTGCAGTGTGATGGTGGCACCCTGTGAGTTCCTAGGTGGAGCCTCTTAGGTGGAACTCCCAGACCCTTCTTCATCCTGAGGTCTGACAACGAGGGCGACGGTGGTTTTGCAGTATCCCTCTGTGCTGGTGGCAGTCATGCAGCAATCAAGTATCATCTTGGCACCTTCTCCTCAAAAGCCCTTTGGACTCTATAAATGGTTACTTGCTTGACCCAGCATCTGCAAACTTTCTGGTCTTCCCCTAAGTCACATCTGTCCCCCTGGTCTTGCTGTAGATCATGAAGACAGGCCTGCCTGGACAGCTGGAGGGTCATCTCCCTAGCCTCCAGCAACATGAAGTTTGTGCCAACCAAACCCAACAAAATGTGTCTCTGAAAAACCTTCAGCAAAAGGTTCCCTACTGCTTTCCTGAGAATTGCAGTTGGTGTGTTTCATGATCTTGTCTCTGGAAAGTTGTGCAAGTTGGCAACAGTTTTCTTACTTTTCAGTGGACTTGGAGAAAGACAGTCAGCTTCCTCCTCCAAACAGCCTTTTAAACTGTGAAGGCTGCTACCACCCATCCATGGGTGTTAAAAAACCCCCAACAACCAAAACCCCCCAAGTTCATTCATATGAATTATGTTTCCTTAAATCTGTTAGAGTTCTTCCTTTTCTCTGACTGCTTCTAAAATATGGTGTCCAACAGGCCTACTACTTGAGATCTCCCAAGTGCTGAGGGAAGAGGGGTAATTACATAAACAGTCATTATTATTATTAAGTCTTTCAAGAACCGTATTTGCTGGTTTTGCAACAACATCGGAAATGAGGAGCTTGTAGAAGAAATACTGGATGCATTGCTAGGAGGATTTGGAAATGTTTAATTTTTTGCTCATCTTGTGGCAGATACAGCAGTTCATGATTTGTTGCATTTCAGGATATTGACAGGGACTGTACTGTTTCGTTGCAATAGGGACTGTGTGAAAAGTGCTGTTAAATAAAGGGACTTTGGTTTTAAGTAAAAAAACCCAAAACAAACAAATCCTAGTGAAACAGGATCCTAATGGTGAAACAAAGAGTAAAAGATCAAAGCCAGACAGAAAAACAATACAACCATAAACTGTATTTAAATTATATTTACCATGTTCTGGCTATTAAACAGACTACTACATGGTAGAAATCAGTGCCAGTTGGTAATAGGAAACAAGATTATTATGGACACGTCAGTTGTGTTGGTTTATTCCAGCTTTGAAAAAATGCTTTTAGAATACTTGCTGAAGTGAGGTCCCCAGGCCTTAGAGGGATGACATGTTGAATTAAGAAATGTGTGCATGCCTTTTGCTCAATGATTTTAATGGGGATCCCTACCAGAGCACACCAGAGTGTATGCTCTTGAAATGTCCCAGCTGAGCAGGCTGCCTTTCAACACAGAAGTACATACATTCATTGCTCTCTCATTAGTAACAAGACAGTAATACAGCTCAATAAGAAGAAAATTAGTATTAAAAAAAAAATCACTTGAGGAATGTTAAACCAGGTATTTCTTTCTGGTCAGTGTTACACATAAGCTCTGTTCTTGCATCTTCTTGCTTGTGTGCAGTTCTTAAATGGGAAAGAAACTGTTGAAAGGAGCGACTTATTAGTTTGTGCTGGTTAACATCCAAGCAGGGTATCCTATTTCTCCCTGGAACTGCCCTTGTCTTTATCTACAGCACGTCATCGCTACAAGCAGTATGCCTTCCCCTCTGCTGTTTGTTCAAAGAATCCAGGAAACCTTCTATCCTCCTGTGATGGAAAAAATATTCAATGTCTAAATAAATAAATTTTCATATGAAAGTTGTGCTTTGGTTTATTTAAGCAGTACATACTGTGTTAGTAGTACCCCATATTTCCCAGCTGCTGAAGCATTTCTCATTTGTGTTCTTGCCAGCAGCCAAATCCAGAATGTCTTGTTGGAGCTTCTTGCTCAGTTTAGTGAAGTTGCATGGGCAATGGCATAGAAAGATTTTTTTTTTTTTGGTGGGTGACCTGCTCCCTGGATCTCATGATTATAGGAGTTCACATCTCCCAGATTTGGTGTTCCTCTCTCCTTGCCATTCTTATATGGCTCCAGTGTGCTGTTAATTCGGTCTTTTAAATCATAGAATGGCTGGGGTTGGAGGGGACCCTAAAGATCATGTATTTCCACCCCCCCTGCCATGGGCAGGGACGCCTTCTACAGGAACAGGTTGCTTTAAATCCCCATCCAACCAGGCCTTGAAGACTCCTAAGGATGGGGCACTCACAGCTTCTCTGGGCAACCTTTTCCAGTGTCTTACCACTCTCAGAGTACAGGATTTCCTCCTGCTACCTAATCTAAAACCTGTTCTCCTTCAGGCCATTCCCCCTTGTCCTGTCACTACATGTCCTTGTAAAAATGTTGCTACTGAACTCAATGTCTCACGTGTGCAAAGGAAAACAAAAAGTGCATCCCTGAAGCCCTTTGGTAGTCTTAATTTTCCTTTGCTGACTTATAGGTAGGGCTGCCTTTTGCTGCTGTGTGGGCGATTCACTCTGTACAGCACAGAGAAATTGGAGGACAGCTGGGAAAATCCAAGGTGTGTTAGAGTCTGATTTTAGATTTCACAAGCTGCAGTCCAGCAAGTTGATCAAAATACATGCTAAGGCATTTAAGCTGTAACAGCTTGCTTGGTTTGCACTGGGGTGTGGGTTTGGTGATGCATGTTGAAGCACACCTCCCCTCCTCCATGAGGACACCCAGTGCTGCTGCATCTCTCCCTGCAGCTCGCCTTGAGCAGAGCCCATGGCAGCTTTCAGTAGGGCTACTTGTTTTTGTTTTCATCAGCTGTAAAGACGTATTGATTGAGATAATGGAGATGACTGTTCTTTTAAGACTACTTGGAGGTCAAGGGTGTATTTAACAGCACAAAACCGCGATAGGAAAAATGAGGCAAAGAGTAGGATTTTAAACATTGCAGACTTGGCCTTGGCAGCAGCTTGCCACTCCATGTGACCTGGAGAATTGGGACTCCAAAGAACTGAAACAATGTGCCTGCATCTAGAAGGACACAGTTCATTTGTTTGAGCATTGCCCTTTGTTTCACAACAAATGATCAGCCTGCCTTGTCCTGCTAAAAGTAAATTAGATTTTGAAATGGGAAGTGTAGTCTGTTGTCTGCAGACTGCAGTGTCCAAGTCATGTCTTATTGAGAAGGGTTGTGGTGGTGGAGATTTTAGGGTTTTTAATTGTTTGGTGGAAAACAGTGGAGGTAGTTGTCTTTGCTGTGATCTGTATGTGTTTGTGGGTATATCAAACACAAATATTGACATGCTTGAGAATTTACAGAAGAATAAAATAAGTGAGAACAAATCCTTCTTGTCATGTGCAAATTATGTCTACATCAAATTTCAAGTTGTCAGCATTGATGGAGGTGATGTGTCATGGCTGTTTTGGCATAGAAGAGTTTGCTGTAGGAGTGCATTTTCCTCTGCAAGGTAAAAAAACCCAAACAAATCAAATATATAGCTCTCCCTTTCACCACCCCCACCTACTGCTGTCAGCTCTGAGCTTTGTAGGGATCTGCAGGGGGTTGGAGAATGATTCTGTTTTAAAAACAAAAAGCTCAATCAAAGGAAAATATTTTGTTTAAAGAGACCTTTGGCATCCCCCTCTGACTGTGACACCGAATTTGGGCAGATAAAAACAACTGCCTAGATTTACATTTTGATTGTGCTTCTGCTTTCATGTGTGCCGGGCTGTCCCACTTCAGGTGAAATTTATCCATTTCTTTAAATATTTAGCAGTCTAGCGTTGATGTTAATGAAAGTCTGGCACTGCTATTTTGAGCATTGCAACAATGATAGTAATTTTCAGTGTCAGATTACTGCTTCTCGGAGGAAAAGGGAGATGGGAGGAGGGAAGAGCAGGGGAAAAAAAAAAATTGTTTCGGCTCTAATAGAGTTTGTCATCAGCCTGGCTGTGCTAGACAGATGGATCATGAATACTGTCTAGACGCTCTCTGCCTGAGTGGAGCTGTGGTCTCTAAGGACAAGCAGTGAGACGCCGGCTT
This sequence comes from Geospiza fortis, assembly GCF_000277835.1. NCBI lineage: Eukaryota > Metazoa > Chordata > Aves > Passeriformes > Thraupidae > Geospiza > Geospiza fortis. Next base: position 3,297,743 of record NW_005054350.1, on the reverse strand, counting down.
AAGTGACTGGGGAGAGGCAGGACGTGCTCCCCTCTCGCAGCGATAGCGAGCCGGGCTGAGCCTGCCGCCGGCCTGGGGCCCGCTCAATACCGGCCTCAGCCGAAACTTGGCTGCTGGGGGCTTTGGGGGGAAAGGAGAGGGATGTTGGTACGATAGTATTGATTCCAGCCGCGTCTGCCCAGGGACTGCGGGGGGGTTTAGCCGGGAGTGTGGATCTCGGGAGGGGGGGGGGGC
>NW_005054350.1:3275024-3297488 GCF_000277835.1 Geospiza fortis | reverse complement strand
TAAAAAGGTGCAGGTCACCTGTATTTATCAGCTGCTTTAGCCACAACAGTGACTAAAGTATACGCTGGAAAATGCTGACTTCCTTGCTTATGTTTTCTTTATTTGGCCACTCGATCAGAAGGATTCATGTGTTTCCCTACCCGGGGCTCCCAGTGTCCCCGGCTGTTAAGATGAGGTTTCATGAGGCTGCCTTTGGAAAGGAGAAGCTGTGGTAAGCAGGTGAGACCCACAGCCTGGGGCGCATCTTGTGCTATTTAGTGATCTCTCATGCTGTTACTTGTCCCTTCTCTGTCACTAAGCGCAGTTAATGATAAGGAAATTTCTAATGTAGATGGAGCGATAAATCTTTTTTGACCAGCAGAGTTTTAACAAAAACTCAGTTTGATACATATGCTAACTTATTTAAAATGAGGAGGTTCTGTGGGGTTCAGAATAAATCATAGTACTTTGGATTTTTGTTCTATGTGTATGTCATGAAATACTAGATCGATATTTTTGTTTAGAAAATCCAGTTGGTTTTCAGCCTATAGTGCAGTCCTGTTTCTTAAGTGCTATAATCAGGTTCTGTGCTTTGTTCTGTTCTTCCTTGCATATTTTTAAAGCACATTATGGAACGTTAGCAATTATATGATCTTGAAAATTTGAAAAAGAGCAAAACATTAAAGTGACTTTTGCATTTTATTTTGTTAAAATGTTGTGTTTAAGAAATACTGTATTCACTGGCTTTTAATAAATGAAATAGAATCCTGGTCCCATGAATGCTGTAACAAAACTGCAGTGGAAGTCAGTAATGTTGGAGTTGACCTATTCTTCCCCTAAGGCCTGACACTGTGAGTGACTTGGACAAGCCAGACACGCACACACTTGTATATGGCCAATAACAACCATGAAATGTGCTGCTACAAAATTAGGTATTTGCAACTGCTTATGAACAGGGCTAAAATGAGCTCCTGAATTTGTGAATTTCCATTTCACAAAGTTTACAGCTGAACATTAATCACATATTTATGGTTAAAGAGAGAAAGAAAAACTCACAATATTGTGCAGACGAAAATGTGGGAATCTCAGTAGCTCTGAAGTGCTATTTTGTTCATTCTCAAAGTATGTAAGTCAGTTGTATCACATTTAATCACGATCTAGAAAAAAATGTTCTTTAAAGTTATTTGTGTTTGCTTTCATGCACATTTCATTCACCATTCCTGTCAACTTTTAGGAAACTTCATCCATACTTCTCAGAACTATCATGTTGGGTGTGATTTCTCCTGTCCCCTTTTTTGGCTACTGATTTCTTAGAAATGCAAATTGTAAGCTCTCAAAGTGTGCTGTGTAATAAAATCTTCATTCAAAGACTGATTTTTATGTATCTTAGAAAGTGATCAAACTTCAGGTTGAAAATCTCAGACCAGTATTATCAGGCATGATGGGACCTTGTATCTTACAGATACACTTAAAGTCACCAGAGCTCCTCCTGGACCTTTGTGAGCCTGGGAAATGACCTCCCACACACTCTGAAGGCATCCTTTGTACACACTGGTTCTCCACCAGAAGTGCATGGTAGCAGAAACATTTCATCAAGGGGGTGTAAAACTCAAGTATGAAAGCCACAGTGCAGTCTCATAGCACAGGCAAGATCTTCCCCCTGGAAAGAGAATAAACTGAGAGACAATTATTTTGAGACATTATTTCACATACACCTAATAGGTGCTTGAACACGACATCAGAAATAATTTAGGTTGTAACTGGGCAACTTTTGTTACTTTTATTTTCAGTTCACATTAGTACATTAGTAAGTATTGCCCATTGCTGCCCTTCCCTGCTAGATTTTCATTTGCAGGGGTCACACTGTACGGTGCACTATGCAGCTAGGTTTGTGTAGCTGAACTGTAGATACAGTTCTGAAATCTTGCTGTGTGAATTTTACAGCCACAGCTTGCCCCATCATTCATTCAAGTCACGTTGGTTATTGCTGGTAAATACTCCTTAGGAGGAGCACTGCATTTGTACTGTTTGCACTTGGCTACTACAAGCCTGGAGGAGCCACTGGGAACTATTTCTTCTGTACAGCATTAGAAGCTGTTCAGGTGCTTAGGCAGAATGAAGATAAATTATATTTTCTTATAGTTGAAAGTGTTTTGTTAAGGTTTAATAAAAAATAATGTTTAAAAAAATCCTCACAAGAAAGGGACATGAAGTCAGACTAGATCACCTTCCTTCTCTAAGAATGTTGCAGACTGTGATGTTTGATTGCTTTTCATTCTGCAGATGTGTATCTGACCATTTATCTCCAGAAACGTCATCTCCCTGATGAAATTAACCACTTTAACTTTTCCTAAGCAGGCTCATTTTCTACTTCTGCTGTAAAGTAACAGCTTTAGAGATCAAGGTGAATTGGGAGTTTACTTGTAAGTTCTGGTATGAATACATGCACACTGAAATATTCCTGACTGAAGTTTCTATGTAAATTAACAGCATCATGCTCATGCTCGAAGAAATCCATGCTTGTCAGTGATCTCTAAAATGGTCTGTATTGTGAGTGAAATTATGTTTTTCCATATCATGTAGTGTTTAACCAAAGCATGTTGCTTTAGTCATTAGTGTGTAGCTATTTTTCTCAGACTGGAAAGCCTGAGAAACCCTTATGCTCTCCACAGTTTTGCAAGTGCTTGAAAGTGGCACAAGCCACTGTTGCCTCTTGTGGTTGCTCCTTCACTTTCTCTGGTGCAAGTGTTAGTGCAGGCACACAGGAGTTGGGTTGGAGACTGGTCTGGCTCTGATGAGCTCTGAGAAGCTTCCACTTTGCTTTGGCTGGTGTCATGTGCTTGGTTCTGTTCTCAGCTCAGCTGTGCAGACTCTTGTGCCTGCACAAAAGCAGAGGGAGATACAAGTAGCTCTGTTCAGTGGTGGCTTATCCTTGAATGGTTTAAGGTTTCTGTGCCTTAGTCCCTTGCCCCTCTAAAGTACGTGCTAATAGACCTTTCCCTGAATACAAGAGAGTTTGGGAATTAAGAACTAACAGTTGCTTTCCCCCTTTTCTGTAACTCTGAAAATCTCATTGTGTGTCACTCTTTGTAATAGAAAAATGAAACAGAAGAGTGAAGCGTCAGACTGGGTCTCTTGGGACTATCCATGAGCTTGGGCTCTTTTGGCCTGAACCCAGGCTAGTACAATGTAATATACCATTTTGGTATATTAGTTGGTTATCCAAGTGCAGCTTGGCTTAAGTCATGGGGCTTTATTGGAATAATGCTAGCTAGTTAAATTACTGCATAGGAACAGCTCTCCTAGGTCAGATCAAAGGCCCAGCTAGCTCACCACCAAACCTAGCACTAGCCATTGTAGATGCTAAATAAAAGAGTAAAAGCGAATTAAATAGTTCTGCTTTTCCCAGTAAACCTGATTCCTTGGAGAAATGCTTCAGTACTTTGCATGAAGAGCATGGAGTTTATGTCCTCTGGAGAGAATTTAGCATATAGAAAGGGCAGAATTGGGGTAAAGAGAAAACGCCTCATTTCTGAAGTGTGAGAATAAGCGAAGATCCACCAACCCTTCACTACCCAGTAGATGTGTGGGCACCGTTGGCTTCTTCTCTATGCAGAGCATACTTTTCATCTTAAGGCATTCTGAATGTAGGACACAAGCTAGAAGGTGCTGAATTCATGTCAGCTGGAAAGACTATTTGCCTGGGTCTTTTCACTTATTTTGTGAGGAACATGGACTTTTAGTTTCTCTAAGTTTACTGTTTTATTCTGAGTGAGGTTGTGGGTTTTTTTAGTCAGGATTTGTGGACTCTGTGTCAGCTTTATAGTTAATGGTGAACCAAGTTCCTCTTGCAGGCTTAAATTTGTCTTGGCTGTTAAGCAAACGAATGCACTCAAAGCCTACTGCACATAGAAAACACAGTTGTCACCTGTGACTGTGTAGCACACAGGCATCAGATACCGTGGGTGTACACGTGTATCTTAGAGCAGGCTTGGGCTTATTTTTGTTTTCTATACATGCAGGTTGTATGCAAACCTAAGGAGTGAATACAGACTGGTTAGAGTTAAGAAAAATACCAGCAACATAGAAATATCTATAATCAGCTTCTACAAAAACACAAATTGGTATTTCTATCTTTGTTTAAAAACAACTGTTCTTTTAATTACAGGTTAAGGCTTAAAATCATGACTAAAAGAGGATTTCACATTCTATTTAGACCATAAATGAGACAGTGGAACCAATTCTTTATACTGAGCTAGTTAGGAACTAACAGAAAACATATCAGGACAGTGAGTTGCTAAATCAGTTGTGTTTTGCATGTGTTAGATTACTTTTCTAACTTAACAATGCAGTCTAAGGTGCTAGAGATTTATTGAACACAGCATTGTCCAACCATGCCTGATAAGATCACAGGTCTTTATCTTTCCTGCAGTATTGCTACACTGACAGTTTCTTCCTTCCTTCTCAGTTTCCTCCTTCTTCTTTCCTTCTGTTCAGTATCACTGTGTAATAGTTTCATGAAACCAAAACACATGAGGGATCTGGGTGGGGGGTAGAGATACTAGTGATGCATTATGTGAATACTGAGTCTGACACCTAGTAGCACCTTGATAGAAATAGAAAGCTGTGATCACAGTATTAAAATATGCTAACAAGCTGAAGGAGCTAATGGGCTTAATTTTTACAGTGCAGATGTTAATCCAGCACTTGGGCTGAATGCAATAACAAATGTGTGGGGGCTGATGGTGATGTTATTGTGTTCTTGGCAGCACAGTCCTCCAAAACAATCTTCCTTTCTTTGATATTTTACTAATAGTTAGAATGTTCTTTTCTGTGGTCTAAGATAACAAATGTATAAACAAATTGGTATGACTAAGGCTGGTTGGGCTAGGACCATCTTTATACAAATAGGGGTTCTGTAAGAATCGGTGTACCCCTGTGTTTGGTGATGGGGATTGCTGTTCCAGTTCTTGGATAGTTCATGCTCCGCATCTCCTACTGAATTTCAGAAAGTTTTATTGTTGTTGGTTTCAAAACTGAGCTCATCTAGCTAGAATAAAATTTTGCTTTGAGAAACTGTAGAGCCACAGTCTGATACAAAGCTCAACTGCCAGTCTTTGCCAGAGAAGAGTCAATAGTCTCCTGGAGAACAGTCACAGTGGCCTGTATTCCACTCCAGTGCCTCAGCCTCACCACCCACCTCATGGCATTTCTAATGGTCACACTCCTCCTTTGTGTTCAGGGCTTTGCAGCTAATGAGAATGATGCTGCTGTCCCGTGGAACCTTTCAGCTCTTTCAATAGGAAATGGTCTTGACTTACTTCCAGCAGATTTGGATATTCCTGAAGAAATCACCTTTTGTACCAGTCAAAGATTTGCTAGACATTGATGGGGATCATTATGTTGCAAACCTCTCCTTTTTTTTTCCCCCTCTCCCTAACAAAAGTACTGGCTTGTTTAATTACCAGCAGGAAAGTTGCACGTGGCTTTTGTTTGTAATCAGGTGCATCTCTCACTGAGAATACCTGTCACTTTTGATAGGCTATGACAAGGTGGGTGATCAGTCAGCTGGCCCTGAGTATTCAGGGCTGGTGGTGCTCCTCCAGCAAGTAAATGTGCTGCAGTGTAGAGCACAGATTTCAAACCATGTCCCCTTTTGACAAGCATCTTCGATAGTGTGCAAGGAAAATAAATTTCACTGATGTTAGAAAACTAAAGGAAGGACTGAAATTATATGGAAGGAAGGAATGGAAGACTTGTCAGTTAGTGAATAGGGCTTGCCACCAGTTCCAAGTTTGCTTGACATCTCTGCCACCAACTTCCTGTGCAATCCTGATGAAATAATTCTTTGTTTTCTTTCTGAATTTCCTTATGTTAAAAAGGCAGATAATGATTTTCATCTACTTTGCAGAAGTAATAAAAGAAGATGAAATTTTTATGTGGTTGAAAAACATGAAAAGGGATGTTAAGCTGTAATAGCCTCAGAAAATGGGTATTATGTACTGGAAAAAAATGCAATTATAAGCTGACAGAGAGAAGAAGAAAATTGAAAGTATGTGCTTTGTGTTGTACATTAATATTAACACATACTGTCCATTATTAATACATGTATATTTAATTTGTTATATGTGTGGCACAAGGAAATGGATATGCTAGATAGTTTCTAAGTAGGTACATAAAAATTTGGTACACAATTTGTGTTAAAATGTGAGTAGAGACAAAAGATGGGGAAAGAGCTTCATCAGTCAACTGTAATTCCACAATTGAAGCAGAATATCCTAAAACGTGGTGAATGTAATGCAATATAATGATGTTTGGTGGTGTGTTAGTGAAGTTTGAAAAAGAACTTTGGAACGATTTAATCAAATGAAGTCACCAGTCAACAGAATGATGAATGAAATTCAATCTTGATTAATGCAAGTAATTCATACTGGAGGGCAAAGTATTATACATTTTATTAGGTCCTAATTAATTGTGTAATTTAAGGAAAAGGACCACTAAAAAGCATCACTATGAAAGGCTGAATGAAGATCTCTTTAGAGAATAGAGTTGTGGTCAGATAAAGTATTTTGAGTCAATAAAAATAGGATGTGAAATGTTATGATGCTGCTACATAAATCAACATTTAACCTTTATTGAGAATGATGTGTTGCTGCAGCACAGAAACATACTGTGGATGTTGAAAACATAGGAAAAAAACCAGAAAGAAACTGTGAACAGACCTGGATATGTATAAAGCCCAAATATTTTGGAATCATTTGCTTTTGAGTGTAGGTAAAGAGTGGGGAAATAAAAAGATACAGAGGACTCTGGTGTGGAACAGAGGTGGCTCAGACACTTGATGTGCGTGGTAAGATTAGAAGATCATTCAGTACAATTCAAAGCTGATACAAAAGAAATCTTTATGCTGTCTTTAGGCTGTATAGCTCATTACCATGCAATGCTTTTGAGGCCAGGATTTAGCAATACTTAAAGAAAGGAAGCCTCTCAATACCAAGTCCACTTCTTATCCAGGGGGTGGTTGTTGAGAAATGTATAAGGCTGAAGCTTCAGGCATTCAGTTAATTTCTAGCTACAAGATCATGTTGGGAGCTTGGGAAGATATTTTCTCATTCTTTTGAAGAACTGAACACCCTTATCCAGGAGGACTGCATGTGGGTTCCTAAATTTGGTGTGAAACTGAAGTCCATAATAAGTGGCTTGTAATACTCCTTGTGGCAGCTGTGATCAAAATCCTTATGTGGAGTTTCCCTGACTTACTGTAAGTATTTAAGTACTTACTGATATTGGGTGTAACAACCCTCTGTCATATTTCAACACAGAAATCTCGACTGTCTTGTGTATCTATCTTTCATAGAAGGTGGTTATCTAGTGAGGCTGGCACACGGAGTTGCTCAACAAGTGAAAACTGTGGTATCTCTGCCACCTGTGCTGGATTCCTACTGCACACCATGCTGTAGCCCTGGGAAGGGTGTTGAGCTCATCTCCAATACAGGAGAGCATGCTGATGGGAAGAGTTTACTAGGAATTACAAAGGAAGCCGGTTTAAGCAAGCAAGGATTAGAATTAAATGTGTTGCAATATGGATTGGTATTTGTTTCTTTGAAGTTTCCTACAGCCCTTCTGTCCGTTCAACTCATGCAGTTAATAAACCATATCCTCAGAAATGTCTACTCCTTAAACATGACGTACTGAACTCCATATGTAAATGCCCAACATTAGTGGACACCACTTGTAGGTCTTCTCTTCTTGTAGGAGGTGATAACAGTTTCTTTGCCTATTGCAACACGAGCTCTCCATTAATTAGGAGTTCAGGAGAGAAATGTGTGTAGGCTGTGAACATGCAGAGTGATGCAGAGAGGTGGGAAACAGATGTGTGGTCATAGATGCACCACCAGCTATTACTCAGATACCATCCTCCTGCTAATTAGTGCCTGGAATGTTGAATAATGTTGGTGTTGGTGTGATTGCTTGAGTGCAGTCCTGCATCTGCTTTTCACACTTGTCTCAATCGCTGCACAGTCCCATAAGTAACATGCTTCAATTAAAATTGTTTTGAAAGTGATGTGTCTAGAACTTCCTTGTTACAACAGATTAATTTCTTGGTGTAGATTGCTGTAAGTACAGGGCCATCAACTCTCTGTGCCCTTGAAGGGCTAGCCTTTGGGTTAATACTGGAGGGGAAATCTGACTCATCCATTTTGCTTCCTGTCATGCTAATGAACCCAGTGTGTGCCATCTCAACTTTAAACTACCCTCTTGGTGATTGTCACTGTACCCCTTTCTGTGATGAGACAGCAAAGAGGAGCCAATTTCTGAGCTGCCATAGCTGGGGAAATTATGGGATAATATTACCTATGTGACAAGCAGCTCCTTAGGAAAACTACTGCAATTTATCTTGTGTTTTGCTGTATGATCTCTTAAGAATTTTGATGCAAAGTACTAATATTTCCAGCTGCTATATGTCCTAAAAAAACCATGCATACTTGCACACACATGAGCATATATTCTTAGAACAGACTTTTTTCTTTTGTGAAATCCAGATCCAAGATATGTTTCAGTCCTGCACATTATAAGAGGAACAGGCAGTAGCAGACAGCACAATTAGTGTTGCCACGCAGGGGTTATAAATTACCTACTACTCTATACTGTGCTGTATTCCAGGTAAAAGGCACATTTGTAGATCAGAAAGAGTAACTCTGAATGTGATGCCAGAACATAAATACAGAAATGATTTTTCTCTGATCCAGTTTCTGCATTTGTAAAATGCTTCTCACATTTTCCTGGAACAACTTCCTTCTTTATCCATATGAAAAAGCCTGTGAATTAGAAGACTGTTTCTAAACTTCCAGGTAACTGGGGAAATAATCGCTCTTTTCCCCTCTCCTTCTCCCCCTGCTTATCTTCCCTCCCCACAGAATGCTGAAATGTTGCTTTTCCTTCCACAGTTGAAAGGTGTATTTTGCAGAATACAGATGAGATATTTGTTGGCTAGCAAAGAATAAAACAAAACAAGAGACATGTCTTTCAGGTACAAATGGGGCTTCAGAGATCTCTGTTGGAGAGCCTAATTTCTGTGTGAGCAAAACTGTTTCTCCATATTGCCTGCAACGCTTCAGTTATGTACTTGGCCATACTTCTAGTATGGATTCTATAAAGACATCATTTGTCACGATAATAATTGTGTACAAAAATGTTTATGCACAATAAAAATGGATTTCAGAGACCTTTGAATTGCACCCACAGATAAAAAATTTTGCAGTGCTTTTCAATATACTGAGCTGGATTAAATGGCAGTAATAATAATAAATAGGATTCCTCTCTCCATTCTGCAGGGCTAACTAAACTTAGTGCTTTGAAGCATATCAGGTTTTCTTTGGCCTCTCTAGTGAAAAAGGTGAAGTATTTAAATATAAAAATCTTGCTTGCAGAGTGCATTTTCATTACACTGGTGGTCTCTGACTGAAAATGAGCAATCACAGACTTTATAGCATATTTTTAACTAGGTGGATAACTGGTTATTATAGGAAATGTGTTGGGTTTTTTTTCCCCAGCTAAATAGAAAAATTACGTTAGTAAACTACAGACTGCGTAGGCTTTTTATAGAAATTGTTTTCTTTAATTATGTCATATATAAGCCCCAGTCAAAAGGTATATTTGTCCCTGATTTCAGTGGCAGTTAAGTCATTTAAGTAGGAGCTAGACACACAAATGTGTTCTATATGTGACCATAGTAGCTATTTAAGCTGAGGATTTAAGCAGACAGAATGTAATTATCCCCATTGCAAGACTAACACACAAGGGAAAAATGCCATAGGATTTTGTAATAGCAGCAAGTGGTCAAGACATTACATTTATGCTTTGCTAGTTTTACCAGCTGTGTCTCATTCCATTATTCAGACAGACAGACAGACACATACACATGCACACACACCTCTCTTCTAATTAATTATAGTTGTCTGCCAGTGGGGGAGGAAAAAAAACAACTCCAGAGGTGATTTTAGAGAGAAAATCTGATTCCAGAGTGGGGCCACTGCTAGAAATCTGCAGATGTGAAATAGGTTTTTGAGGTTTAAAAATCTTTGATCATCAATCACATGAATCTGAAATAGAAATGCAGTTATTGGGATTTTCTTAGTGATCTACTTATCTCAGTTAAAACCAAAAGAAAATATCAGAAAAAAACTTTTCTGCCTCATGTTGTGCATGAGGCTGCATCTATCCATGATCCACAGTGACAGAACTTTACTCTGTGGGAAACAGTGAAGGCAGGGCACTGTGTGTTAGAAACCAGGGTTTAAAGTGCTCCTTCCAAATGGACAGGTGATGATACCACATCACCTACATTCCTACATTGTTAATCTTTAAAAAAAAACCTTCTATTTCACATGACATAATATTTCCTTGCCAACAGTGCCTCGCTCTCTGCTGAAGTGAAGGAGAGCTGGCTGAGCACAAACGCTGGGAAATAAAAATGAAAATAGCTACAAATACATGAGTGTTTGAAGATGGTAGAATAGTGTTTTGGGTTTTTTAACATCTTTGGTAGAGGGCTGGGGTAGAAGATGGTCTTTTAAAGGTTCTTGAATACAAATAAGCAAGCATCTAATCCTTTCAGTTGCAGAGGTGTTTGTTTCCTACATGACTGAATCACTTGCTCTCCTGAAGGCATCAGCCCTGGTCTCTAAATCCTCCTGCTGGCCTTTGAATCTTGTCAACATTTTATTTTTTCAACAGGAATTAAATCCCCATCTTGACTTTGTAGCCTCCATTTGATTCCTTCACAGGCTAATTGCTGGCCTTTGGCAGTGTGTTGAAGTTAGGCATGGATAAAATGTGTTTTATGGACATGAAGCCCTTACGATGCACTGCAGTCTTGCACAGTATTTCCACTGCTCGTAGGAGTAATTGTATTCTGACAGAGCTTTTAATTTGTTACATCATGTGTCTGTAGTGTAAATTGCCTTAAAAGAGTTGAGACTTCTACAAAATGTTAAATTGACTTGTTTAAACAGTGACAATCCTCAGAAAAAACACCTGGGCTTTCTAGGTGTGTCCATGAAGGATGGAGAAACAGGGACAGTACAAGTCTGAGAGTGAACAGATTGGGTGAGATTTGGGAGAGAGACTGGAAGATGGATAACTTGTGGTAGGCAGAGTGAGGCTGCCTGACGAGTCAGTAGGTGGGAAGAAAGCAGGAGGTGTGGCAGGTTGTGGGAAGAAAAAGTTGCTGGAGTTCCCAAAGACATCGCCCTGCCTTGCCTGGCTATTGCCATCTGAAACTCACTGTGTGTGCCGGCTGCCCCTCCTGCTGCTTGTCCTGAAGTCAGTTCACTGTAACTCCCTGGGTTTTGGGTCCTGCTGTTTCTGCAGGAGCCCTAGCAGGCAGCTCTGGGTTCTGGGTTTGCAGTCAGCCACACTACATGAGCATCTTGGTAGTGAGGATGCTGCTCCAGCTGGAGCACTGCATATCCTCGTTTATTCAGATTTGGGGCGTTTGGAACACCTAATTGTACTGCTGGTGTTTAATGAAGAAAACACCAAGCAATAATCCATCGTTTTAAACACCCTGTAAAGGCAATTGGGAAATTAAGTGCTGCAGGATTAGGGTCCTAATTGCTCATATATAGTGTCTCAGCTCAGGTTGGTGAAAACAGACCTTGTTCTTTCTTACGTGGCATCATTCCTTTCACTCCTAAATTAGGCAGTGATTAAAAAGATCTATAACTGAGGTCATCCGGGGCCCTTTGATCGGCCTGGGTGGGAAGAACCTCGCATTGAAAGAAGCTTTGTTGATTTAGCTGTGCTGGATATCTAAGGATTCATCCTGACTGTTAATTTTGTAAGTACTAAATGTAGTAAATATGCTTAAATATAAAAAACAAAAGAAAAAAAATTACAATGTTTCAAGTGTTGAATGTATTTCAGACCTATGGATGACTGGCAGATTAAATACCAGGGACCTGGCTGCGTGTGCATGGCTCTGGTTCAGCTGCAGCTCCTTTGACCAAGCTGTGGAGCCTAAGGACTAGGAAAAAGACGAGTTAGAGATTGCCACCATTGCTGGTGAGGAGGGTTAAATAGCATGAATACAGAGAAAGCTGTGTTTTAATAGTATTTGTGTTTGTAGTGTAAATTCCTTCATGTCTTCAGTTACTTCAGCAAATATAGTACAAGGGCTTACTACTTTTTCATTTTAATTTCAAAAGAAGTTGGGAACTAGACACACAGAACACATCCAGGGAGGCCCATTTAATATGGACATACAGAGTAGCAAAACTGGGACATGGTGGCATAAAGGGGGCTCTCTTAAAGCTTTGCTTGGTGTAGTTAATTCATGTCACAGCAAATCTATATATTGGGTAAGCTTCAGCAAATTCTGGGTTGGGAGAGAAGGGTGTGAGGACTTGCTGATTGTAGGACAGTGATTCTCTTAGTGAACTGCCAACTCAAACTGGTGCTAACATGTACAAAACATGGATGGTGGTATGTAGTATGCTGGTACCGGTTGTGAGGACTTGAATTCATGCTTGTAGGTAAAACTACTAAACTCAAGTAAAATGCTTCCTTTCACTGAATCCTACCTACTTTTTTCAGCTGCCCATTGCTGAGGGAAGAAGTGAAAGGAGCTCATGAAAAATGGTTTTGTCTCCCTTTTATTCTGTTGATGCCAAGGATGGAACTAGCCAGTGATCCCACTCTTTCTTCTTGCATCCTGCCATTCTTTGATGTTTTGCCTCCTAAAATCCTTTTTGCCAAATCAATCCAACTCCTTCTGGTCAAAGTGTGGGTGTTACAGTGTCCACTCACAGCTTTGAGGTTCCTTGCTTTCATTCAGGCACTTGGAAAGGGACAATGAGGCAGCAAGGAAGATAAAAGGAGTCATTTAGACTTCAGCTTCAGATGAAAGAATCAAGTTTGGTGACATATTCCAGTCTAACAGTATGGCTTCTGTTCTTTGGGACAAAATATATAAGAATAATGTGAACAAAGAAGTATTCATACTGTATCTGCTGAATTGCACCCCTGTCCTGTGTTGTACACCAGGTTTTTGAACCATGTGGATTTTAATGAAGAAAATTAAGTGGAAATTTGGGTCCCTTCTCCATTCTCCTTTCTCTCTTCCCTTTCCACTCTCCTGTTCTTTAAAATCATCCCACATGACCACTGTAGGAGGAGTTTTCAGGAATCGGTTCAGGGTCAAAGTCTGGATTTCATAGACCCATGTCAGGTCACAGGGTTGCTTTGCATGAATTTGCCACTGTGTAAAGAGCAGTTCCAGCCTTAAAAGATTAGATCTTATTTATCAATATATTTATGTTATTTAAATTTATTTGTATTATCTTCTTAGTAAGAGGCAGTCTCCACAGTGTGCTGGGAGTGCAGAGTGTTCAGTGTTTACTGAAAGGCTCTATAGAGCTAGAATCTGCTGAAAAAGTATCTTCATCACAAAGAGCTATTTTCTGGAAGCTTAAGATTTTTTTGTTTTTGTTTTTGAGAAGGTCATTTGGGTCTGTATTAACTTGAGCTGACTTCTATATTTTTTTCCACAAAACATAATGTAAACTTTGTACATTCCCAGTGATAAGTCAGATGTTACAGCAAGCTCAAGGAGAGATCTGTGCTCTGGGAAATGAAACTCCACTGAAGCTTGGTGTGTTGTTAAAGGTCTTCTCAGAAACAGGCTTCATTCAGCATGTTTAGCTCAATTCTCAAAGATGGCATGTATTCCGAGAAATAGATATTAACTAAACTGCTCAGTTGAAAAGGGCATGAGAGGAAAAGAGTAATAAAAAAAAATTAGACCATGTCAGCTGAAGTTCATTTACACAAAAGGACAACACAATTAAGATAAACTAAATACTACTATAAACAAACTAATGAACTAACTTTAATTAAAATTAAGTGTGATTTGATTTAGGTCCTCCTCATTTCTCTTGAAGAAGTGGGTTTGTACTCTCTACACCATGCCCCCATCAGAATGTTCCTGTTTGGTAGTTTTAGTCCCTCAGTCCAGAAAAAACCAACCTGGAAACTGGCTTCTTGGAATACTTCTTAATGTTTTTCAGTAAAATGAGCACAGCTGATTTCTTCCTTTGTTTTTTCTTTTCTTTTGCTGTTTTTTTTTTTTTTTTTTTTTTTTTTTTTTTTTTTTTTTTTTTTTTTTTTTTTTTTTTTTTTTTTTTTTTTTGTTGGTTGGTTTTTGTTTGGTTTTGTGTTTGTTTTTGTGTTTCTTTTTGGCTTTTTTTTGTTGTTGTTTTTGGGGTTTTTTTCTTGGAAAACTCCATTGGATCTGTGTTGTTTGGATTTAATTTATCTCTTTAGATCTGCCTCCTTCAACTGATTACAAGGAGATACAGCATGGTATTTTTTTACTAAGTTGACTTAGCCCAGACTAGTTTTGCTGCCTGAGGAAAGTGTAATCTTTCACCTCTTGCTGGTGTAGCTGTACTTAAGTATTTACAGGTTATATTTTCTTCTGTGGGTTTATTTGTTTTTCATTACTGACTTTAAGAAGGTCAAATTCACACTTTAGATCAAATCTACTTGTGTACAGGAGTACTGGGAAAAAAAAAAGCTTTTGGAACAAAGAATGATTATAATGAAACTCATCTTCTCCTAAAGAGCCTTCCATATGAAGTGCCCCAAAATTCTTGTTGGCTTGTCTTGGGTCCTTGTTTTTTATCGTTTTGTTGTGTCCTCAGGCTTGGACTTTTTGTCCTAGTTCTCTGTTGTTTAAAAAAAATAATGTTCTGGTCGGGTAAACATTTGTTAAAAGAAAATGTGACCTATGATATAAACTTGTAAAATAGGTTGTTTTTAAAATCTGTATGTGTTCTGAGTAAACAGGAAGACAAAAAATTTTTGTTTATGATTGTGAAACCTATATTGACATAAAAATATCCAAATTACCTAAAATGGTAAATTGTGATATGTTCATCACATACAGTGCAAATGTTTTCATGTTGGAGGTGTGATTATGATCTATAGAGTGAGTGCAACAGTGCTAGTTGGGATGTAAAGTTCTTTGCTGGAAATAGAAATGTGTCCAGTCACATGATGTCACTGCACCCCTCATTTTCATTGGGTCATGCATGTGTTCCAACTATTTTCAGAAACACTGAGTATCTTCAGATTGGGTGTGATGTTCTTGGTGCCTGGGAAAGGGGCACTCAGTCCTTTGGATCTGTGACTATCCTACGCCTCATCCACCAGTGACTGTCCAGTTGTAGTTCTAACACCTTTTTTTCCCCATGGAAAGGAAATAAAGAGCATATGTTAAATTAGAAACCTTCTGGTTTAGGTTTGGAATCATCTCCTAGGGAAGCCATCATGAAAACCATCTTCTCCAACCTAAAGCATGTAGGTAGGAGGAAAACTACAGAGAGGTATGTTGAAAAGCAAGAAAACATAGCTGGCCCTTGAACAGCTGCTACTGTCTGTCCTTGTTAATGGTCAGAGCCAGCTGTACAGCAGAGAAATAAAAGAGGAAAAAGCCCAGAAGCTCCTGAAGTAAATGTAAAAAAGCAGGGAGCAAGGCTTCCCTTCAACAGGGAACAAGAGGGTTCTCCAGCATTCAGTGATCCATTCCTGTATTTACCCTCTATTGTAACTGCTTATCAAACCCCTTCAAAAGTTGCCTCCCAAAATTTACCCTAAACCAAGACACAAACCAAAACATCCTCCAGAATACCAGCAGTGCCACAGATAACTCCCAAGCCCAGCCTGTGGAAGCAGAAGCTGGTGAGGGAAAAAGGCATTTGATGTGAAAGAGCAAAGGGCAGAGGTTGAGTTTATCTGGCAGGACTTTACACTGGGTGCCCAGTCTTTGTGTAGCTGAAGGGACTTTGCATAAGGGACAAACTAATTTAGCATCTTCCAGGAAATCTGCATTTTTTTTTTCATTTTATTTAAGTTCCTTGTACAGTGACGCACATATTCCTGGAAAAGGTCAACATCAGCAAGCAGGCTAGTGGGTAAATTTTGTTGACAAGTGCCAGTGAAATATATTTTGTTGACGAATGCCAGTGACCAAAGAAATAAAATGTGGAAAATGAGGATGGGAGACTGACCTGCTAGCAGACAGCAGAATTGAAGGAGAGAGGTTTGAGACAAGAGAGAAAAAACCAAGGCAATATGTACTCAAATATAAAGACAGCAAATTCCCTCGGTGCCTATATTGGGTTAAAAATGTATATTAATATGAAAAAATCTTCAGAAATTAAAGAACAGTTTTTGGACACTTTGCATGTCTTACAATCTCTGTTAGCCACAGTGCATGGTTTGGTAGGTTGTTTTGGCCTTACCTGGTACTTAAGTACTTAAACACTTAGGCTGAATAATTTAAGAATTTCACTGGACTGGTGTGTGCATTACCTATCAAAGGCTAGTAAGGATATGAATGCCTCTTTTGCCTGTTTCACATGCATATATGGATGTTCATTCACATATGCAAATGTTTATTGTATGGTGTTGTATAATAGAAGTGTACAAAAAATAATATCAACACAAAAGAATGTATTATAGAGTATTTAATTTTTAAATTATTATATACAATAATAAAAAATATAGTATAGTATAAAATAAGCTCTACTGTATCCAACACAGTAGATGAAAACTCAATTGACAGAGGTGTTCTAAACACTGTAAGACTGTTGTAATCCAGCTTCTAAAATTCACAGAATGATGGCTATGTGAGTAGTAATAATTAATATATCAGTCTTTATATTTCTGTCTGCTCAGAGGAATTTAAAACACAGAACAGAATTGTGATAGCATAGTATTTTTTCAAGATTATGAAAACTTTTATTAATATCCAAAATTTTTAGATGCTAGAGCAGAAAACTTTGTAATTGAACATCTTGAACAATTTGTGTCTAATTATAAAGAACACTGTGTAAGCAGAATTTGGTACTTTTTTGGAAGCCGAGGTTAAGGTTAAGCAGGAAGGAAGACTGGGTAATGAATTTTCTGAGGGGAAGAACAGATAAGTGGTACATAAATATAGCTTCCCCAGACAGTCTTTGTGTTCAACTACCTGACCTAACACTAAAATTAAGCAAAGTTCTGGCTGCTAATGTGCAAGATCAGAAAAGCATCCCATTCAGAATTGGCAGCTGTTTGATGTTGTGGTTGCTCAACATCTGTTTCTTCAAGTCAGTGTTTTTTCACCTAGACTAAAATACAGACTTCTTTCATAGTGTTTGTACTGTTGGATTGTTTGTGCTTGGATTTCTCTGCATTATAGGACCTGGGGAATGCCCTCCCCAGTGAGCTGAGATGTGTTCAGTAGGTGACTCCTGTTTCTGGGTAGCAAGAACTGAGTAAGAAAGAAAGAACGTCCACTATTTTCTATTGCTTGTCTGTTCAGAAAATCAAGAAGATTTTTTGTCTCTGCTTTGGTGTACAGAGAGCAGACTATTGCAAAAAAAATTGCCTTTCCCTATCAAGGCTACTTTAAATTACATGTCTTCAATCATCTTAAGTCATCCAGAAGCAACAATTTTAAGGTAAGTTTGCAGCTTCCCAAAAAACATAAGGACAATGGCATGGTGTCTCCATTTCTGCTTAGTAAATATTAATTTATGGCATATCTACATTTGCTAAATATGTGAGAATAAGTACAAAAAGCAAGTTCAACAACCCAGAGGTTTCTGGTTTTTGGTTGTTTTTGTTTTTTTAGTAATCATGTTGGCTCTGCTTGAGTTTCCTGCACCTGCTTGTAAAACAATAGACAATACAACTTCTCCGTAATATGACCTTCCAAAATTTTGAAGTGTGTTATAAATAACTTCCTAGTAAGCTAGAACAAGATTAGCATGTTTTTGCTGTTGCTTTTTCCCAACATAGACTGGAAAAGTTTGTGCACAGGAGTAGTTTAAAAGTTGATATCCTGCCTTTGGTTTCATTAAAATGCTGGTTTTAAACAACCTTTATCAAGTTACTTCCTTTCAGATAGAGGACTCAAACATATGTGTTTTCCCTCCTATTTCCCCCTCTCCTCCTTCTTTCAAGCTTCAGGAACCAGGACTTTGAAAGGGTTAGGAAAGCTCCCCATTTGAAGAGTTTGGACATCTAAGGCTTCAGGTGTGGGACACAACAGGGTCTACTCCTCCTGTGGCCCTGCTCCCAACCCGAGCTGCCCTGGGCAGTGAGGGATAGTTCAAGGATCACTTTGTGCTCTCCCATAGTGTTGATGACATTATGCAAACAGCTACATCAAGAATTTGTTTATTGATCTTGCTTTTTAAAAGGGGAAATGTAAGGGAAAAAAAAACAACTGATGGTTTAGGGGGAAAAAAAGTCAGAAAGAAGAATTTTGGGTCCTATGAGATAAGTGTCGAACACTGCTTCTTTGCACAGAGCACAGGAACACCAGCTGGCAAGGCATTTATTTTTGCCTCAGAATGTATTTGAACAGTAAACAATTTAATAAACTTTCCTTTTTAGTCATTTTCAAGCCTTTTCTAGAAGACAGCTATAAATTGTGTGAAAAAGACATGTATAAATTATGGTATGCATCTCTGGTTGGTATGCATCAACAGTTT
This sequence comes from Geospiza fortis, assembly GCF_000277835.1. NCBI lineage: Eukaryota > Metazoa > Chordata > Aves > Passeriformes > Thraupidae > Geospiza > Geospiza fortis. The sequence goes on along the minus strand of NW_005054350.1, from coordinate 3,278,961 downwards.
TGTTTAGAGATGTCCCTGGGTTTTTGTAGGTCTAATAGTAGTACTTACCTCTTAAAACAAAAAAGCTTAATATCTTTGAGTGAGAAAGTAAATTGTATTAACCATTCCAAATAAATCTTTACTCTTTGCTGTTGAATTTGGCGACATTTACTACTTTCACACTGAAAAATGTCTTTTGGAAAAAGTGTCTTTTAGCGATCCCCAGTAGAAGAGAGATGTGGTGCTACCAGGCAGAATCAAGCTAAGGACTGTGAAGATGATGATGGGCATTTCTCCTCTGAGGTCAGGCTGAGAGAGCTGGGACTGCTCAGCCCGGAGAGAAGGCTCGGAGGGTGTCATCAGTGTATATTAATACATTGAAGGAAGGGTGTACAGGAGATGCAGCCAGGTGAATCCCAGTGACAGGACCAGAAGCAGTGGGCACAAGCTGAAACAAAGGAGGTTCCCCCTGAACATAAAAAAATGCTTTTTTTCACTATGACTGAGCACTGGCACAGGCTATTCAGGGAGGCTGGGGAGTCTCTGTCCTTGGGATTATTCAGAAGCTGCCTGGACACAGCCCAGGCCACTAGCTCTGGGCGGCTGTGCTTAACAGGGTGGTTTGGACCAGAAGACCTCCAGAGGTCTCTTCCAACCTCAACCATTCTGTGATTCCTTGTCTTTAAAGGAGTTCTTGTATGCTAATTTTCCTCTCTTCTTTTTCATCTTTCTTTTCCAAAGATTTGCCTTATTTGAAGCAGTTGATTGCAAGCCAATCTAAACCTTTAGTCTAGACAGATAAAACTGTTATTTGCAGCTTATCTGACTTGCAGTCATAGCAATTCTACAGGTGCACAGAGCAAGTTCATACTGGATTTATTTTGCCTTCCCTCTTGGCTTGTGCCTGATTTGCATATGCAGACTGTCCACTGATGGCTGAAACTTGTGAATCAGTTTGTTTATACAGCCTAACATCAGAAGATGTATCCATGTGGATGCAGTCAAGATTGCTGAGATACCTCTCAAAACTTGTTAGGTATCAGAAGCATAATTGCATTAGTCTAGGAAAATGCTGTGCTAATGTGGATAAAAAAGTCCAACGTAATTAGTTTGCTCATGTATGGTACTACTCTGCCCTGTGTAGGTCTGCCCTGCAGTTGTTGATCTGGAGCCTGGTATCTTCCCCCTTATTTTATTTTGACAGACTTCAACTCTCCAGGATGTAATGTAGGACATATTTGAACAGTATTGCTGTTCCTAAACTGAAATAGAAGAAATAGCACTGTTTGTCCTGATAAACTGTATCTTAATTGGCTTTGAGGAGGATGGTTTCCCAAAAACGAACCTGAGTTCTGCCATTAGACAAAAAGAAAATTGTTAATGGAATTTGGAAGGAGTTTTCATTTTGTTCCAGCAGACTTCCTAATTCTGCAGGCAAAAATAGGAGCAATTTTTCATCTGTCAATAACATTCTGCCTGAATCTGGAAGTAATGGCCTTCCGCATCATCTTGTTTACTGCTCCTGGTTGAAAAATGCTACAAATTCAGTATCAGATTAGACAGACACATTTGTTTATAAAGCCTGTGAGGCTGATGGGATACCAGTTTTCCAAGCCATTTATAAATAGCAGTATTTTGGGCTGGGGTAGAGGCGTGAATGGGGAAGCTTCAGAGGGAGAGAGCGTAGAGCTGCGACCCAGAGCTGCATTCATGCATGAAATGAGATCTTGTACAGTGGACGTTCTTATTTTGGCTAATGTAGCCGCAGGCAGAAAATTCTCTTGCTGCATTCTTGAAAGAGTTTGTTTTAATTTCCTTTCTCTTTAACCTTGTACATTAATTATCACTCTGCCTTTTCCGAATGGTAAATTGGTCAATTTATAGACAGGGAAGTGCATATTCATGTACTTCAGAAATAGTGAGTGAATGCTTGCTTTTTCTGCTGGCATCACTGTACAGAGTCCTTTCCTACCCTGCCTGTTATCCTCAGGAATTTGTGCACTTTCTATTTTGTGTTATCCTGATGTTTGAGGACAGGATTGTGTATTTGGGGATATTTTCCCCTTTTTTTTTTTTTAGTTCATATATTCTTCACTTTTGGTTTATTAATAGCTTTGCTTTCTCTAGTAGAAGTACAGGGAGATTCATTAGTGCATGCAGATGCTTAATGAAAATTAATGGGAGCAATAGGTGCATTTAAATTTCCAGCTAAAATCCCATTTAAAAATTTGCTACTCTTCGAAATACTACAGCTTTCATTTAAAAGCAAGGGTAAAACAAACTTCTTGCTACAAAGCCTCTGCAAGAGGGCAGTAAAATCAGTCAGTAATAACTGTTGCTGCCAGGAATGGTTAGGTGAGTGCTAGGGCATTGAACTGGGCAGCACCTTACAGTAAAACCTAAATAGACATAGATAAAACACACTCTGAATTAATTGTTGATTCACTATGTTTACTATCAAATACATAAAAGAAAGAACAGTTTAACAAAATGTTTCTGTACTACTCTTAATATTACAAGAACCTTCAGATGCAAGATTCAGAGTCCTATTCAGCCTTGCCAGAATACCTTTGGGTTTCAAAACAAGTTACATGGGTTTTTCAACCCCAAGCTAGTTTTCAGTGTTCTGGAAACCATTTGTCATCCTCTGAGGAGATAAACCAAGGAAAGAAAAAGAAAAGAAATTGTAGGTAATGTGCCATGGCAGTAATGCCTGAGCTACATTGTGTGGTTCTGGATTTTGGTGCCTACTGGTGGTATAATGTTTGGAATGTGCTCCTGGGCTGTTCTTTTGAAAAGGAGGGAGAAAAAAAAAGGGGAAAAATAGACTGATCATTGGCAACACACAGTAAAATAGATAAGTCAGTGCCAAATCTTATTTTGAAACTCTGAGGGGGAACAAAACCCTTTAGTATTCTATGTCAGTACGGTGGTACTTATGTTGCCAGTTGCTCTGAAGCTCTGCAAAACGACATCTGATTTATTCTTTGAAGTACCTGAGGTTTGTGTTTGTACAACTTGCATCTCCTGACAGCTGACTGTACTTTCCTCCTTTGGTCATGGTAACTGCTTCACATTGCAAGTGAAGTTCTCTACCCTGCTGTTTCGATAGATGTTTTCTAGGGCTGGCTGTTACATAGGTATTAATTTCTTATATGACAAAATGGGGATTATTGCCTGTCTAGAGTAATCTGTACTCACTGTTATCACTATATTTCAAAAAAATGTGTAACTTGAATTCCAGAAAAGCATGCAGCACTTAATCTAGTTTTCTTGTTCATCTTCTTCAGTTATATATTCTGAATATTTTAATTATTTTTTTAAATAAAGGTAGTCACCATGCCAATTACTGGAATACAAAAGTGAATCTTGTAGCTATCTGTATTTTAGGCCAGGAGAAAAAGGATTAGTGCTGCTTAGAAATGTTAACAATTTCTTTTTTTTCTGAAATTAAGTCTTGCTTAAACACTGAGTTTTTATTTGCAAAAATCTTACATATTTCAGACCTATTTTGGCCAACTCTTGCTGATTTTAAACTGAATTTGGAAATAATTTCCATTTTATTTTTCACTCTTGATAAAACATAAATATTTTAATAGGAACATTTATGATCTTCACCCACAACTAGCTCCAAGGATAGTAATAATTACAATGTGTAGAAACACCCACTTTACACTGTATATCTTCCTTACTTAAGGTAGATCTGGTCACAGTGACAGCCTTGACAGCTGTTGTAATTGTTCTAGGGAAGGTGTGGAGGAAAATTTCCAATGTCACCAGACAGATAAGAAGAAAGAAACCCACAAGAGGGAAGAAGATTGAGTAAATCTGATCAATCTGACTTGAAGATTCCAGTTTTTAATTTTAGTCTCTTTTTCTGATATAAACTGCATCCAATTATTAGTTTAGTTGGTGAGTAGATACCTCCTCAGGGGTGGATTTTGGCATAATATTCCTG